>NC_069661.1:113896979-114205000 GCF_027244095.1 Hemicordylus capensis | reverse complement strand
TGGGGTTGCAACTTGCCTAGGGAGCAAGAGGCTGTAAGTACAAATCCGTGCTGGTGTGCTTCCAGACTGTGCCTAGTACACATACATTTGTAGTCACCTATATCGGGCAGCAGTGATATAGGAAAAATGTGCTGGAGGTGGATGCTCACTTTAGTGGCATCATTTCATACTGTGAGAGAGGAGGCAATGGTAAACCGTTCCTGTATTCTACCAAGAAAACCACATGGTTATGTGATCGCCAGGAGTTGACATCAACTCGACAGCACAATCTTTCCTTTCCTTTCTTTTACTCTCTCTTGTGCCTGAATAACATGACTCTCGGGAACACATGGTCCCAACTAAACCACCAGACTAGGTCCTGGTCTCTGAATGTGTGAAGTTTCTGGTTCAAGCCTCTCATTCTTTGATAATGGACACACTGGAGCCCTATTCACACAACAAGATTTATCCTGCGTGTGCAAAATGAACATGTGTAGAGCAGGAGATGGCAAATTCTGCCCCCACACCAGACCTGTGTACAATATCTGCCTACAGTGTGCCTACACTTCTAGAATCAAATTTTAAGCACATGTCCTGGTATTTGCCTCCATTCATCACTTGGTTCTTCCTTGCTCCCTTTGTTGCTTTCCTAATTCTTTGCTTTAGATTGTAAACTCCTTGCCTTTTGTTGTTGTTAAGCTCTGAGGCTGTCGCCACTGATCCCAATGGTGCTTTGGTGTCTGGTGCCACTGATCCCAATGGTGCTTCGGTGGCAAACCAACCTGTGGAGCTAGCCTCCTCAACAAGGTCAAGGGAGAGAGTGCTCCTTTAGCCCCATTTTTTAATTATGGGCGGTGCCGGCTACTTTCAGCTGGTGCTGTAGCAGTGATGCTTGCCTGTCCATTGCTGCTGGGATACCCACCATGCACCATGGGATTTCCAGGGGCCAGGCAATCCCTAACCCTCCGCACTGTCCTGGGCCCTGACCCTCCACACTGCCTAGGCCAGTGGAGGATCGTCTGGGTACGTGGGGAGAGTTCTCAGCAAGGACTGATGAGTCATCTGCAGGAAAGGTAAGTTAGAGCTGCCTTCCCCACTGCCTGCCCTCAGACCCTTCTCACTGGTTGTGAGAAAGGACTCTCAACGTGTGTACTGATGTTGCTCTCAACACATGGAGAACAGAATTTTTCAAACTCCACTCCAGGGAAGTTAGAGAGTGATAACATTCTTAGCTTTAAAAAATAACTCACTCATGTAATTGTTCACCCTCGGACCTATGTATAAACTGGTTGGCGTTTGGAGCTTGGCATATGGCGCATGGCCGCAGCTGGAGAACAAGATCATCCTGGAGAGAATCTATCTATGTGGTCGTTAAGAGTCAACACTGCCTTGACGGCATCAATCAATCCATCCATCCTAATGGTAAAGGCAGTGCAGATGGGGGGGGGGGTAGCTAAAGAAAGAAGAAAGCAGCCTCTGTACCTTTAGAAGAGGTGGCAAAGGGCGGCATTGGGGGCTCCTCCACGTCTTCCGCTTGCCTCCCAAATGCCAGCCTGGCTGTGGCTCAGTTCGGGCCTCTGAGCATGCGCAGAGGCCATTTGCATCCCCACCACCCTCAGGAATGGAAAAGTTTCAGGAGCATAGTATTGTGACCAGGGTGCAAGAGCTACCCCAACATAAATGGCCCTTGCTGAACTGGAGCATCATAATTTTAGCAAATAGCAAAAGCAGGGGGAAGGGGAGTGCGGAGAGAAAATACGTTTTGAGATTATTTCTAGCTTCATTCTAATTGTATAAATTAGAAACAGCCTGGTTATAAATATCTTACAATAAAATAAGATTTGGAATGGAAATATGAACATGCACCTGCCTATAGTTGTACTGACAGTAACACTATGACAAGATAAGGGGATGCAGAGAGGCAGCAGGGGAGGGGGGAGAGAAGAATATGCGGCATCTAGGGAAACCGTTGTGTGGATAGGCTGCTGAATAGCTACTCAAAAGCCTGACAGAATAAGATGAGTCCTTTAGAATGAAGGAAGATTTAATTCAATAGAGAAGGCAATGGAAAAAATAGCATTCTATTCATTTGCATGTTAGTTATTAAGCAGATGGGGAAATGAGTCTTCTTTCCCTTTAACTTTTAGCTCTCTGCAGGAATTGAGAAGTTTCAGTATTTACTGGAGCTGCAGCTGTAATTTGTCTTTCTCTGTTTGGAATTCTGCTCATGGGATGCACACTTTGGAAAAGGAGCAAATTAACTTGATGTGAAATAGCGATGTGTTTTGTGTTCTGGTGTTGTCGGTTCCGCTCCATTGTTCTTATGTAATCGTTAAAGAAAGGTGCTCTATCTGGATCATACATTTGGATCTGAGAAATGGAATACATGATTTTCAGCTACTTTTCTCAATTCCAATACAACCCGAATTTCCCTCCAACCGCAGAAGGAGATGCTCGGGCTCAACTTTAGTTAGGCCACCATGGGGCAGAAGCATAACTTGCATGCATTTTCTCCCTCTTCCCCTTATTTGTTAGGAATTCTGAAGTTACTATCGGGACCAACTCTATGAGTTCCCTCATAGTCTTTAAGATCAACTTAAATGTAATGCATGGAGAGGCATTCACAGTGTTGGACATTTCCCAGTGTCTCCACCTTGAGAGGGAAATCCCAAACTATCTCAATTAAAATATCCCCACACATGTTCTCATACATGCTGTTTGTGTGTGAATGGGGGAGGGGGGAGAGAATTACAGTGGTAACATGTCAGTTACATGACATTGAACCACTGTAGTTGTCATGCACAATTGTATCCTTGTAGCCCATCTGCAGATAATGTAATATCAGTTGTGTTAACATGTCCAATTTATAAAGCACCTAAAAAATAACCAAAAAGGCCACAAAGAATTTAATGCCCCAAATACAGGCACTTGGTAGGGCTGCAGCTACTTAGGCAGGCAGGACAAATAAAAGGAGAACTCAAGATAGATAGCAGCCATCTCACTCCCATGTCCTCTGCTGTAAATACTGTCCAACAGCTACTCAGGACTAAATACACTCTCCTGGGGGTATTACAGACAGGGCTTTCCCCGCAAATCCACTCCTGATTGGAGTGTGCCAGTCCACATATTCACTGAATTTAACCCAACCTCACTGCGGGCTATCAGGGACCAGGACAGACAGGGCTTTGTCTTTCTCTGAAGGGAGGCTGTGAATTCTGGCTTAACCCGAATTATGTCTGGGGTAAATAAAACCCTCTATTTCCAGCAGCTTTTGAAAAAAAACTCCTGAGCGTCTGCTTTCTCCGAAGGTGTTGATGGAGGTGCTGATGGGTATGTGAAGGAGGTGCTGATGGCTGTGCGAATGGTCCATCTAATCCCTCAAATTAAAATGCCTGGAATCCGCTGTGAAGCATATTCACTCTTTGGAAACCCCATGCATAAAGCCATGTGGGAAAAACCTCCTGGAGAAGCTCACCAAAAGATCACACACCAAGCTCACTTCTTGGGGCTTGGAGGGTTAAACAGGAATTCTAACTGTGGTCTTAAAACCAAGGATACAGATTACTTGGAAAGTTGCTTAGTGACACCAAATAAAGCATAAAACAAAATATGACACCACTCATTTGGAGTAGGGATGTGCCCTAACCATGGTTCAAAGTGTGGTTCAAGCACTTTTAGGGAAATTAGGAAGAGAACTTTAAGAAAAAGAAAAGCAGGTGCTTACCTGCTCTCCATTGCCCCTTCCAGCTTCCTGCTGGGGCAGTACACTCCCTTAAAAGTCCTGCATGCTATCAGCATGCACACCTGCACATGGCACCCGTGGAAGTGGTCAGACTGCTCTCGAACCGCCGTTCAGGCTCATCCCTAATTTGGAGGACCCTGCACAGATGATCTATAGCAGGCATGGCCAAACCTGGCCCTTCAGCTGTTGTTGAACACTATCATCCCTGCCCCCAGTTTATGGTATCTGGATGATAGGAGTTGTAGTTCAGCAACAGCTGGAGGGCCCAGTTTGCCCCCCCCCCACCGAACTATAGGAACAGGAGTTTAATTCATTTCAATTGGAAGGGTTCAGTAAGAGTTACTGGCTAGCTTCCAGTAAGAGAAGCTTTGCACCAGTTCAACACACATTCTTCAGATCTGTGTGTGCGTGCACACATATGCACACCGCTGTGCAAAAAGGGATCTTGTGTGTTTCCAGCCATTCAGGGGAAGGAGACGTTCCTTATGCATGCACCTTTTTGCAAGCATAGAGCTGATCTCTACACTCAAGTGAATGCAGAAGCCCTTGTAGATGAGGGAATTTGGTATGTATGTTGGTGCCCCTCTGCCCACATGACATGGCTGGATTGAAGTGCTAGAAGTGACTAGAAGCCCTGCTTATTTCTGGAAAAGATAATCACATGGCTTCCATTTGAAGCAGAATAAGGCATAAATGCTGTCAGATTTAGGTCTTTTTGATCATGCAGGCTTCAGCTCATACATATAGGCTCCTCCTAGTAATTTTCTAGATATATCCGCATGCCCTTCACACTTAGATCCAAGTTTACTTATCACATGTGCAGCTTACATTATTATCAAAAGAGATAAAGCGGCTCCAAAGGAAACAGGATTACCCATGAGAGTGATTAGATTTTAAATTACCAGAGTAAATAACAAACTTCCTGAGCAGCCACGCAGAATATCTGACTTTTCTTGAAATCTTGTTAACAGGCACATTTATCAGTGGTTAGCAATGCATGATTCCAGCAAGCCTGGACTAATTACTGGCCTCGATACTTCTGTCTCCAGTACGGCGGCCTGTACTGATATACGTTCATGTAATGGTCATGCAGTTTGGTAAAGTATATAGAATAATGCAGCGGTCATCATCACACTATTATCTGGAGTAAACCTATCAGCAAGACATGGTTTGTATTGTTGGTTTTGCACTCCCCGCTTCTCCAAGCGATAGGAAGTTCCAAGGGCCACTCTACAAGGTCAGTTTCCTTGTGAGGAAGAAAGTACAAGACTTTTGGTGCCTTTTGCAAATAAACCTCTTATTTAAAAGTGTAGCTTGTGCAGGTAGCCCGCAAGCACGCACATAGGTAACACCAGTTCACAGACAACACCAGTGTGCTAGGAGTTGCTTCCACCAGCAAGAAACCTCTTAGGAATTTTTTTCTAGCCAACTGCAAACCTCATATTCATTTCTTTTCCTTGGCCAGGTTCAAGACCTGTTCTCTTAGATCTCATCCATGCATGTGGGGTATGATGCAAATTCCAGTGGCTTGGAATAACCACTAAAGATAGTTAACCAAGAATAGGAAAGTGTGGAAACTTATATGGCCACCCTTGAATTTTTAAAAAATATTCTGCCTTGGAAGGAATCCTGATATTCACTTCCTGTTTCACTTTGAGTGAAAGTTCAGTGCCAACCTTAGGAATGTATAGAAACTCCCCTTAAATTTCACTTGTTCTATAGAAATTTTCTGGGGCTTCCCTTGAAAATTCTCAGATGCTTCTTCTTGTGAGGAACCTTGATATTTGTTTTTAATTTCACTGTTTCTAAATTTGTTGCCAATCTAATGAAACCCTGTTTCCCATCATCAAGTATCAGGCTATTTAAAAAATCCCAAATGTACTGGCATTTGGCACAATCAAAAAGCAAATTCAGCTTCCAAGACACTGAAAAATAAAATAGGAACATAGGAAACTGCCATATACTGAGTCAGACCATTGGTCCATCTAGCTCAGTATTGTCTTCACAGACTGGCAGTGGCTTCTCCAATGTTGCAGGCAGGAATCTCTCTCAGCCCTATCTTGGAGAGGCCAGGGAGGGAACTTGAAACCTTCTGCTCTTCCCAGAGCGGCTTCATCCCCTGAGGGGAATATCTTGCAGTGCTCACACATCAAGTCTCCCATTCAGATGCAACCAGGGCAGACCCTGCTTAGCTATGGGGACAAGTCATGCTTGCTACCACAAGACCAGCTCTCCTCTCCTCTCCACATTTCTTTTTCCATTTGTGATGTAGGGTGGGTGGGATTTGTGAAAATGCCTTGGCTTCCATAGGTCAAGGATCTTATGGTGGTGGTGGTGGTGGGAATGCATGAACTCTACTTTCTGTGTTATACTGAAAAGGTATTGATTGTGTTACACTGATGCTTGAAACTAGCTCTGGTTATATGTTGGTGCAGTAGCGTAGCTTCTTACTGTTATGGCAGCAGTATCCATTTACCAACAGCTTATCTACGATGTCAACCATTTATCTATCACTCAATCAATCAATCAATCATCTTTATTACAGTTCAAGACCAGCATAAAATAGAATAGAGCATGAATCATTATCAAATTATAAAACAGTAAAGTCATACTACTTTAGAATTACTACTCTAAAATTGTGAAGAATACTATAAAACTATTACCCCTTAAAACAGATAAAAGAGCAAAGGCAAAACTGTAAAATCACTAAGATTATAGTCATAATAGTAAGCATCTTTGTTTAAAAGAATAAAATATAAAATATATAAAATATGTATAAAGCAAAGTAGCTAAAATAAATAATAAAATAATAAGTAGGATAGCTAACTGGGAGGACTGAGCAGAAAAATAAATTAATCAGTAGTTAAAGCATTACAAGGCTAATACATGGTTAAAAACTGGTATATAACCTAAAGGCCTTTGTAGGCCCCCCCTTTCCCACTGGACCCCCCACTGCAAGATAAGCATCACCCCTCTAAACACACACCGTGACACATACAGTATTTTTAACTCGTGGGTTTTTGAGGGCACAAACAGCAATTGAATTCACAAGAATGTAAGAATATAAAATGGGTATATTTATGCAAATATGCATTAACAGAAATATTAACAGAAATATTTCAATACACAACTTGACATATTCCCATCCCACATATTTATTCCCCACCCCACCCCCACCATGTCTAAAGCACCCAACACAGGTCACAATCACACTTGGCTGCCTGGCACAGTGTGGGTCAGCGGTGACCACACCACCCAGGACAGACTAAAGATGATTAAGGGGCCCCCAGGTGGTGTGAAGGCTCTAGACTTTGGCCCCAAAGTCCAGGTGTAAGAGCGCCACACTGCGCACAGAACTCTGCAGTGTTACATGTGAAGGCCTGGTCTTTGTCCAACAGTAACATCCAGGTGTAGGCTTGACTTGAACAACCAGGATACTTTAGTAGTTGTGGGAGTATAAGTTTGGCATGGCTGTCTCTTTAGAAGAGGCAAGAGAGGAGTATGTGCTCTGTGGTTTCAACCTCCCCAGTGTCACAAGGGCAAAATATCTCCATGATTGGAATCTTTCTGTATTTGCCTTCTAAAAAAGCTGAGGAGAGGGCATGACAATGGGCAAGGGTGAAGGCCTTTCTGTGGTCTAGGATTTCAACTGTGTCAAGTACACAGCGGGAATGACAGTGTGTCTAAGTCCTTCCTAGGTCGGCCTGGCACTCAGTGTCTAGTATCCTCTGTTTGATGGCCATTTTTGCCTTGTCACAGCCCATATCAAGAAGTAAAGGAGTGGAAAAGCCCAGAAGCACCACTTTAGTCCAGGTGGCACTTTTCCAGGAGGATGGAAATTGTCCTGCAGGGTCAAAGGGGCCAGGCACCGAGGGCTGAGGGATCGTTTCAGCCAGATGGTAAGAATGGTTATCCACACTCTGGCCTCAGCCCTTATTGTACCAGTTTCCAAGTGTAGGGTAGCATTGGAGACTCAACAAGAAACTTGTAGGGTCACTCTTAGAAATTTAGACTGGACTAATGAGGCAAAATTGGAGGGGCGCCTTGGGTGGGCACCATAGAGTAATTGTGCCAGTGACTGCTGGTACGTATTGGCTGCCTCTAGTCTGTGGAAACTTCAGGATGGCAGTTGAGCTCCTCTGTGTAGTAATGGTGACATAATCACAGAGGACCTTTCTTGAGCCAGTGGCATGAAGCATTTATCAACTGGTAACCTATTTAGTAAGCAGGACAGACCTGTAACTCCAGTCAATTATAGAATATTTGCTGGATCTATATCTGTGTAACTCATTCCCTGTGTCATTCCAAGTTGGCTTAAGATCATGCTATACCACATGATTCAAGAGGTGCATCCAGAATTTATTGTATTGTCATGTATGTGCACAGTGGCACTCCTAAAATTGCCACCCCAAAAGACTCACTTGGCTTGCTTGTGCTACTTAGTTAGCCCTGGTGCAATTCCTGCTCTCTATATACATTCCATAAGATTACAAAAAATGGCCTCCATCCAGCACAGTATTAGGTAAACGTAAATCCTAAGTTAACAGTCTATCTTTCTCAAAGTATGTTTGATAGTAGTTTTTTAAAAAATGTGCCCCCAATCCAGCTCCTGTATGCATCTGCAGACTTCAGCATTCATGCTGAATTATGTACAACTGGGGAATGGTTTTCTACAACCCCATTGTATATTCCCCAACAGTTAAATTAATGAAGTCACGAGGCATGATCTGAGGCACACGGTACAGCCTCCTTGCTGGAGGGAAACAGGTCTAGGTCTGATCAATGCCTAGATGAGAGGATGCTTGGGTACCTCATGTATATTGCCTTGAGCTTTCTGATAAAAGGTAGGATATATTAATTAAATGAATAAAATGAACTAAAATGGAGTGGCCCCTGCTTGCTCAGAACTATAAGCCTAAGGCCAACAAGATTTCAGGGATAGCATCTGCATGTCCTTAGACCCAATGGAGCTTTGGATTGTGGCCATTATTGATTACAAGACGTGTGTATTGAAGTTTCAGTTCAGTTTAGAAGATGAAAACGTCTGAATATTTAACAAACAAAGAAAAACAAAGACATATGGGTTGTTAAAATAGTATTTTCAACCACAATTCTGAAACTTTAACAAGGTGTACACCCTGTGATAGTAGCAGCTAGTCAGATGGTTCAGACAATTAATCTGGTTCTTGTATTTTAAAATAAAAAGAGGTGGGGGAAGAAAGAGAGAGAAAACGCTTGGTGCATCAGAAATCATTAAGACTGAAAACGAGGAGACCATTCTTTTTCCTCAGAATTCAAAGGAATGAGGTGTTTTTCAAGCTGATAAAATATCAGCCAGCTAATACTTCTGGAGAGGATTGTCAGCCTTCCAACTGCCTGTGATGCTGAATCATGCGCTAACCATCCAGTCTGAGACAAAGTTCTGTGAGATCTTTTTGTTACGGAACTTGAGATAACTCTTTTGGAACTCAATTTCATTCTGACATCCTATTCATCTTCCTGCTTATTTCCCATCGCTGACCCTGATCTTATTAAAAAACCTCAAGAAATGCCAGCAACTGCAAGATTCTTTTTTTTTTTTTTTGACAAGTTGCTCTGGAATGTATTTAATGTCTTAAAATTGTCATTGATTGAAACTAGCAATTCTAAATGAGTAATTTAAATCTAATTTTCCCTCTTTTTTATTTCTATGTCTCCCTGGCCACACATTTGGCATTTCTTAAACAAGTTGGGGGAGGGGAAGACTGTTTTAATGGATGACCATTAAAACAGAATATTTTCTAGACTTGGGAGGGATTTATTTGGTGGGGTTTTTTTGTTTGTTTGTTTTTTGTTAGTCCCTTACAGGACAAAAAAATGGTAGCACTGGGGGGAAAATGCTTAGGAGGGCAAACAAGGCATGATTCGTGAAACACATGAAGTGTCTCAGGGTATATAGAAGTATGTGTATGTTTTATTTTAATGAAGCCACAGGGGATTTGGGAATAGATAGGCTAAAAATTGCTCTCCCCAAGTTTGTTTTATTTTCACACAGAAGATATACATTGACCTGGGATGTGCCCCCACCCCACACTTGGGAAGGCAGCTTGTGTGGAGAGTATGTATGTGACTTGGTTAGGGGGAAAAACAACCTGCAGAGAAAGGATTGAGTACCCAACCACCAACTACTGCTCTTTTCAAAATCAGATTCCCACAGCTGCATTAAAACAACAACAAAAAGAGCAAGAACAGGGGTGGTGTCAGGAGTCAGTCAGACTGGTAACCAGTTGAGGGCTCACCTGGCCTAGGATGAATCCAACAGCCTTCCAACATGATTACAATGGTGGTGTAAGTTGGCCAAGAGATGTATGCCACTGCTCTGTCTTGCACCCCCATGTACAACTGAAAGTATCATCTCAGTCCTCTTCTTTATGGGATGTTCCTATTGGATGGTAGGGTGACCCAGAGGAGAGGGGTGGCATACAAATGTAATAAATAAACCTCAGAGGTCCTTGGGAGATTGCCCATTGGCCTGTGAGAAGGGTAGAAAGAGAAGGCTCTGCTGCTGAGTTATTTGACAGTGGCATTAACTCATTTTCTTCCAGTCTTCCATCTCTATTAGTGAATGGGAATGGAGGGTGGGATGTGGGAATGGGGCTACTCATCCTCCTAGCCTCCAAGAGTGGGAGGGAGAAGAGCTGCTGTGGAACATTCCCTGTCATTTACTGATGGGGAGAGTAGGAGGGGCTATTGCCTGCTGTGTGTCACCTCCTGTTGATACGCTTGGGATGTGAGCAGAGCCCCAACACATCATGAGGAGCCCAATGGAGCCTTTGACCCAAGGCGCCTAGCCACCTGATGCCATCACTGGGCAGGAGACAGTTTGTGTGTTTCTAGTTTGGCCCTCAGGCATCCACCTAGAAAGGATGTAGCTAAAATCAAACTGACTAGCTCATGTGTATCTATTGATCACTTGTTCATTGCAGCATCAAGTGATGACTTGCATGTGTGATGGAGCAGCCACAGACTAATCACAATGCGTGTACACACCCGGAAGACATTGTTCAGTGCTTTTAGTGCATATCAGAGCACCAACCTGAACAAAAGTGGCTGACCTGAGTCAACTGACGGGTCATCAATTATAAGAGTCATTTGATATATGCCTATTTGCATATCTACCATTGGTGACAGGAATTCTAGCACTGAAGTTCCTCTGTGGCACAGGTGACTGCAGTTATGAGAGACCTAAGCCCTGTTTGGGTGTTCAAACTTACAGCTGGTGAAAACACACACAGTGAACCTAGAGTGGCTCCTGAGATACTACCCCCAACATGTCAATCATCCTTCTGCCTAGGTTCTTCATGCTTAGGATATCCGTTTGAAGAGGCGAACACCCTAAGCGTGTTCATTGGTATTTCTGTGATCAGCTGGCTGCACTTATTATAAACAAACTAAACCAGATGATTAGGTTGGTGTGTGCCTGGAATTTTCTTCTCTAGCTGGGCCCTGGAAAACTGTAGAGGAACAAAAATGCCATCAATTGACCTGTAACAGGAGCAAAGAAGAGCTACAGACAGAGACAATGGCTCACTCTTTACAGGACTGTCCAGTCACCAAGAGAGTGTGTGGGAAAATATTGGAAGGGTTGGATTGGCCTGCTCTACAGTACCAATCCAGGGAATGGATCTGCTTGGGAGCTGATTACAGTGATATCATCAAAGGGCCACAAAATAGAAAGATGGGACAGGAAGCAAGATGGATCATCCTATAGTCCATCGTATGCATTATCAATCTTCTGGTCATCAGAGCAGTGGTGTCCCAAAGGAGCAAGGGAAAATTGAAAGGCAGGCAATGGGGAAACAATTGGGCGGTGGAGTGGGGAGGTGGTCAGTCCTAGAACATCCACTTGATTCATCCTTGGTAAATTGAGACAGTTATGCCAGTACAAAAAGTACATCACTTTTGCCTGGCGACATCGCTGGCAGTGGATGTTAGGGATCTCCTCCCCCACATTACCGCAGAGATAGGAAAGTCTTTGGATTCTCATGCTCATGATTTGGCTCCATATAATTTTATGAGTTGTGTAACCTTATAAATCATTTTCTTTTGAGCAGAAACCAGTTGAGACATAACAAGTGGGTACATAACGCTGAAGATATTAAAAGTTGAAAAGTTTTAAAATAGTGTATCAAAGGTATAAGGATGTGTGTGTGATGATACTCTACAAATGTAACAGTAGTTATAATGTAGTTGTAAATTCGTGGTTAGTTTTTCTTTCTCTTTTGTAAGTATATAATGTGTATTAATGATTTGTAAGATGTGAATTTTAGTCTAATAAAATTTATAGATAGATAGATAGATAGATAAAAAAATCCATAATCCTGAAATGTCCTTCTCTTGAAACAAAGTATGGGATGAAAATACTTGAAGATCAAATGGACTCCAAGTAGCCAAGTACTTCTTAAGTACTTGTTTTTATTTAAAACAAAGCACCCAAGCAATAACTCTCAGGATGTTGCCTGATCAATATGAAAACCACACAAGTACCCAGAATTCTTGGGGGAGTGGAACCCACCCTCACCCCCCCAAAAAAACATAACTACATACATGTCCTCAAGGCATGTTTCAACTATAAAAACCATTCCCATGAGGGCATAACTCTCTTGCAGTTCCCAGCATCCCATTCTCTTTGCCTCATGCTCAAGTCCTTTTTAGAGATAAGGTCCCCACCTTGACTGCAGGTAACTATGAAAAATGGCTTTTCTTCCTCTTTCTCTAAAAACATTTTACCCCCAAACCCTTCCTCAGCTCTGTGATATGGTGAGGCTATTCACACGCGCATGCAAAATCAGGTTAACTGAGCCCAGCCCAGTTTTGCACATGCATGTGAACTGCCGAGATTGGGCCCAATCCTGGCAGCTCCATGGTGGCAAACCTGCTTAATTAGCCACCCTTCAAAATGTTAAGGGACTGAGTGCTCCCTTAACCTCATTTTTTTCCTTGTGTGGCAGCCACAGCTGCTTGCAGCCATGGCTGCCATACTGCAAGGATCCTGGTGATGGGAGGGGAGATCGCCATGATGCACTGCGCATTTGCATGGTGCATCCTGGTACTTCCGGGGGCCAGGACAACAGATCCCAGGCCCGGACCCTCCCCATTGCCTTGGCACGTGGGGAATCATCAGGGCATGTGCGGAGCGCACCCTGCAAAGGAACCATGATCGTCTGTGGGGAGGGTAAGTTTAACCCACTTTCCCTGCAGACTGATCTCTAGCCCTTCTCATAGATCACGAGAAGGAGCTCGTTGACTGCATATTAGGGGTAACCTGAACCTAAACAGAGATTCTACAAACCCCCTTATGGAAAGATTGTTTCTAACCAGCTTGCTAGGTGCTAATCCTTGCTTTAATCACCCTCTTTCCTCATTCTGTTACCTCTGTTTTCCTCATTCCCTGTTACCCCTCAAGAAAGCAACTCTTTGTTTTCAGAGCTCTTAAATTGTTTTAAAGGGTCTTTGATGTTTGTGAACCGCCCTGAGCTATTTTGTAAGGGCAGTCTATAAATCGAACAAATAAAGAAATAATAAATAAATAAATAAGATATGTCTATATTCTTTTATCTGCTTCCAGTGCACACATACCGAGGTCAACTTTCCCTAGTATTTTAAGATTAACATAGCTGTTTACCAGTTTGCACCTAAACAAAATTAAGAGGATGGTGCAGTCCCCTTATGTAACCTCACCATTGCAGAATGAGGTGGTCCAAGATTGTAGCTGCTTGAAGCTTTCTCAACTTAATAATAACTTTATTTATATGGTCAACCCATAGCAAATTGTTATCTGAAGCTTTCTTAACATGTCTATTAGTTTTTGCAGCGCACTTGTACTATCGGGCCCCAGGTCTATACCACTGATGTCAATATGTGTTGGAGAAGAGCTAATGCTCAAAGTTGGGGAAGATTAACCTCTTTGATTCTGCCTCTCTCATAGGACAGCTTATGAGGTGAACTCATGAGAAAGGGCTAATAGGAGTGGAGGAGGAGCCACCAATGGGATGTCTCAGGGGCTTCCTTTCCATCTGAGTTGACAGAAGGCTGTTCTTCTTGGGCAAGACTCTGGGGAGCTGAACAGTCTGTTATTGACCTGTTTGATTCACTCATGGGCACTGTGAATCATAGAGACCTCTGGAAGGTGTCACTGTCACAAATCTTGCCCAGTGAATAATCTCCTATCTTGGACTCAGTCAGCTTAGCTGAGCAATATGCCAACAAGGGCCCTGTAATCACTCACCTGCTCCTTCCCCACCCAGCCATTTCTCATAAATCTAGCCCTCCTTGGTTCCCTGCATCTGCTAGGCTGAATAAGGATAAAGATTTACTAAGGAGTCAGCTGAAGCTGAAATGAACAGGACTTACCCTTGAGTATATACACAGACAATTGCATCCATAGCTTTGTTTTCTCCACTCGTCCCAGCTTCTCCCTGACCACCACTCGCAACTCGCTGCCCTAGAGCTTTCTCCAGTGCAATCGATGCCATCCCTCCTCCTTTCCACACCCCATTGCCACTTATTTGGAGTCTTAACTTTTTGCAGGGAGCAGTGCTTCCCAGAGCGGGTACCGTAGAGAAAAATGAGCTTCAACAAACAGCCCTCATTCACTTTAAATGAACACAGTAAGACACATAGCATGCATACAGCGTCACGTAGCCCTGACAATTCATGATAGGGCTGGGGGAAACTCTATAGCAGAGTTTCATAACCTTGGGCCCACGGACGTTGTTGGATGACAACTCCCAGAATCCTCAGCTGCAATGGCTTTTGCTTGGGGATTATGGGAGTTGTAGTCCAACAACATCTGGGGCCCAAGGTTAAGAAACCCTGCCCTATAGAACCACTGCCAGTCAGTGCAGACTGACTTAGCATCCGTAGAAAAACCTATAGTCTAACCTATTATATAGCAATAGCAATAGCAATAGCACTTACATTTATATACCGCTCTATAGCCGAAGCTCTCTAAGCAGTTTACAATGATTTAGCATATTGCCCCCAACATTCTGGGTACTCATTTTACCGACCTCGGAAGGATGAGTCAACGTTGAGCCCCTGGTCAGGATCGAACTTGCAACCTTCTGGTTACAGGGCGGCAGTTTTACCACTGCGCCACCAGGGGCTCTTGGCAGCTTCATACATCCATGTTCACATGAATGGCTCATATGAACTGGCATGTGGGAATCTGTATTGTTATTTCCAGTTTCTGCATGCAGATGTCTGCCATTAGTAAAGCTGTCCTTCTGCAGGCCCCTCAAATAGTCATCTCAGTCTATTAGAATAACTTCATGCCTCACAGCACTATGCATGTAGTACTAGTGTCTCTGAGATAAACTCTTAACATGTGCAAAGAAGATGCAAACCCCTGATTATTAGGGAAGGTGTGAGCATGGCTGTGACTCCCTGCACATGTCAAGTGCATGAAGATGTGCAGCTCTCATTAATGCTTTATGCACTTGCCACAGCAAATGCATGACAAACACGAGTGTACCCATGGTACGGTGTGAAATGGTTCTGGCTCTGGAGGTGAAAAGAACTGTAGATGAAAAACTTGCTGGTATCCTAGCACCAGAAAGATTGCCAACCTATTGCAGAATTTGCTTTCAGAACTGATTTGCTCTAAGCAATAAGAGTTTTATACCCATGCCCAGCGTAGCCCCCATATTGTTACATTTTTGCGGAAAAATACCATTCACCTATTAGGATTGTTGGTAATTTCTTGATTAAATGAAATAACTGCAAACTAGAGCTGCCATCTGGCTTTTATGTTATGAGAGACGATGCATTTCTCCATCTCTTATTTATCTTGTTGCAGAGACTTGCTGAAAATAAACTATGTTTAATATTTGTCAGACGTTCCAGAACGGGCCATCCCTCTTTATAGCCAAGATAAGTGATTAGTGTCCATGCTAAATCAGTCGTCGTCTTTTTTTTTTTTTTAATGGAGAACCAGCCAATACGATGTAATTGTACGAAGTGGTTCAGTGATACAGCTGCTCCTCCTGGTTAAGCCAAAAAACTGAGCTCAAACCAACATTCCAAAGACCATGTGTTGTATACCAGAGAAACCAATCCTTCTTTTCAACAAGCTCTTTCTGATTTGGCCCATGAAATGAATTGGGAAAAGATTATTTGCTGGGTTAAATTAAATTTGTCAGACTCTGATGCCAAGGGCTCTCCATTTGAATGAAGCTTGATGTTCTTGCATGGAACTACATTAATATACAGTTCAAAGGTTTAGCACGACAGCTTTAAGGAAATCTAAAGTTTTTCAAGGTACTCTTGTATAGATGGCAATTGGGTCACAGATCTAAATGTCAGAATCGTACGCCTGATTTGCACATTTCCAAAGCCATTTGGTAATTTTTGTCGTCTTTATCTGCATGCATGAAGTGATCTGAAATACAGAAGCAATTGAGAATCATATTTAGTTTGTAACACTTCAATTAACTTAAGTGCTGAAACATGCTTCTTTTGTAGTAACTTGTTTAATCTATTACTATTACAAGGACAGGTATTAAATGAATGCCCTGCACTACACCTACAAATGCCAACAGCTTACAAAAGTTCACTTTGAGGAATGCATGTCTCTGAATTCATGTGTGTGGAGAACAGTCTCAGGCCATATTCCTTGTTAGACTTTTCCATTAAAGTAGTGCTTTCCTAAATATAAAGACAAACACTTGGTGGGGGCGGGGGGGCGGAGTGGGTCTTTTCGCTTAGCAAAGAAAAGAACTAAGGGGGAACATCATAGAAATCACTAACATTTAACTAGAGGGGAACAGGGAAATTTTACTCCTTCCTTTAAGGTGGAACTAGTTCAGTGTTCTTTAGGGTGAAACTAGATCTAGTTCCAGTGTTGGTGGAACTAGGTCAGTGCAAGGATCATAAGCCAGTGGGAGCTCCCATCAACCCAAAGTGTGGCTTCCTGATTAATTGTCTGTTAGACTAGTGCAAAACTTTGGCTAAAGCTGGAAACTCTGCATAGCACCTTAGCGCCATGCAGAGGTGACTGTTCCTCCCCATACAGTACTGTGCTTTGCCTTTAATAGGCAGCTAAGCGAAATGAAACCTGCTTGAGGCCTAGCACCATTTTGAGAAGTGTGCACAGAACACTGGAACATGTTGTCCTTTCTAGCACTTTCCCCACAGAACTCTGTGGGGAAAGTTCTGGGACTTCCTCCCTCATAATACTAGGTCCATTCAAGCATTTCCTGAGGCTGTTCTCATGTGCAGGCAAAACGAGGCTAGTGAAGCCAAGCCCAGTTTTGCCCATGTATGAGAACCGGTGGAATCATGCCCGGCAAACCCACCAAGCCACCAATCCTCTTAACTAGGGTTAAGAGAGTGAGTTAGAATTAGAAGAGACCTTAGAGGTCCACTAGTCTAATCCTTTGCTCGCTGCAGGAATCTGCTACAGTATCCCTGGACCCTGACAGACGGCTTTCCATCTGTAGAAGCTGCATCACGTGAGTCTGCTGATCATACCTGAATGCTAGGTCAGTGGCATATAATAAAAGACAGTTGCCATTTCTAAAGAAATGAACTATGGACACTTGGTTGCTACAAATCTTAAAAAAAAAAAATCCCTGTTGAATATAACAGGCAACTAAACAGCTTGAAACACATTTACCATTTTTTAGGAACATCATTACAAAATCAGCACATGGAGGGTTTTGCAGCATAATAGTATTCCACCTACCAGCAAGGCTTTTCCCTCTCATGATCCAAGGAGTTTGGCATCTGTCCTTTACTTGTTATACATTTTGCTTATCATTTAAAGTACATATGCCCAGACATAATGGTGAGCGAGGCCAGATAAATGTCCATCATAAATAAATAAATTAATTGAATAAATCTATAAGCTGGAGTAAATCCTTGCAATGTCAACAGAGTGAAGGGGATGAGCTGAATGAGCCAAGATGTCTGTTTTATGATGGGGGATTGAAAATGACATCCCTAGGCCTGTTGCCAAGTGCAAATTTTCATCGGGCAATTCAGTACAAAAAGCTGCAGAAAAGAGCCAACAGGGGTTCCATGGGCCTCAGCTGAGAGTTGTACAAATCTTCCCAGTTATTTCAGGATATATTTTCACCTTGCCAGAAAGTGAGATCACTTGTTGGGAACATATACTCTCAAAAGTGGATGAACAATCTTTGTGAGGATGGGATTTTCATGTTATTTCAGAGTCTTAATTCAGCAATTCTCCACTCAAATGCAACTTAATTGTGTATCATTTCCAATGCTGAAATGAGCAAGCAGCCTTGTACTTTTTAAAATAAAAACCAACCAAATAACATAGGGACATACACATCTGTTTTTCTTTTTAAGTACATAACAATCTGCCGCAGTGAGATTTGGCTATTGTATCCACTTTCCCGTTTGAAATAACAAGAAAATGTTAGCCTTTTCAATGCAAAAGAACAAACTGGTCTGTTCTGCATCATTCTGCATTCTCTCCAATAGTTTAATGTTGCAGTGTTACCCCTTTTCTTTGCCTCCCCCTCCATAGACCTTCAACAACTGTTGGAAAATTCCAATTGCTTTATTAGCATTTCTCATCTGCAACTGCAAATATTGCAAGGAAGCTTTTAAACACTAGCAATCCTAAATATATAGCATTGCCTCTAATATGTGTCTTCCATACAATCAGTCATTGTCTAAGGAATAATACTTTTGCCACCCAAAGTGTGGCAGGCATCTACCAGGATCGGAGTCTTTTCAGTAGTGGCACCAACATTATGGACTGTGCTTCCACTGGATCCATATTTGATTCCTTAAACTATATTCCTTTGAGGGGGGTAGTTAAATACAGGGATTTGGTTGTGATTTTGAAGGAAGCTGATTCTTTTGTAGGCTGTTTTGGCAGCTGGTGTTCTGGGTCTTTTAAGCTGCTATTTTCTGTATTGTATTGTAATTTACTGCCTTCATTGAATATTATGTTTTGTATTATTTGGGGCTGTAAACCATGTTGGCTTGCCTTGGCATGAAAAGCAGGATATAAATGTTTTAAAACAAATAGCTATCCTTGTTCTCTAGAACTAGTGATGCTATTGTGACTTGGGTCTGTGATGCATTTCTCACTCGATGCTTTGTGCTACTTCATGAAGAGTTTGGTTCATGCTCAGAGTACGTGCTCTGTTCATATTCATTAGAGGGCAACCCAAAGATCTCATTCTGTCTTCCCAGACTGTCAGCTCCCCAATATCCATCACTGCATCCCCATAGACATTACATTATTCGGTTGAGTCCTAAGCTGTAGACTGGGAGATTTGTGCTGAATGAATGTTCTTCTCTTAAAATGCAGGTTTGACTGTTTCAACAAAGGAGAATTTAGCAGAACTGCAGAGAGATGCCCCAGAGATATTAACTGGTAGCTAAATCAAGCAACTCCAACAGAGGCTTGCCAATGAAGTCTAGTGATTAGGAGAGCAGATGACATAGTAAACCTCTTCCTAGACTGTACCACTTTGGATTGTACATTGGGGATCACATGTCTGTATGCTTCTCTATGGGAAATAACTCTATATGAAATTACAGTATTGTGGAGAAGACTATGCTGGAACCTTTCTCCATTACATCTCTATGTGGAGGGATTTTATGCTTCCCTCTCCCAATATATTGGCACTTTCAACCATGCCATTTTCCTACTTGCAGACTGAAGTGGTGCAGCTGAGGAAGAGTTTTGCTACTTCTTCTGCTGTTCAGGTGAACTAGGCTTTGAAATTAAGTGAGATCTTGGGTGAAGGAAGAATGACTTGTATTGAGGAAATTGTAACATGAACCTATGCTTGCATTTGGCTAATCTTAAGATGGTCCAAACCATGTGCAAAATGGTTTGGGGACATGAAGGGACTTGTCTGCGTTTATTTCTGCCTAAAGGTAAGATATTATTCATAGTCAAAACACTAAACATTAAGCACCTGGGGCCCAAAGTTTGTTCTATTTCCATTGGGCAGAAACTTGATAGAAAAGGGGGATATTCTCATGGGAAGCCTAGCCTGGGTTAAGCTGTGCATGAGAACCACTGGGATTGGGCCTGATCCCAGTGGGGCAGCACTGCCTGGCCCTGTTTTTAAACCTGGCTCTTAGCCAAGGTTAACAGCTCAAGCTCCAGGATTGTGTGTTCACTGGGGCTATGTTCAGCCCCAGCAGACACAGAGATGGGGGCCATGTTGCGTGGTGCATTGTGAGATATGTGTGATCCCAGCCTCCAGAGCTCTCCACTGCGACACATAGCATGGATCGCCTGGAATCACGTGGTCCGTGCTCCCAGTATCTTGTCAGCAGTCGTCTGGGGGGAAGGTGAGTTTAACTAGCCTTCCCCTCCTGCCGTGCCCGACTGGTCATGTGAATGACCTCAAAGTGTACCTGTTGGACTGAATAGATCATACATTCCCATATGATGTAATGTATAACTTTCTTTTTAAGCTGGTCAGATTGTAGTGGTTTCTTTTCCATGTTGATTCCATATATGATGTCTTAATTGGAAAGTGGGTAAGGGGGAATTGAACAAATTGACTTTCTCCCCACAATGGGAAAAAGTACATAGACTCTGAGCTCACAAGGCACATGGGTCAAGTGAAATCTGAGGACTAATTCAGATATTACCACCACCAGCAGTAGCAAAGCTGCTTCCGTGGCTTCTTCCCATACTGCTCTGCACTTGGATCAGGCCAGTTATGGGGTTCCTCACCACCTACACATTTAACTTCATCTAAGGGTAAAATTGTATGTTTCTTTATCAGTGTGCTATGCCACAGCTTGCTTGTTTTTTTTCTTTGTTAAATAGCCCACATGGGGTCCCCAGTAAAGGTAAGGATCACAGCACAGGGGTGGGGTAGCATTAACCACCTTGCTCCTAATCCAAATTGCTCCACCCATGGCTGCGTGCTATTTGACCAGGAAGCAAGATAGCTATTGGTGTAAATGTGAGCTTTTCCCTGGTCAAATAACAGCCACCAGGGGGTGGGGGCATTGAACGTTCCTGGATGGAGATTGTGGCAGGGGCAAGGGGTTGAATCCCACTCCCCCAGCTGTGTCCCAGTCCAGACAAGGGCTCTCACACATTCTGTTTAGCAAAGGAAAAACAAGCACATGATTTCATAGTATATGTTGAAAGCAACATCTGATTTGACCTTAATTTCTCTCCATAGAAAAGGTAGCTGTTTCACAGTTTCGTGAAAGCACTGCTTGTCAGATGTCTACTACTTCTCTTCCCCACTCCCAATCAGGGCAACATTGAGACAGTACATTTCTTCCTCAGAAATACCCCTCCCCACACACACACACACAAACCCCGCCCCCCCAACCATGCATTCTGAATCAAGAGATAAAGGATTTCTTATCTGAAATGTGTTTGAGGAGTCTCCTCTCTGTGTTTCTTCACATGATTTCTGCTGCCTGGTTATAGCAAAAACAGGTTGTTGTTGCTGGGCGTGGGGGGTTGTTCAAAACTACAAAAAAAAAAGTAAACTTGGAACAAGGTCAAAGTGAAGAAAAAGCAAATTTGGGAAAAGGTGCTCCCCCTGCCCCGCCGAGAACCTGAGTCTTGCTCTGATATACGCTGTCCACGTTCTTGGAGGACAGAGCCGTTCCTTTCCTCTACCTTGCTTAGGTCTTCTGTTGAATGACAGGCAAAGCTGTTCCCATCTGTTGCTTCATAATTTTCCAATTCAAGTCAGAGATAAGAAGTGATAGAATGGTTGCCAGCATATAATGAAAATTGACAAACCCCCAAGGAATTTGTCAAAGGATAGGCAACCACCCACATAGGTGGAAGCCAGAATTGTTTATTGGGGTTCATATGTCCTGTGATCACTTTCCCCAATTCCCATCACCTTCCATTTTTTGAGTGAGCAGCAGACAGGTGAGTTATTTAAACCATGCCAACTCTGTCTCCCTCTTTTCTATATTTCAACGGAGTCTGGCCATCATTTTTCTATGAGAAATCATGTCACAGACTGTGTGTTGATTGAGGAAGTAATAGACTTTCACGTTCTTTTATTGGGGGTTTTGCAGGCTAGAATGCAACTTATATAAAATATGCAATAGAGGTCAGCTATCATATCCAGTACAGGATATCTTTGCTAGACAGAATCATACTACTAATATTGTTTACTATAAGTTGGGTTCTGCTGTGTCAACTTAGTGCTTCAGGATCGGCTTCTAATTACTACAAATATAGTTCCAACCCAATTTCAGAAAACAGTGCAAACCTATTGGAATAAATGAAATAATAACAATGGTAGGCCAAATATTGGCCAAGGAAATGAAAGTTGAGCACACACACAAAAAGGGGGGGTGGGGCTACTGTAATATACAGGTGAAACTCGGAAAATTAGAATATCGTGCAAAAGTCCATTAATTTCAGTAATGCAAATTAAAAGGTGAAACTGATATATGAGACAGACGCATTACATGCAAAGCGAGATAAATCAAGCCTTAATTTGTTATAATTGTGATGATCATGGCGTACAGCTCATGAAAACCCCAAATCCACAATCTCAGAAAATTAGAATATTACATGGAACCAAGAAGACAAGGATTGAAGAATAGAACAATATCGGACCTCTGAAAAGTATACAGTGTACTGTGCTTGATTGGCCAGCAAATTCGCCTGACCTGACCCCATAGAGAATCTATGGGGCATTGCCAAGAGAAGGATGAGAGACATGAGACCAAACAATGCAGAATTGCTGAAGGCCGCTAATGAAGCATCCTGGTCTTCCATAATACCTCATCAGTGCCACAGGCTGATAGCATCCATGCCACGCCGCATTGAGGCAGTAATTGCTGCAAAAGGGGCCCAAACCAAGTACTGAATACATATGCATGCTTATACTTTTCAGAGGTCCGATATTGTTCTATTCTTCAATCCTTGTCTTCTTGGTTCCATGTAATATTCTAATTTTCTGAGATTGTGGATTTGGGGTTTTCATGAGCTGTACGCCATGGTCATCACAATTATAACAAATTAAGGCTTGACTTATCTCGCTTTGCATGTAATGTGTCTGTCTCATATATCAGTTTCACCTTTTAATTTGCATTACTGAAATTAATGGACTTTTGCACAATATTCTAATTTTCCGAGTTTCATCTGTATATTACAGCTACTAATCACATATAACATTGAAAAAAAGAATGAAAAAATAAAGCACCAAAATATAGCCAAGTAAAGGAAGCTTGGGTGGAACATAATGCAATCAGCATTGCCTCCACATTATCAGCTACTTTGAAATAGAACTGTGCTGAAGATTCTCTAGTTTGGACTTTTCAGGTCAGAAATAGTTGATTTGGTATGTAGAAATATTGCCCAAGTAGTTTGCACAGCTTTAAAATAAAATTATTCTCTTAGGGGTATTCTGCCTCTTGGCTGCAACTAAGAACATAGTCTTAGTTGTTGTCTCCTCTCTTAAGCATCCTGGGGGACATCAGGATGCAGGACATCTTCTGCATCTTGATGCCCTCCTGGCACATCCCTTTACTGCATGGGTGTTGTTCATCCAAATGGTCATTCTATATACACTCCACATTCTTGTTTGGACATGCTGGGAAGGTATCAGGACATAACATAAGAACATAAGAACAGCCCTGCTGGATCAGGCCCAAGGCCCATCTAGTCCAGCATCCTGTTTCACACAGTGGCCCACCAGATGCCACTGGAAGCCTACAGGCAGGAGCTGTAGCCATGCCTTCTCTCCTGCTGTTACTCCCCTACAACTGGTATTCAGAGGCATCTTGCCTCTGAGGCTGGAGGTGGCCTGTAGCCCTCAGACTAGTAGCCATTGGTAGACCTCTCCTGGTTTGTTACCATTTTTTTAAAATGGCTGTTGTTTCTTTCTCCTTTCTGAGTTGGTCAAATGAGGGATGCCAGCAAATCAGGGCCTGAACAACAAATACAGTGTCATTATGCTGTTACATAGCCAGTCATATCTAACTACTTGATGATGCCATTGAGAGCAAGAGCCAGAGAGCATAATGTAAATGCATTGGTGAAGACTTTCATAACAATACCAAAATCAATGGTGGGAGCACTGCCAAACATTTGTGAAAAACCGCAAGTAGTCTTGACCTTGCCTTAAGCCACACTTAGAGAAAACTTAGGAAAAATGCAGGTGCTACTTCATACTGCCAAAAAACACCCTACCATTCTCTAGCCACTTCACATGGATATTAAATTCCTAAATAACAGATGAAATTTAAAATAGGAAGAGATTTGGCATTTTGTAGACCATTGCACCTTTCATAGGTCTACTGAAGTAAAAAACTTCGATTGGTACCAATGCAAGTTTGCTTCCCAGTGCTCGCAGTAGCTTTGAGGAAGTCAGTTTCATCAGGATCACAGCATGAGGGGAAGGAGTTAAATACCCTCTTTCCACGTGCCACGGGCTTGCTCCTGATCTCCCATAGCTATTTTAGTTAAGAAAAAAAAGACTGATCGAGTAATGACACTTATTCCTCTGCTGATTACTGATAGTTGGTGATGTTTGACTCACATGCGACTCAGATGTGGGAAATGTGGGAAATATATAGTTGATGTGTATTTCCTCTTTATATTTCTGAGATAATGAGTAAAAATAAAATAAAATGATGGCCTCTGCTGGCACCAGTAGCAATTGGAGGCAATAGTCTTTTAAAAGGTTTTTAAAACATTATTATCTGCCTTTCTTGTCACTAACAGCAACAACAATATACCCTGTACAGTGGTCAACATGATGCACAGTAGTAAGGCAGCTTAAGAAGGGCTGTGGGTCTACAGGGAACCTTCGCGTCCCTGCAGAGGCAGCCCTTTACATAGCTTTTTGCTTCACTCTCCTTGCTGCAAAAGAACTTTCCACTTGCATAAATATGTTGTGAGGGTTGTGCAGCCCTCAGAAACATACTTAGGTAGGTGGAAAGGCCTTTTGTAGCAAAAAGAGAGGCGCAAGAATGACTCCCTCCCCTGTGTGATGCCTGTTTGGCTATACAACAGCCCGTTTTTGCAGGGATGCTAGAGGCTCCCGGCAGACCTGTAGGCCATCTTAAGCCAACCTACTGCTGTGTTTCATGTTGGCCAGCACAAATATATACAGTCATAAAACCCATCAAAACCACAAAACATCCAAACATAAAATTGTTGTACCACAGAAGAATAAAAGGCTCACTAACCAGCTTCTAATATCAACAAAAAAGCCTTCTCTGAACAGCTGCCTCACTACCTCGAATGCCCTTAAAAAAGCTGTCGTAACATGACACCTGAAGGAGCCTCATGTGGAGACCAAAAGGGAAAGGCATTGCAGGCAGCAGAAAGGCATTTTACAATGTTGTTACCACTAAGAAGGCCTTCTTGTTTGCCATGCCTCCAGTGGCAAGAACACCTGCATCAAAGTTTCCAGTGATTATCAAAGCAGATGGGGCAGCCCATAGAGGAGTGAATGGTCCTTATAGTGCCAAGCTAGGTTTTCTAGTGATTGCAGCTGTCCTTCCCACCCACCCCACTTCTTTAGCCATTTCGTTAGATTTCCTGCTGGCAGCAGCAGTGGAAGAGAACTTGGTAGCCCGGTGCTGCTGGTTGCCACTGCCCCTCACCCCAGAAATCCCCTCAGAATGATGCTATGTCATAACATCACATCATTTCATGAGCATTTAGCAGTGGGGTGGCATCATGGCAGCTGAAGGGAGCTGATCACTGAGAAGAGCTCTGTTGCTACCTCCACTTCTGCCACTGGAGACCTGGGACACACTGACACTTGCAGCTGCACACTGCAAGGATAGATCCCTAATGGCAGGCAAGCAGTCTTCGGTCAAACCTTGTTCTCCATTACTAGTCTTCTCATTGAAGAACCCCCAGGGCAGTTTGAAAACCACAAACTGCCCATCCTTATATGCTGGGCACAAACACAAGCTCTTGGAGAACAAACTGTTCTATAGAGTGTGTGTTTGGTCTGCAGTAGATGCCACTGGGTTTAGTATTTCTGACTGGCAGTCAAGATAAGTAGATAAATGAGTTTCCATCTAAACTCTCATTCGGCACAAACTGGAAGCAAACAATGGTTGCGATGTGCATCGTTGAGGGAGTAATCTCATATGAAGCTGACACAGCCCGTGTAACATGCTGTGTGACCAGTTTACTAAACTAAGATTGGCCAGAAGGGAGAGTAATTAATCATTATTCAGTGATAGCTTCTACCACTCCGCTACTTGCTGGCTGGAGTGCACAACCAAGAGCATGTCTAACTAATATGGTACATTATTCATGCCACAGAAAGCTACAGTTACAATGGCATGGACCTTCGAAAAGTAAAGAGATCCCAGTTTCCAATGCGTGGTTGGTGTTTTCAGGCAGAAGGCTTAGTTGGAAAGGCCATGAAAGAGCATTAGGAAATAGGCCTCGGGGCACCAGCAGGCAGCACTCACTTCCCTTTAGAGCTCGGCATGTGCTTCATTGTATGCAAGTACCGGTGTCTGTATGCATGTCTTTGTTTCAGAGTTCATTTTAAACATCAGCATGGAGACTGGACTTTTCAGCAATGCAGAATGTAGATTGCATGCACTGCTATAGATGTAATTTGTGACGCTTCCGTTTGTGAGAAATACCACAAACGCTGCTTCACAATTTAAATGAAGTTTTAAAAGACGGGTGTGTGCACATGTAGCAGCAAAGCTTGGCCAGTTGTGGTGGCTGGTGGGGATCAAGGCATTTTTACATCAATGTTAAGATGTAACAAGAGGGAGGCAAGCGGCTGTCTGGCACCGGAGAGTGAAGGAGGTGAAGCTGGACACTGTGTCATCTGGCCTTTTCACATCTTTGGCTGTGAGAGGACTTTGGGACAGTTTTCTCTCTGCTCTGGCTGCCTATCTTCAGATGTGTAACAGCTTCTGGAGGGAGGCCATGACCACGTGTGAGAGGCGTGGGTGGCTGGCCCTCCTGATGATAAGAGGGAGGCAAGCGGCCATCTGGTGGGTGCAGCTGCTGAAGCTGGCAGCCCAAGTGGGCTGGTCTTTGGTGGCGGTCTTTGGAGTGGGATGGAGAGTGTAGGGTGTTTGTTGTTCTTGTATTTTTGATATTCTTTGGGTGGGTTCAGAGATATATATATATAACCAGTTTTTTGTGAGAGTTTTTTTTTGTTGGATGTCCTTTATGTTATTATGAAGAGACTCCTTTTGCTCTTTGTTAATGCCTGGCTAGTTACAGTTATGTCTCAGGGCTCTGGTACAGATGAGAGAGTAGGGAGAACCTTTTGGGGGTTCAGGAGCAGCTGTTACAGTAGTGGTGGGGAATAGAACATTTGGCTTTGGCAGGTCATCAGGCCATTACAGGGCAAAGGAGATCAGAAATGTAGTAGCTTTCCCCCCTTCCAGCTGTCTTGTTAGCTCTCAGACCTCAGTGAGTAGTTCCAACCAAACACACAACCTGACCTTGCTCCTTTGTAATACCAGGTCGGTTCAAAATAAGACCGAAATAATCAATTATTTGATCATGGATGAGGGAGCCGTTTTGGCCTGTATAACTGAGATCTGGTTGGGAAAGGCTAGTGGCCCGGTATGGATTCAGCTACTCCCTGTTGGGTACTCTGTGGTGGAGCAGGTTAGGGGAAGGGGTTGGGTTGGAGTGGCTGTGATTCATTGGAATAATATCTCCTTTACCAGAATCCCCATGAGAGAACTGGACTATATTGTGTGTGTGTCTCTTGGCTTGGGGACTTTGGATAGACTGCTTTACTTATTCTGTTGGTGAGCCAAGCATTCTGTTGCCCAATAGAGTCCCTAACTGAGCTGGTGGAGCTGCTCACAGAGTTGGTGTTGGAGTTGCCCAGGCTTTTGGTGTTGACTTTGGGCCTGGTTTGTCTGGTGCAGCTCAGGAGTTCATAGCAGCCATGACAACTATGTGCATATCCCAATTAGTCACAGGACCAACACACACTGCTGATAACTTTCTTGATTTGGTCTTTTGCTCAGATCAGGGTGTTGTTCCATGGGTGGAGACTTTTTGAGTGTCTCCATTGTCATGGATGGACCACCATCTGGTTAAGGTTAGTTTCATAGCCACAACCCAACTCTTCAGGGGTGCAGGACCTATTAGGATGGTCCCCTCAAGAATGCTTTGGATCCTACAGGATTCCAAGAGGCCTTGGAGGGTTTTAGAATTGATTTTGTTGATGCCCTGGTGGAGACCTGGAACAGGGAGCCTATTAGGACAGTAGACACTAACGCCCCAAGTGTCTTCTCCATTCCACTTCAAAACTGGCTCCATGGTACACTGAAAAACTACTGGAGCTGAAGCGGCAAGGAAGTAGACTAGAGTGAAAGTGGAGGAAGACTCGACTTGAATCTGATAATACATGACATAAAGCCCATTTGAAGGCTTACCAGTATTCTGTGGCAATATGTATAGCGAAGAAGCAATTCTATTCTGCAAATATTGTTTTGGCAAGTATGTGTCCAGCAGAATTGTTCAGAGTTGTGAGGAAATTGACTCAGGACAGGTTCCCTCCTCTATGAACTTAGATGTGGATTTTTCATCATCCCGCTGTGATGCTTTTAACAACGTTTTGCTTTTGGCTTTTTGATAAAATCTCTTGCATTTGAACCAACTTGGACTCCATGGTTATGATGGGGTCAATTGCGGGATTTGGGAATAGGTGGTACTGCTTTGCAGTGGTTCCATTCCTATCTCTCTGGTGGATTCCAGATGGTGTTGCAGAGAGATAGCCTGCCCTAGAGCCCTTGGTAATGGATAGTTATAGGCCAGTCTCCAACCTCTCTTGGGTGGGCAAGATAATTGAGAGGGTGGTGGCTGATCAATTCCAGGCAGTTTGGGAAGATATCAATTATCTAGATCCATTTCAAACTGGCTTTAGAGCAGGCTATGGGATGGAGAGAGCCTTGGTCGGCCTGATGGATGATCTTTTTCAAGGATTAGACAGAGGGAATGTGACTCTGTTAGTTCTTTTGGACCTTTCTGCAGCTTTCATTACCATTGACTATGGTATCCTTCTGGTTTGTATGGGGGATTTGGGAACAGGTGGTACTGCTTTGCAGTGATTCCACTCCTATCTCTCTGGTAGATTCCAGATGGTGTCGCAAGGAGATAGTTGCTCTCTGAAACAAGAGCTATTGTATGTTGCCCCTCAGGTCTCCATCCTATCTCTGCTGCTTTTTAACTTCTACATGAAACCGCTGGGTGGGATCATCAAGAGATTTGGAGCAGGGTGTTATCAATATGCTGACGACACCCACATCTATTTCTCCATGACATCATCATCAGGAAATGGCATAACCCCCCTAAATGCCTGCTACAGGCAGTAATGGACGGGATGTGAGATAATAAATTGAAACTTAATCCAAACAAGACAGAGGTACTCATGGTAAGGTGTCATACTTTGAGAGACATGATAGATCTTCCTGTTCTGGATAGGGTTGCACTCCCCCCCCCCCGAAGGAACAGTATGTAGCTTGGGAGTGCTTCTTGACCCAGGCCTCACTCTGGTTTCTCAGGTTGGGGCTATAGATAGGAGCACTTTCTACCAACTTTGGTTGTTATGACAGCTGTGTTCGCTTCTTGAAGATAATGATCTCAGAACTGTGGTGCACTCTCTGGTAATTTCTTAGGTTGACTACTGCAATATGCTCTATGTGGACTGCCTTTGTATGTACTTCAGAAATTTCTGTTGGTCCAAAATGCAGCAGCTAGAATGATCTCTGTGGTTTCTTGGAGAGACCATATTATGCCTGTTTTAAAACAACTGCATTGGCTGCCAATATATTTCTGGGCAAAATATAAAGTGCTGGTCATTATCTTAAAGCCCTAAATGGCTTAGGACTGGGTTACCTGGGAGAGCATATGACAACTGTTGAACTAATAACTTGAAATTTGGCATGTAAGAGCCCCTGGTGGCGCAGTGGTAAAACTGCCGCCCTGTAACCAGAAGGTTACAAGTTTGATCTTGACCAGGGGCTCAAGTTGACTCAGCCTTCCATCCTTCCGAGGTCGGTAAAATGAGTACCCAGAATGTTGGGGGCAATATGCTAAATCATTGTAAACCGCTTAGAGAGCTCTGGCTGTAAAGCGGTATATAAATGTAAGTGCTATGTATGCTCTATTCAATGAGGTCGACAAATGTGCTGAATTTCAAGGAGATCTGATTGGAAAATGCCACAGATACAGCAGGTTAAAAAGTGCTGAAAATTGACTCATTTCCCTCCAATCTTTAGAACAGCATAGCACAAATTTCTTGTAAATTGGGGATAAAATGACTGATCTGCTCCAACAGGCTTGTCTAGGAGGAGTGCTGTTTTTGGTTTCATGAAGTTTTGAGCAGCAGTTCAAAAGTTATTAAGGTGCCCCCCGCACCCGTTCCCATGACTGTTTTGATAATGAAGCCAGAATTCTGACATGTTAGGAGTAGCCAGCCACTGGATTCTATTGCAGGTGCAAGGCCTCTTGATTGATGGAACATGACCTCTCAAGAAAGGGGTGGTTGGGTTTGGGGGAAACATGGAATGGACAGTTGAAGAAACCCAGGTGGGGGAGAAGCAGTATGGGGGTTTACTTCTGAGTAAGTCTGCTCTGGATTGTGACATCCTTTCCTTCTCCCTCTCTCATCTCTTATCTGTCAGGCAGAGAGTGACTCCCTCATACTTCTTCAGAATTACCTCAGTTGACATTGTCCTTGCTGCCAACCCCCCACTATAAAAATGCCAGGGGCGTATCTAGGGTAGGGCAGACAGGGCACGTGCCCAAGGCACCACTTGAAGGGGACACCATTTTTAAAAATGAATTTTTTAAAAAATGGCCACCAAAAACAAAATGGCTGCCATGCATGCTTAATGGCCCCTGTGAGGCCCTAGGCCATGCCAGGCCTCTCAAAGGCCATTTGAGCATGCGCGGATGCCATTTTGTTTATGGCGGCCATTAAAAAAAAATTTTTTTTAAAGGCCACCACACATGCTCAAATGGTCCCTGCGAGGCCCTAGGCCTTGCCATGCCTCGCAGAGGCCATTTGAGCATGCATGGCAGCCTCCAAAATGGCCACCACACCAATCTTTGCAGGCCCAAAGGGGCCTGAAAATCAGCCCGAGATGGGCTGCAGCAGTAAATAAAGAGGCCGGTGGGGGGAGGGGAACCTTTGCAGATACCCGCCCCCCCAGCCTTTAGGAAGCCCCCTGGAGGGGCTACAGGTAATTTCTTTTAATTTAATATAATATAAGTCACTGTACACATATTCAGTTTGGCACATGTACAGAGAATCAGGGTTTGTGAATACTGAGCTGAAACTTATGAGCTAGGATTGTATTCATTTGCTCTTACGTTGCTTCTTGTGATAAGTGAGTTAAATGTGATGTCTTAATAATATGGCTATTAATGTTGAGTTTGTCTTTGAATCAGTGTGAAATCCTTAGTATTAAGGCCACTGGGAGTTTCTTGCTCTCTTTCTCTCATTTTAACTGTCTTTCTGAAACACTAGAATATACCCCAAGCAGTGACACAGTTTACTCTGCATATCCTTTAATTATTTTCAGAATAGCTGGGAAAAGCCAAATTCTCCATTTATTTTTTAAACTTATGTAATAGTGATGCTACAATGCATAGTAGAGAATTAGACAGGCACTTCTTTTTAGTTTCCCAGGTACACCTCCACATAGTGTTTGGGTATTTCATGAGCCCCAGCATACTGAAATTTGTCATGTTCCAGCATTTTTTGGTCTGACTACGTCCACTGCTAAATAGTTTTTTGAAATATTAAAAGACTGACGAGCTTGACTTGTATTTTTGAGATGATATTATGGTAAAGTTACCTGAAAGATGGGTGTCAGATGTTTTTGACAGGGGGCGCAATTTCAGTGCTTGCCTTGGGCACTATGAAACTTATGTATGTAGTACACCGCTCTGGGCTCCTTGGAGGAAGAGCGGGATATAAATGTAGTAGTAGTAGTAGTAGTAATAAAATAATAATAATAATAATAATAATAATAATTTCGCTAGATATGCCTCTTCAAAAAGCTGACAGGAAAACTGTACTTGACTTCTGCAATATGAAGATCCCATTGACTTCAATAGAGTGGGCCACTTTAATTATACCTATTTCATTAAAAAAACACAAAAAAATACTGAGGTAGTCAACTTATCCCACTGATAGGCCGAGAGGCCTTGCACAGGACTAGGCCTGACAGGGCGTTTTGCAGACAGGACACTTCAAACAGCTTGCTAAATTCTACAGGAAGAACCACGACACAAGCCCCTAGAGGACCCTTGGGGGATGGTGAAACATTCCTTGAAAGGAGGTTTTATGGTACACTCCAGTAAAGGCTAAATGGGTAGCACTATCTGGAGCTTGTCCCTAGCTCAAGGAGAAAGGTTATCAGATGCTCCTTTGTCATCACTGGCTTGCCTCTCTTCTGTTGGGGACAATAAGACTCAGAGGCTGCTAAAAATGTAGACAATGGTCCCAAAGACTATATTATTAATTATTATCTATATATTTAATTCTCTTAGCCGGCATGCGTGCCCAGGATTCGGCAGCAGAAATGTCGTGACAAGCTGTGAGAGTTCCGGCGAGAGGCCTGGCTGAGTAAGGAGGGAGGAGGAAGAAAGTGGCAGCAGCAGTGGCTGGTGGGAAGGCAGATGGGGGGGGAGCAGCGGCAGCAGGCGGATGGCGGGGGAAGCGGAGGCAGTGGTGGGCGGATGGTGGAGAGAGAAAAGCAGAGGTGGTGGGTGGGCAGACGGGAGGGAGAAAAAAGCCACAGCGGGGAGTGGGCGGGCAGGAGAAAGTGGCAGCTGGCAGGAGAAAGCGGCGACTGGCGGGTGGGCTTGGCGGGGAGAAAGCTGGTGGGGACTAGAGGCAGAGATGGTCTGGGCCTGGTTCAGCTAGTTGTTGTTGTTATATACATTTTATATCCCACTCTTCTTCCAAGGAGCCCAGAGCAGTGTACTACATACTTAAGTTTCGCCTCACAACAACCCTGTGAAGTAGGTTAGGCTGAGAGAGAAGTGACGGGCCCAGAGTCACCCAGCTAGTTTCATGGCTGAATGGAGATTTGAACTCGGGTCTCCCCAGTCTGGCACCCAAGTTTGAAACTCCCTGCAATAATAGCAATAGCAATAGCACTTACATTTATATACCGCTCTATAGCCGGAGCTCTCTAAGCGGTTTACAATGATTTTAGCATATTGCCCCCAACATTCTGGGTACTCATTTTACCGACCTCGGAAGGATGGAAGGCTGAGTCAACCTTGAGCCCCTGGTCAGGATCGAACTTGTAACCTTCTGGTTACAGGGCGGCAGTTTTATCACTGTGCCACCAGGGGCTCATATATTTATACAGCAGTACAGAACCAGGACAATGTAGGGCATCTTTGCTTTTGTAGGGGTCACACAGTACGCCAGGCGGGGAGGTTTGCCCTGGCACTCTAAGGGTTGAATCATGTGAAAGTTAAAATTTCTTACTCTGGATCTGGGAGTGTAACATATCAAGCCCTTTCTCATGATCTGTGATAAAGGCTTGGCAGGCGGACTGGTGGGGAGGAAGGTTTTGTTACCTTGCCTTCCCCACAGATGATCCACGGAGGGCATTCTATGTGCAGATCACGCAGCCAAATGATCCTCCACTACCTCCAGCAGCGTGGTGGATCGGGGGATGGAATGCATTGTTACACACACACACACACACACACACACACACACACACACACACACACACACCCCTAGTGCACAGTCCAAGCCAGTGGGGCTCATGGTGTGTGTGCGTGTGTGTACACACACACACACATACACATATTTATTATTTCTCTGTGTAAACCGCCCTGAGGCATTTTTGGAAGGGCGGTATTGAAATCGAATAAATAATAATAATAAATAAGATTTTAGCCTGTCTCAATGCAATGAATAGGAATTTTCTCCCCCTTTCAAAAATATAGGACAGTGTGTGACCTAATGAACTCTGTGTGACCTCAGAGTTCATGGGGCGGGAGGAATTCCTATTTATTGCTTTGAGACAGGCTAAATCTTTAAAATTTATTTTTAAAAAATGATGAGCCTCACCGGCTTGGGGCTACTGGGGGGAGTTGTGGCACAAGGTGTCTTGCCCCCAAATCCACTTTGGTGCCCAGGAACACCCCAGGTTCGGTGGGTGGTAGGCACTCCTTAGTGCCTACCACCCACCCCAGTTTTGGGACCCTAGGTGCTCTGCATAGGGAATAATGGGCCAGTTCGAGACCCATTATACCCTATGTAGAACCTATTAGAACCGGTTCAAGTGGGGTTTGAATTCAAACGGGGGTGTTTGAGCAAAACCAAAACGGAACCTACTCAACCTGTTTCAAATTGGGTTTGAATTCAAACCAAACAGGCCAAGCCGGTTCTGGGCACACCCCTAGTAAAAACCAGGATGTGCTAGTCATCATGCAGGAAGTACTCAAATGTTTAAACATATTTTTCAAAGGGCAACATTTGCTACATCCATACAACAAATGGTTTCGGATGCATAGATCCATCCTGCACATATTTAGAAAAATGTGTACTATAGTGGGAAAACTAGTATACTAATTTCTTTTCCAGTGAAAAAGGACAGGAAACCAATTCACAAGGAGGGAAGTGACTATAGAGGATGGCTTTGCTTTTTTCCCTGGGGGGAAATTTCCTTTCTCCCAACATATTAGCAAATATGCTACATCCCAGTGAGGATGGGTTGCTTGATGTCTAGCAATAGAATCTATATAGAATTGGTCCCCTAAGGGATTAATTCCACTTTTGATTCAATCTTGTGAGGTTTAAATTAAATCATGAAGTTACAAACCTCCAAGGAACTAGTGTACTGTTTGTGACCTTCTTTATTACTTTCTCCTGTTTGATAAAGTAGAGAAAATTGATTTGTAACACTGTGTAGTAGTGTGCTTGTGAACCTAGAATATCAATGTTGAGTGCAAGTTGACAATATCAACTTGCACTGGTAAAGTGTAATGTAGAAAAATTAGTTAGCACTAAGTGAAATCATTGTGCACATCAATGTTGAATCTAGAGTACGTTTCCTGCCCCCTCCCCACCACATAGGTCGTTTTAAAACCATTGATCACAACGCAAGCCACACCAAGCCTTACTTTTCAGTCTCATTGAGAGTTAAGGACATCCTAGGATCTGTTTCTTGAAAACATCATATAGATATACATATAGATTCATTATTAACATTATTGTAATTCAATTAAGAATGTTTTTGTATGGGGTGTTGCTTTTCCCAGAAGCAGTAATTTGTTTTCTAAGGAGTCTGAATGAAAAATATTTCTAGAAACTAGGAAATGTGTTCTTTAGGCTTGGATATATCTTTTCAATTTGGAGAGCATCTAGGATAACACTGTGTAGTCTTTTCCAAACTGTTTGTTATACTTTTCATTAGCAAAGCACATTTGATTTCAGAGTAAAAGGAAAATGAACTAAATGGGGCCCACTGGGTTAATTCTCCATACATTCTGAAATAAATGTTATGTACAACAAATGGTATAAGTGAAGTTTATATTCAGAAGCCATTCATTACCCATTTGTCATACAGGGATCGATGCCTACTTTGTCTGATGGGCAGTGATGGTCCTCCATTTAGCCCGCTTGGTAGCTGCCATTTTATTTTCCCACAATGCTTCATATACAACATCAGTCCAGGGCATAGTGGAAAATAAAATGGTGGGCTTTCGAAGGCTGCAGCATGAAGAACCTTTACTAAGAAAAAAATGAAAATGAATGAACAAAATGAAAAATTCTGCACTGACATAAAAAATAGGATTGTATGAGTAATGAAACAAAGAAAATCTCAAATAGTGAAAATGAATTGTGTACAAAAATGAATTTTTATTCTTGTTATACTTTTAACCCCGGACTATTCATGTGTTTTGATATTAACAAAGTCAAAAGTACACTTTCTTACTGTTAACACTTGAAAGGTGGGCACTGACCATCTTTTTGCAAGCGTCAAGCAACTTGGAAATCAACATGGTGTGGTGAAAGCTTAGGGAACTCAAAAGGAGCTTTTCGTAGTGTTTAAGTGCTGGTGTAGCCTTGTGGCTAGAGAAGTGAGCTACAAACAAGGAAGTATCTGGTTATAATTTCATCTCTGCTATGAACTCAGGCAAGCCAGTCTCTTTCAGTGTCACCCACCTCCAAACACCTGCAGAATGGGGTTACGATTGGTGCTCTACGTTTTAGGTTTGCTGCAAGAAAAATAATGTGGTGAAGTACTTTGAACATACTACGGCACTAGATAAATGGAACAACAATAATAATTAATAATAAAAGTGGTTTAGTGATGTGTACATTTTCCTGTTCCCATTTTAATTACTCTGTTGTTCTTCTTTTTGCCCCCTCTAACCTCAGCACCTTTAGTTAGGAACATAGGAAGCTGCCATATACTGAGTCAGACCATTGGTCTAGCTAGCTCAGTATTGTCTTCACAGACAGGCAGCGGTTTCTTCAAGTCTGCAGGCAGGAATCTCTCACAGCCCTATCTTGGAAATGCCAGGGAGAACCTTCTGCTTCTCCCAGAGCGGCTGCATCCCCTAAAGGGAATATCTTACAGTGCTCACACATCAAGTCTCCCATTCATATGCAACCAGGGCAGACCCTGCTTAGCTAAAGGAACAAGTCATGCTTGCTACCACAAAACCAGCTCTCTTCTCCAATTGCTTCCACCAGTGATCCCAGCTAAGTAGCCTCTCTTTCATGAGTAGAAGTCTGAGAATATATAATGTCTGTCCTTGTGCTGGCCAGGGGCGTAGCAAGGTTGGAGTGGGCCCAGAGACAAGATTTTAAAATGCCTCCCACCCCTCACTGAAGCTCAGCTCATGAAGTAAAGAAATCTTAAATGAGGCTGAATAGTGGGAACAAAAAGAATCTGGTAGCTCCAGGTCTTAACACCCACATCAATTTCGGAGGATGAATACAACTGAAGGAAGCCCGGGCGATTGTGCAGCTGAGGGAATTAATCATGTGACTTGCCTCTGGGGGCCCCCCCAAGGCAGTGGGCCCTCAGACGACTGTCTCCCCTTGTCCTATTATAGTTACGCCCCTGGTGCTGGCTCCACATCAGAGTATCCAGTGGGTAGTTTTTGACTGTCTGATCTTCTGTTAGCATCCACCGGAGGAGGAAGATTCAACCACCCTGATAAAAAGCAGAGTTGCACTGCTGTGTAATAAACGTCAAGGTATGGAGCAGGAAAACATCCCTTAACCAATTAATGAAACACACCCAAGCAGTTCAAACACATTCTATGAGCAACTGATATCACCTTGCAATAATATGAAGAGGTAAGTACACTGATATTTGAAAGTGACTGTGACTATCCAAGCAAGCTATGGAATGTGATAAGACAGCCATTATTAAGTGTATTTGTAGACCTGATTATAAAGTGGCAGGTAGTTAAATTTCTATAAATTGTATCTGCCCCCTCCCCCACTAAAATGAATATCCTAATATTTAGTTTAATAGACTGGAGGAAAAGCTGGTTGTTTTTCTCAAAGTTGAACTGGGTTGCAGCAGGTTGGTGTCTCTCCATTCAGACTTATTAGTTAGTTGACCTTATATCTAGAAGCTTTGCCAAATCTGTGAAGCAAATATTTCATTTTTAGAAAAGCCAACATGACACTGGAATAAAGTAGAGCTATGTCACCAGCAAAGTCTCACCTTGTGCTCCTTTGGCCTCATATGTAATCCTTGAATATCATAGTTCTTATGTAGGACAAAGCTGGAGTGTATCTAGCAAGGAGAATGTGGGTACTCCTTTGCAAACAGATGAAAAATAAGTTCCAAGACAAAGTCATTAACCAATATCATTGTATGAAGGGAGTATGGTTTTGATAGGTCTGAAAATGTTTGGACCAAAGTTGGTCCAAATCTTGAGAAGCACATTTTTTGTTATATATATTAAAAATGCTGTAGATGTCAACTGGGTGCCCACATGGAATAAAATCCATTTGATCAGGGTGAACGTAACGGGCAATGATGGTGTTTAGACAATTGTGGAGGAATGTGGTGAAAAGTTTTGAATCCTGATTAAATGAATGGAATGGGCCAGGAGGTGGAAGGGTTTGGGGACAACAATTATTTTAGCAACATGCCAAGTTTGTAGAATTTCAGCCTTGGTCAGAGCCATTGTTGAAGGGGTTAGCTAGCTCAGTCTTTTAGGATTCCACAGAAAAGAATCTGTCAAGGGTAGGGATGTGCAAATCGATTTGGGTACAAATCATTTTGTACCCAAATCAACCTGTTTGGGGCGATTTGTGGACAAAACAAATTGCCCCTGTGCTAGCTGGAAAATTTTGGATCCAAAACAAATCGCCCAGATTTTGGACCTGAAAAATTTGTAGATTCAGATCTCCATTTTGTGGCGATCTCTCTTGTTGTCTCCATATTGTGTCAGGAAAGGTTTTTGAAAATGCCACCCACCCAAGCTTCAGATTGGTGACTTACAGTGGGCAACGACTGGCTGATGATTCCCCCATTTCCAGATTGGCTCGTTTCCATTCAAATCTTGACCCCGCATTGGGCAGGGGTCAAAGAAGGGACAAGGGTGGGGGAGTTCAAAGGAGGGATTTTCAAATGTACTTGAGGCAGCCAGCCACCATTCTGCCTTTCTGCCTCATGGGAGGAAAGCGAGAGAGTGAGAGCCAGGGGAGCTTTGCTTTGCTTTGCCTTGCCTGCCTGCTGCCTGGAGTGGATTCTCTGCTTTTTGTTCTTGCTTTCCTGATTGAGGAAAAAAGAAGACTTTTTTCACCCCCTTCCTGCTGCTGAGAGAATCACAACCTGCACCTGCTGTCTGTGCGAATTGATTTGGGTAGAAAATGATTTGTACCAGAATCTACCTGCTTCGGGAGATCTGTCAACAAAACAAATGGCCCCTGTGCTAGCTGGTCAGATTCAGACCCAAAACAAATTGGGGGTGATTCAATCCGGGTATCAATCAAACAAAAAAAACCAATTTGTGCACATTCCTAGTCAAGGGTGCAAATTTTGTTGGGTTTTAATAATTGATTTAGTTTCTTCAGACACTCAAGATCTTTTCAATGCTTTGCTCGTGTTGCAGATTAGGTTTAGGAACAGGTTAGAGGTTGAAAAACAGCTTTACTTGCCCTAGATAAGGCTGATCAGAGGTTATATGGGAATTGTGGGTGAATGTGAAACAATTCTCATCTAATCTGGTTGTAAGAGTATTTGTTAATGTCCTGATAGTCAATATTTGTCTCCTTCACAGTGTGCTCCTTAGTCTCCATGTAAATTCCCTGCTTGGCTTGTTGCCCGGGATTCCTTATCTCCTTGAGAATTCTGGAATATGCTTGCACCCTTCTTCAATTTAGAGGCAGTGGAGACAAGCCATATTCTAGACACAAATTGAAAAATATGTCCTAGGCCACCAATAGGGACATGTTCAGTAGGATCCTCCCTACTGAGATACGATCCCTCCCCATCTCTGACAATTTTTAGAAAGCATTTGAAAATCCACCTCTTCACCCAAGCTTTTTCAGTTCTTTAAAATTTTAATTTGTGGGTGGTTTTAAAATTGTTATTAAGTTTTTGAATATATTTTAACTTGTTTTATGCTATTGTTAACTGCCCAGAGATGACAGTTTGGGGCAGTGTACAACTTTGATAAATACATAAAATAAAATAAAATAAAATGTTGTGCTTGTTATTTTCTCTGAAGCATAATAGCATGCTGTTGTCCACTTGATCCAATAAAGAAGTCTTTTTCAAGGTTGAGGTGCATTCAGTTAATTGGATTGGGAGAATGCAGAAATCTAGTTGTAGTCAGACCACTTATGTGTATTTGAGCAAAAATTTCTGAGACTACATGAGGAGAAATCCATATGATGGTGAATTTTTTTTAATAGTAGGCTAAAATGTATCATCTCAAATTTTTTAAAAAGGAATGAACAGAACATAGATGTTAATACACTTAATTTCCATGATATATTTTGAGCATATATCTTTGTTTATTTCAAGGGACCAGAAGAGAAAGATTAAATAAATGCCAGAAGACCAGAACATGGTAAAAGTTGGGAGTTTAGCTTTGTGTAGCAGTTGAGATCACAAATAGCAAGCTACACTCGTAAGTTTCAGAATCACTAGTAGGGATGTGCACAAAACCAGTTTGCCCAGTTCGGTTTGAATTTGAACCAGGAGGGGGTGGTTTGGTTTTGGTTTTGCTCGAACCTCCTCCTGGTTCAGTTTGAATTTGAACCGTTTTGAACCAGTTTGAACTGGTTTGGACATCAGAAAATTGGGAGGATGGTAGCTGGCACCCAGTGGTACCTGCCACCCAAACCCCAAAGCAATCAGACACTTGTACGATTTTTTATGAATTTTTGAAAAATATTTTTATTTTTTTCTCATAGGGTATAATGGGACTTGAACCAGCCCATATCCCCTATTGTGGAGTACCTAGGGACACAAAAGTGGGGTGAGTGGTAGACAACCAGGGGTTCCTACTGTCCACAAAGTTCCAAGGCAATCGGACACTCCTCTGATTATTGGTGAATTTTAAAATTATTTTGGAATTCCTCATAGAGAATAATGAGGATTGCAGCAAATGTATAGCTTCACGTCGGGGAGAAAGGGGTGTCCTAGAGTGGAGTGTGGTGGGTGGTAGTTCCCAAGGTGGGCAAGGAAGCTATCAGAATTATTTGAAAGGAATTGGGCAAAAGGCATATTTTTAAGTGATTTCTGAAGTTTACGCAACTTTAAGGTTTTTCTCCATAAAGAAGCATGGAGGTGTCACTTAAAAATCACTTAAAAGTCTGCCCTTTGCCCAATTCCTTTCAAATAATTCTGATAGCTTCCTTGCCCATCCTAGGAACTAACACCCACCACACTCCGCCAGTACTCCAAAATCGTAGTAATGTCCAATTGCTTCAGGGTTTGGGTGGTTATTGGCACCCATGGGTGCTCCACAATAAGGTATTATGGCCTGGTTTGAGTCCCATTATACCCGATGAGAAAAATAAAAATAAATTTCAAAAATTCATAAAATATCGTACGAGTGTCCGATTGCTTTGGGATTTGGGTGACAGGTACCCCTGGGTGCCAGCTACCATTCTATCAATTTCTGGATGTCAGAACCAGTTCAAAGTGGTTCGAATCAAAACACACCCTGGTTCGGTTCGAATTCGAACCTGCAGCTCGAACCTGATGGCTGGTTTGATTCGAATTCGAACCTTCGAACCACCCTGGTTCGAATTAGAACTGGTTCGAATTTGAACCATTTCGCACATCCCTAATCACTAGTCACCCTGAAATTGGATAAAATGATAAAATGTATTACATTCTACAGGCAGAACAGCGGAGGATTTGAACTATTGCTATGAGGAAAAATCCTGTGGAATGTTGCACATTGTATGGAATCTCCTTTTATTTCTTCAGACATTTAACCTAAGGAGTAATCTGCACATTCAACTCAGACTTTGGTCTAGGTAAAATCTAGTGACCACCTAGAGAAATGCAGATAACCACCTCCGCCACGAAAATCTCACTGTTGTTATTATTATTATTATTATTATTATTATTATTATTATTATTATTGCTTCCCTTTTAAATCCTCCTTCCCACCTCTGGCAATTTTCAAAAAACACCTGAAAACCCATCTTTTTGCCCAAGCTTTCTCAGCTTTTTGAAATTTTTTAGGTTTTAATCTCTGGTTTATTTTAAATTGTTACATTGTTTTAAGATTTTGTATGTGCTTTTAACTTGTTTTATGCTATTGTTAACCGCCCAGAGACAAAAGTTTGGGGCAATGTACAAATCTGATAAATAAATACATAGATAAATAAATACATTCACAGGTATTTTCCTGGATGAAAACCTACAATTTTGCTCCGCATTTCACTTGAACTACAATTGTAGTGAAAACTGATATGGACCACAAGTGCAAATAAGAGCATACGTAAGCACAGAGCCCTTGCACCAGACCATGATGGATGTGGTGGGGAAGAACAGAAGTGCGCATTTTGCTCATCCATCAAGCAAAGACGACCTGCACTCAGGTTAGGGTATGGACCATCTGTGTATGCAGCATGGCTTTGAATACAACAACTAATTGCTGTAGCCACACCATAAATATCATCATTGTGATTGCATGTTATTACTGCATGGTACCATTTGATATTTTCTGATTGCCAGGCACACCTGAGCATGCTGGTCTTTCATAATAGCAGATGCATCCCTAAATCCAAACTTTTGATGCTAGGCCGTTTTTTGTCAGTGGCAACTTCTCCACCACATTTTGATAGACTCAAATTGCTTCATTTCTGACTGCTTTTCTCCGCTGAAGCACTCGCATCAAATATGATGGTATCCAGAAAGAAATGAACTGAGGATAAAAAAAATCAGATAGTAATGATTTCCCATACCTGATCTGGCACATTAGCAAATGAAAAAGCTCCTCCCTCCATTGCAACTCCTTAAAGGTGGGTTACAGTTCCTAAATGTATTTTTATAGAAGTTGTTTAACATTTTCTATCAGGCATTTTCCTGGACCACCAGTAAAGGTCCCACTACGTAACTCAAAGCTGAACATATTTTCTGTCATACCCCCATCCCATCCCCAGTTCACTTACTAGCTTTTCTTGGGTACATTTGAGTTATAGGTTTTCCTTTTTGGTTCGGAGGAGGGACCCTTTCAAATAGTGATTAAAACCAAGAAAAGAACAGCTTGACCCACAGAGCCAGAGTTGTATATACTCCATGCCTCAAAGTAAAGGGTCCAAAGGCATAGTCACAGGGCACATGATGCAGCCACTTTTCTGAAGCTAAGCAATCCCACCAGTGCTAGTAGGCTGTCTGAGAACGTCATGTATTCTATGTTGTTTCACATGGAAGAAAGACAGGATATGTACCTGATGGTCAGGTTAACCAAATAAGTAACACTGGACTTTATAATGTGTATCAATTATACACATATTATACACATATACACATTATTTGCACAAGACATTGTGCTTTTCAGGGGAAGAGATTGTGCAGAGCACGAAGTGTGCTTTTGCCCAACTGGCTTTCGAGATTTCATTATGGATATGACTCATATACTTTGCAAGGGAAAGTGGAGATCTCATTGAATTCTGTGCCCCACGGGCGTAACTACTATTAGGCAAGGGGAGGTGGTTGTCTGGGCCCCCCCACACTTCCGGGGGCCCCCCAGAGGCAAGTCACATGACTCTCTAAAACCTGCCGAGCTTCCTTCATTATTCTGAATGATCCTTCCTTCGCACGCGTTTGAAAAGTCCAGAAGGATCAAGAGATGAGATCGCTGGGTTACAATCTCCCCCCTCCCTTCACTATATATTGTGAAGTGTGTGTGTGTGTGTGTGTGTGTGTGTGTGTATCAGGAAGGGTCCCATTTTAAAATTTTGTCTCTGGGCCCACTCCAACCTTGTTACGCCCCTGCTGTGCCCCCAATCATGTGCTTTTAAAATTTTGCTTGCACACAAGCCGCAGAGTCCTGTACATTAGTTTACATATTTTTAAAAGTTCTACAATAGTATAGATTTGGAAGGATGCCCAGGTAGGATTAGCCTAAATAGCCCATTCTCCCTTGGTCAGCATCACTTTTACCACCTCCCCCCACTGTACAGATTTACAGTGGTTCCATCAGATCAGTAGATCACATTATTGAAAATGTCCATCACATAGGTACAAATTTAGAATCATCATATTACATGGCTATTCTAGAACATTTATAGATCAGATATTATACTACAGCAATTGAAGTTCTCATTACAGCCATCCAAGGAGGACACACAATAACTGCCTACTGAAATTTCACATTTAAAGGGATATAAATCCCGCTCCAAAACTGAACCAACTTATTTTGCACATGAACTACACAACATTCCTTCTGTGTGATGATTTGGGCTAGCAACCAGCTGTGGTTTTAGAGCCATTTTGCACCAATTGTTGTTCTTCGTCTCCAATTTTGGGCTCCCTCTGTTTGGATTCTAATCATTTTTAGGTTGTGGAGGAATTACTTTGTTATATTGCTTGGAAAGGCCATTGTTTCTAAGTACTGGTTTTCAAGAGATGATACTTACCACAGCATGTAATCTGGAGTAAAACATCTTCATCTAAAAGACATACAGATCTATGTTACAATTTGGCAACATGGGACATGTGCTAATTCAAAATGTCTTTTTGAAGAATTGAAGCAATTGACAATTCCTTTTGATAGGCTACCCGCAGAGCTTGCCCAAACATTTACATTCCAACCTAGTTCTAGTTGCACTAGAAATGTGGAACCTACAGAAGTAATGGATTGAGGACATGGGGCAGCTATATGCATCCAATATATGCTGACAGTTCCTGATCAAGCAAGTGTATGGAACCAGCTTCCATGAATAGATCTCCTAAGCTGGGTTGGGGGATGTTGCTCACCAATATTTACATTGATTTCATGTCTGCTGTAACTTCTGCAGAAGAACTGTCTTTAACATCAGAATATGTCAGGCCAGTGGGGAGAGAAAATAAAATCTGAACTGCGATATAGCGGCTATTTGAAAAGAAAATGAACAAAAAATATTTTTCTCTTCATGTCAGCAATCCTGGGCAAATTAGAATGTATTTAAAATTTAATCACAAAAAAATTGAAAGGCAAAAATCAAAGGTCTTTGAACACATGATATATACTAAATATTGATTTCTTAAAAAATAATTTATTGCTTTAATCTTTTTTCTTTACAACAGAAGACACTCAAAGTCCAGAAAGAAAAAGCTGTAAACTTTTAGTTTGGCATTCACACAATCAAAAGTTAAAGTACCTGTATCTTAAACCTACAAAGCAATGAAAGGCAAGAATTATGCAGATTAAAGGGGTGCTACAATTTGCAACACGAAACCTGTGAAAAAAGTATCCTTTTTATTTATTTATTGCTATCTACCTACTTAGGAATACAAAGACCAAAAAGGAAAGGGGAAAAAAGGCAAGCATAGAACAGGACACATGGTGGAATAGACTGGAACACAATATGCTGGTGATAAAATGAGGGTGGCTGTCAGACACAGACTTAATCAAGGGACAAACTCAGTTTTCCTACATTTTTAGTGGAGGAAGTATATCATATTTTCTTCAAAAGTAGTAAAAAAGAAACTGGAATGGAGTTCACTTATCACTATTGGACATTCATTATCAGTGAATGCCAAATAGTGATAAGTGCACTCCATTCCAGTTTAAAATGAATGCATACTCAGACCCACTTCACATAGTGTGGAAGCCACTGGAACCACATGGGCTGAGCCCCTTATGTGTCTTGCTTGCCACCTGCATGGTGAACTAACTAGATGGACTTTCAATCTGATTGCAATATTTTTTATATGATCTCCCTCTACTTTGGTGATGCTTGGGTGGGAAGGACCCAAATGATGCTACCCTGACATGGTTCCAGTTCACATGTATACTGCATGTATCAGGTCACAATGTGGGCTGTGTGCATGTAAAAGTGATTTTAAAAATCCGGAAACCACTCCCACTTTCATTACTTTATAAAGGACCAGTTACTACAAGGTGTTTTGTACTTGAGTATGACTATCTAAGGATATTTAAAATATATGGGTTGGGTTCCAACTAAAGTAATATGTATCTTACTTTAATATACATATGAGCAGGACCCCAGTCTGGGTTCCTTTGCCTTTTCATATGCGAGTACAAACAGCTTATAAAAACTGTCCCCAAGAGACCCATTGTTCAGTGTATTCACCTACTACAGTATATTCCATGTACTATCCATTCACTGGATTGCTCAGGTTGGCAAGTTACCACTACCATGCCGTGGACTGGGCATGATCCAGTCCATCATGGGTACAGTGGCCATGGGCAGAGAAGTCCAATAAAGCTCAAAGGGTTCCTCTTCCCTTTATATACACACATTTGTTTGCGCACAGGGACATTAGGGTGGACACTTTCCATATCTCCATCCAAACTTCACTTGATGCTGTTACTCATGGTTTAAACCAGGGCTGCAAAACTTTGGCCCTCAAATTACTGTTGGACTACAATTCCTATCATCTTCAGCAACAGTGGTCAAGGAGAAAGGATGATAGAAGTTGTAGTCCAGCATCTGCAGGAAGGCCAAGTTTGTGCAGCCTTCCTGCTCTAAAGCATGGGTAATTTGTATTGAGGCAGGAGAGAGGGCTGGATAGGGAGATGAGCATAGTGAAGTTTGAGGGAGGAGAGAAGGTTCTAGTAGTCCTAGTAGGATCCCCTTTGCATGGATACTGTAGGCCAGAGAACTGAATCATGTCCACTTTCACTGAAAAGGAATTTTATTTTGGCAGGCTAAGCGGTTTTGCATACATTCTTAAAGCCGTAAGTACTCCTGGATAATTCTTGTGATTTTTGTAAACAAGCAGTCAATGCCCTAAAGGGGGAATCTGAAAGGAGTAATAACCTTGCAACGGATGCTTGAATTGATATTCAGCAGGGTAATCAACAGGAATGACTTATTTAAATGGACAAGACATCAGTCCCATGAGGACTGCACAAGTTAGTTCACTTTAGTGGCTTGTATTGTACCAGCCCATAAACATGCAAATGGATTCCACTATTTCTGATACGATCTGCAGGCTCCCAAAACATCATGGGCACCTCTAAGGCCATATTAGTGCATAGTAAAATAATAATAAAAAGGAGAGAGGAAAGAATCACTGCTTCTACAGGGGAAAGGGAAGATTTCACTGAATGAAAACACTTTCAACGACCTGACAACTGGTGTGCATCCTACATACAAAATTTCCACTGGCCCTTTTATTATTTTAGTCATCTCATAATTTATAATAAATAGGTTAATCACAACTGATAAATATGAATCTTTAAGTAAACAAAGGAATGAAGTATTAGCATTATACAGAATGCATACATTTAAAAATCATAGATAATCATTGAACTTTGCCAATGAAAAGATTACTGGCTTCAAAAACTGTGTTCAGAGACACAGAATTATTGTAAAAATCATAACTGTGTTCTGTACCACAGCAAATTTTTTTTATCAAATTAAGTCACAACAATTAAAACAAAACTTCATTTTCAAAAAGGTTTGTGACTTCTAATTTCAAAACTACCATTAAATACATAAAATAAAAACATTTATTAATGATTACCCATTTGAGAGGCTTTACATAAAATTATATCTCCTTGAAAAAACTTTTAAATGAGAAAAATTTCAACCCCCCACCCCCAATAACTTTTGTGTATATAAAACAGCTAAAGAGAGCGGAGGGGGAGAAAAATGTGGCGGGAAATATTGCAAAGGTGGTTAATGCCTGATTGGCTAGGCTAGTTCATGACAAAGGGCATGATCCAGCCAAAGTTAAAAACTTTTTATGGAATTCAGTGGAGATATTTAAGTATGTGTGCTTAACACGTCCATTGAAATCAATAGGCAAGGCTGCTGCTAACTGCTCTCATACCACTCTGTAACATCTATATCCTCTGGCCACATGGGTCCTCTTCAGGTGTTCAGCAACTGGGTAAACTATACCAGGTTACAGGAGGAATAGGAGCACACTGGTTAGCTACACTTCTCAGTGCTGACACACTCCATAGCCATGCCTCCTGCTCTCCTTAGGTTCAGCAGAGGCAAGCTCTGGTTACAGAGGAAGAAATGCTGACTGCCCAACATTCCGTATCACAGGGAGAAACTCTCCCTTTAATCAGTGTCTGCCTCTGTGGAATGTAGGAAGGAGTATGGCTGTGTCTACAGTGTGTCAATGCTGGGATGTGTGGCTAGCCAGCATGCTATTGTTCCCTTTGAACCTAGGTACAGTATACTCGTTTGTAGAACAGCCAGAAAAGAAAAAAAAATTAGAGTGGATCCTGTATTTATATATCATACCAGTTGCCAGCAAAATGGCAGAATTATCTTTCCTAAAAATTCTAATTTATCTCATAAATAGCAGCTAGCTAACACCCAGACAACTGGTTCTGGCACTATGAGGGAGAGGCAGTTTTTGTCGATCTCCCTCTGAAGCCCACTGTGCCTCTTGAAAATATGTCCCTGTTGGTTACATGACCTCAGGGACATATTTTTGGGAGGCTCAGAGAGAAAAGGAGCTTAGCAAAAATCACCTCCCGGACATCCAACTAGTACGGCATTAATCTGGATGTCAGACAGTAACTCCTAAATTCAGTGGTTTTCTAGGAAGTGTCCCACTATTATCAAATAATTTCACCACCTCTAGCCACACATTCCTATTTCTGGAAGCCATAGAAAACTGGCATCAGCAGCTTAAGTGAATGTTGATTGTAACTGAAAAGGAGACCTTGTGCGCTTGATAGATTTCAAGAACCTTGTAAGCTTTTCAGCAGCAAGTCTAGAAACTTCTTCAGGTCAGTCCTTTAATAGCAAATGCAACTTGAATGTATGGTAAAAGTATGCACTAGTGCCATGCTTTTTAATGGGGAAAGCATTAATAGCCTGATATATAACCACCCCATCCCATCCAACCCATTTTAGTGGAAGATGCAGACATTCCCAGAAGTGGCACAGCAGCAACTACATCAGTCTTGCTAATGAACAAGTGAGGCATTAGAGTTCTTAACTTTGGCTGAATTATGGTCACGGTTATTAGATACAATTATTAAAGAAGGGATGGATGATGTGCGTAAAGCATCAATAATTTTGCACTCAACACACCCACACACACACGCCCACACACACACTCCCACACTTTTTCTTTTTTACAATCAAATATATATAAGCATAAGTTCAGCTTTCTAAATATGTTAGTGTACAATATTGTTTTGCCTCATAATTACATTTGAATATTCTTGATTAAGAAAAATTTCAGCAGTTTTTTTAAAAGAACGCTGCATTTACAGTGCATAGCTGTAACAAAAAAAGATCATCTCGTACAGTATGTACACAAAATAAAGATACTCCATTTAACATCTGTAAATACTTAACTACATTCTTGAATGTAGTAAATAGTCTAACTGTACATCCCACCCCACCCCACTTCACCCAATAGTTACCCTCAACTTGTTTGTAGCTAACACCATGTTGGCTCATCTGAGGAAAAACTACCGAACACATTGACTGTTAATGAGGGACTTAAAATATTTTTGTGTAAGATAGATACACATTTTGGACACTGACATGGATGTCACAATTAAAAAGACAAAACTTTAAAATGCCATGGAAGTTTTTAATCCTCCCACAATTTCTTTTCGCCTTCACAAGAAAAATGCACGATAAAGAGATGGTGAGTTTTGCAGGATCTGTAGTTTTCTTCAGGATTGTCGTCGTATTAAAACAACATGTTGTGAGAAGCTTATTTTTTTAAAAAACGAAACACAGTGTCTCTCAGACGTCAGCAGCTGAAGTTTGAATTTGCTTCATTTCGAAAATGTCATGTCATATGTACACATTTTGAAGTTCTCAGTGTTTTTTTAAGTATATCTCTATGGAACTGCTGCCATTTCAAGTGGTTTCCACTTGGCACTCTCCAAGAAGATCAAAACCCTCACCCTCATTACCCTGGGAAAGCATAGTTGAGGCACAGGGATATACATGTGCTCATATGATATCTGTTTTACTTCTTCATTCCTCAAGCAGCTGTGTCCATGTAAACCATGTTTTTGTACAGAGAGTGTAGAGTAGGTGAAATTTGTAAGCATGACATCTTCATTGTCCATCATTGAAGGACGTGTGACGTCCGTGAGGTATTCACCACCCTTCCATTATCCTTGGCCATGTTGCACGTTACCTCCGCAAGCTTCGTTGCGCCTCTTTAAGTAAACTGTCAAAATCCATGGAGTCATACTTGCTCTTAGTAGAAGCAGGATCAAAATCGTCTGAGTTTGAATCTGAAAGGAAAAAAATGGCAAAATGATTGATTACTTGTATGGGATTTGTTCACTTATTATTTAGGAATTCATAAAATCTGAATTCAAGATACAGTGGTATCTAGTGGTTGGCTAGGACTTTTTAAATAGTTCATTTTATTTATTTATTTTATTTAAAATATTTCTGTACTGCCCAAAACTTGTTTCTCTGGGCATTTTACAATTAAAATAATTTAAAATATTAAATCAATTAATATTTAAAACATTAAATACATTTAAAACCCAGTATTAACATTATTTAAAACTATAAATCTAAAACTATAAAACTGGGTGAATAAATGTGTCTTCAGTGCCTTTAAAAAAGTTGCCAGAGATGGGGAGACTCTTATTTCAAGAGGGAGCACATTCCAAAATCCAGAGGCTGCAACGGAGAAGGCCCCTTCCTGAGCAGCCGCCAGATGAGTTGGCGGCAGCTGCAGGTGAACCTCTCCAGATGATCTTAGCATGCGGTGGGGCTCATGGCAAAGAAGACGTTCTGTTAAATACCCAGGACCAAAGTAACAAATCTAGCAATTTACTTCTACATAAACACATATTTTCTCTGACATCACAGCCTTCTTTAAAATAAAAAAACCAGAAGGACAGAGTGAAGTTTTGCTAAGGAAAAAGTTTGAGACATGCTCAACATGGAAAGATCTTCAAAAGCCCACTCCCAGTGATGAATAATGTTTGAGAGGGTCCCTTTCAGGCAGCTTATTTATACCTGAGATGTTTTGAGATACCAAAAACACCCCTGACTTCATCACTGTGGAACATAAGTCAAATCAAGTCAAGACTTCAATCCATCTTTACTGGTTTTTATCAGTCAGCATTTGAACAAATGATTTGCCACCTTTTATATTTTCATCACTGTGCCTCTATCTTTTCAGCAGTCAGCTGCCTTTCCTCAGCTTTACACTATCTATTTAGCCAGTGAAGTGAATTATAGCATATTCACTGTGAACAATGCATATCGCCTTTTATCATTTAGGCTCTGAGAAGACATCCATTGGGTAGAGAAAATATAGATTTGCATTCACTTCCTGTATCACACAAAGCCGAGGGCAGGGCACACAAGATTTCATACAAATCGAATTATAGCATAATGCAGAAAACACAAAGATTGCTGTCATTAATTTACAAAAAACACAATTAGATTATTAATAAGGGCTACAAGTGGCATCACTCTTAATACTATGAGAAATGTTCTATTCTCCCAAACACACCTAAGTAATTTAACTGTTAACATCAATTTCTGTTCAATAGGGTCCATTAAAATGAGATTTTTAATGCCTTAGGACAGACACATTCAGAAGCCACCTTGAAGAATTCGCTCTCTGCCTTATGCACTGCTTAGCACTGCTGGGATAATGCATGAGGAGGTAGGCCAAGGCCTCATGTGGAGGTAGTGAAAATATCTATTTAATTACTGGATTTATAGATGCTTTTCTATATGTGTACTCAGTGTGGTGTACAATAACTTTAGAAATATAAACAATTTTGGAATTTTGATGCTCTTCCTCTGACTGGTGGGTGTACTAGGGCTAGTTAACCTCTGGGCTGATAAATCTCACTGCTACCATTGCTGTAATTTGTTTCTTGGAGCTGCAGGTGGTATGGAGGAAATATCCCTGCTCCCAGAAGTGGCTACTCTATGCAGGCCAATGCCATTTTCTCTTTTAGGGAGTGGTTTCCATACTGAGGCACTGTTGCTGCTGTGGTTCCTTCACTTCTTTTCCATGGACAGAAAATATGAGCAGAGTGCATGAGGAGTCTGCTCACAATGAATTTATCATGTGATTATTCCATCACCAGCACAACTTGCAATCTAAACTGCATGTACTGCCTCACCGCTCAATTCATTTTCAGCACTATTGCACTAGCTCAGTAAACACACATTGGAAATGGTGCTAGTGGTGACGCAGTCTCACAACCACTCTACCATAAAGAGAGCTGGGCCTGCTTTCCATGCCACCCACATAAAAATAGTCAAGAAAAGTGACCTTTCACAATATATCAGAAATACCTGAAGCCAGTTGAAGTTGTAGCTATTTTTCAGATAAGGGTTTCTAAACAATTTGTCTGAAAATTAGAAGATTATACCCAGATTACAGGTCTCAGTTCACGTACTACTCTTTGCAAACAGTAAGTGTCATACCTAGGTCTGCATAGTTAGACTTGCAAAATTGCTTGTGTCCACAAAAATACAGCTCAAAATCAGGCTCATTGGACCGGCGCAAAGTGTATCCATTTTCTAGAGCAGCAAAAGCATCACAAGTGTAACGGTAGGTGATGAAACCATAGCTATCTCTGTAATTAAGAAAACACACTGTTGTGTACAAAGATTTAAAAGGGTTAATGCACATAAATGTAAGAGTTTCCTAGTGCAAGAACTCAGCTGGGGCTCACATACTGTAAATGCCAAAACCATCACATCCATTCATCAGCATGACTGTCCTGCCAGCCAGCTAAATACTTCAATTTCAGATAGGAAATCTCAACTACAGCAAGTTTAATAAATAAGAGTGTAAGGGGGAAAGGCTTTTAAAACATTCAACTTGGCCTCTTTCATAGCAGTTTCAGGGGCAACCCTCTATCCCATAATTGTACTGCCGTTAAATAAATTATAAATGTCTGGAAATATCTAAACAAATTATAATATTAAAGATCAACTTTACCCATCATCCTGCAGATTTACTGTGCACTCCTCAATTTCGCCAAAAACTTCAAACCGGTCCCTCAGTTCTGTTCGGGTCGTGTCAGGCCCAATTTTACCAACATAAATCACACGCTGTTCTTCCTGTTGGTGTGGAAGAACACAGCATTTCCACTTAAATAAGCAAAAAATGGTGATTTAAATATAGATGCATACCATTCTCGGATTTATAATCCCATAAATGTAGCAAATACTTTTAAGACCGCCTAACTTGGGAAGGAAGAGTCACTCTTATCTGAAATGCAGTAGTAACATTTTCTGACAAAAAGGAAAGACTGTTTCAGCACATCCCTGATATAGTGGGCAACAGAAATACCTTTAATTTAAAAAGAACTGGGCTGCATAAACTTTTTATTTTGATTTTTTTTAAATTAAAAAAATGTCCAACAAATGCAACACACAAATTTTGAAAAAGAAGAAAACATATAGAATTGAAAAAATATAATTTAGGAACAACTTTGTTTCATCCAACAAAGGTTCACTGAATCATGATATAAAACTGAAGAATATGCAAAAAGAAAATATAAGCAAAATTAGGTAACTACAGGTTACTCACTTGTAACGTTGATTCTTCTAGTGGTCATCTGTACTTCTACAGATATGGGCTATGCACCTGCAGAGAGACCACATTGGAATCTAACAAGCTTGATTTCCCCTGCTTTGGGCGGGAACCCCGCCCCCAGCCGCGATATGTGGCTGCGGCACTCCTCATCACCTCAGTCACAGAGTCAAGCTTCAGCGACCCTAGTGGGGAGGATGGGAGGGCATGTAGAAGTACAGATGACCACTAGAAGAACCAACGTTACAGGTGAGTAACCTGTAGTTCTTTGACGTGGTATCTGTCTTCTACACATATGGGTGCATGACAAGCAAGCACCCAAGTAGGAGGGAAAAAACAGAGGCAGAAAGAAACAGGAGAAAAAAACAACCAGACTACCAGAGCCAACGAGTTGCTGAGCTGAAAGATACCACGATGTTCGCTGAAGCGCAGACGAAGAAAGACTGAGGGGATGAGGAGTGGAGCAACCACATATAGAAGCTGGGGGCGGGGCTCCCGCCCACAGCAGGCGAAATCGAGCTTGTTAGATTCCGACGTGGTCCCTGTGCAGGCACATAGCCCATATGTAGAAGACAGAGACCACGTTGAAGAAGCTATAACATTGCTTGCATATAGAAAGTTACTCTCCCAGAGACAAAGATATGCACCAACCAACAATTGTGTATCAGCATTTTATGAAATAAATATAGCATTAAGTCTGTAAGGCTATGTGTACGATGTAGTGAAATCTATATAGTTAAGAAATGGTAACCATGTTTTCAAAAAAATCTACAAACAATGGAGTGACATACTGCACAAAGTTATGTGTGCCTTGTAACTTGGTGTCCATGCCGCTCTGTAAAAGCACTCTTGCGCAATAGCAAAAATTGCACAATGGACTTATACAACAGTACTGCTATTGCAAATATTGGCTATACAACTGCACTTGCACAACTGCACTTTCAGATTTATTGCCCTTCTGCAAGAGTGCTCTTGCACAACTGCACAAATGCTATGTTACAAAGCGCACATAACTTTGTGCAGTATGTCAGCCAGTGAATGTAAAACACTTTTAATTTGTGAGGAGATCCTGTCCATGAACAGTAATTCCCAGAACCTGTCAAGCCATGCATGAATGGATGATATGCTAGTCTGTTTTGCCTTGAAGATGGGCTGAACTGTAGGCTGAACAAGCTTGGCCTGATTTTGAACTGGGCCATCGAACCCATTCTTATCTAATCTGACTGGCAGCTCACCAAGTTCTTTGCTAGCAAGATCCTTTGGTCTCAAATCTGGGACTTCAAGTGCATTCTTTGAGTGCCCAATCACTGAGCATTGGCTCTGTCCACACTAACAAAGTCAGTATTTTTCAATAATTCTAAAACTGAACCACAGGACTGCAAGGGCTTCAAGGAATTGCTTGGCTGCTGCACTTGGATCATTTCATTCACCCCATGGTCAAGAGGATAGATGCAAGGATAAGTGATTTTCTACTGTCAATCAATGAAGCTCCATTTAAACATGGCACATCCCACCAATTAACTTCAAATATAAATTTATTCCTCACATGGTTAGACAAGAACATATGGCTGAGGGGGAACATGGCAGATCACAATGGAAATCAAAGGTCAAAGGGGTTTCATTTTCAAAGACAGAGACTGAAATGGATAGATTGCTAAAAAAAAAAAAAAAGAATACAAAAATAAAAACCCTGTATTTTCCTAAAACTGCCCAGTACTAACACATTTGAGATCTGCACAGACCATAGTGCACTCATTAAATCCTCTTTCTGGACATTCCTTTAGTCTTAAAAAAAAATCTAACCACAGACAGAACACCATGTTGGGAATACACAATCATAGCATCGGTTTCATTTTCATACTTCTTGGCTTTATTTAAGATGTCTTACTTCCTAATGGGCCTGCTTTCGAATGGGGGAGGATTCAGCTCATAAATTTGGAAATGGTAAAGACTTGCACACATACAGTAATATTTCCCCCACAGAATGTCTTACCAAAAAAAAAACAAAAAACAAACACACCCAAAACTTAACTGCGCTGAACCACTTGATATGAAACAATTCGATTGACACTAGCTATTGAACCTAAATGACTGACCAGATGGAGCATAACATAACAGCAGACTTTCTAATACACTTCATCTCAGATAATATATCTAGATTGGAGAGAAAAAACCCATAATGTTTCATGCAACAACACTGAAAACGTAATAGAGCTATGTGATAGGAATGTATACTGCATATGCTTCCACAAGATTCGTCATGAGTGTAATTATTTTTGGCTTTTATTTCCCCTTCTCCTCTTTTTTTTTGGAGGGAGGGACAACCCTGCTAAAATTGAGCCATTAAAAATAAGCTTGGTAAAGTACAATTAAGGGAATAAGTAAAAACGACCAAATCACAGAAATTCAAATTTAAAACTGAAATGTACCATATGTCCTCCAATATGCAAGTGCAACGAGAGATTCTTCTAACTATTCCCTTACACAGCATACCATTGTTCTGTGTATTGGAGGGCATATGGTACATTTCGACTCTGACATCGACTGAAGTTGCCTTTAGGTAATTCCAGTAGGATTACAAGGGCTTTATTTGTAGCATCTCTTATATGGACACATACATTTATTGGAGGAATAGAAACAATGAAAGGTAACACAAAATTAATTTTAAATAGCAATTTATTTTGATGTATATTTATTTATTGCATTATATCCAGCCTTTCCCCTGAAAAACATAAGGAAAACCCTACATAATTAAGGTCTGTGTAGTTCAGCATCCTGTGATCCTGTCATGCAACAATCCACCACCCACACTGTAAGTCCCCCAGCTACTGGTATTTAGAGGTACACTGCCTGCATATGGAGTCTTCCTTTAGTTACCAAGTCTAACAGCCTTTGAGAGAGCTATCTATTATTTGTTTCCAATTCCCCTTTAAGGGCATCTATGTCAGTCATCATTACCATTATCTTTCAGCAGTGAATTACCATTATCTTTCAGCAGTGAAAAAATTCAGGGAGATCCAAATGGTGTACACAGGATTCCCAGGCAGACCCCTCTAGCCTCCCAGCTAGACAATGATCAGAACTGAAACTGCTTTGATTCAGCATAGTTGCATCATCATATCGCTTCAGACCAAAATTGTGTAGAAGGGACTGATGATGTGTTTATTTGTTTCTACACCTGCATACCCTGATCCATTGGAGGTTTAGATACTAGTCTCAGGAAATCACATCTCTTTTCTCTCATAGGAAGCTGCCATATACTGAGTCAGACCATTGGTCTAGCTAGCTCAGTATTGTCTTCACAGACTGGCAGCGGCTTCTCCAAGGCTGCAGGCAGGAATCTCTCTCAGCCCTATCTTGAAGAAGCCAGGGAGGGAACTTGGAGCCTAGATGCTCTTCCCAGAGCGGCTCCATTCCCTGAGGGGAATATCTTACAGTGCTCACACTTCTAGTCTCCCTTTCAAATGCAACCAGGGCAGACCCTGCTTAGCTAAGGGGACAGGTTATGCTTGCTACCACAAGACCAGCTCTCCTCTCCAAAAGAAGCTGCCATATGCTGAGTCAGACTATAGGTCCATCTAGCTCAGTATTGTCTACACAGACTGGCAGCGGCTTCTCCAATGTTGCAGGCAGGAATCTCTCTCAGCCCTATCTTGGAGATGCTGTCAGGGAGGGAACTTGGAACCTTCTGCTCTTCCCAGAGCGGCTCCATCCCCTGAAGGGCTCACATATTTAGTCTCCCTTTCAAATGCAGCCAGGGCAGACCCTGCTTAGCGAAGGGGACAAGTCATGCTTGCTACCACAAGACCAGCTCTCGCCCCACATATAATGACCTTGCTTGCGTGGTATAGCCCCACTCATAAATTTCCATGGCTATTGCAGGCTATTATACTGCTTAACATGGAGGAAAGTGCTTGGCAAGCTTTGGAGCACCACATTAACACTATGACACATCTCACTCCCTCAGGACACAACTAAAAGGATGCAAGACTTTGCCACTTATAGTACTTGGAAAAAAGTGTAGATGAACATTCCAACCTACTCTTTTATGCATTTGGGTGTGTGTGAGAGAGAGAGAGAGAGAGAGAAAGAGAGAGAAATATATACATGCATAGAAAACTGAAACTTAAGGTGGTAGTCCTGTTCCACCAACTAAACCTTATGCCAGTACTTTAAGTCCTACTGTGACCACTTAGTTTCTTGCTGAAAGCATATCTGCACTACAGATAGGAACTGGTTTAAAAATCATTCCTCTCCTTAGGGAACCATAGTTTCTGAGAGAGGGGTAGGGAAGATCTGCTTAGCTACAGAAAATTCTCGGCATCCTTACAGAACTACAATTCCTTGGATTCTTTCAGGGCTGCCGTGACATTTAACACTGGCACAAAACTGATATAACTTTGTCATATAGATATGTCCTGAAAAGAGCATATACATCAGAGTTGTTTTTTTAAGGGTAAATTACATTTTTGTCCACATCAGAGAGGATAGTTCTTCTGTGGTGGATTTATATATTTCTATGCATTCATATGCTGTCTAAATACGAGTTACTGTACTGCTTACTATCCATGACAAAGCCCTTTTCTGATACATTTTTGGTAGCTATTGAATGTAGAAAATGATGATTTATAGTAGCTTTTAAAATATTACATTTTAAAGGCAAAGCGAGCACTGAAATGAAAGCATATTGGAGTGTTAAGAGATCAGAATTATTGAGAAATGCATGTGAAGAGATTAGTGTGTGTGTTTTGTTCATTCCGTTCTAAGGGGAAAATGTAGAAAAGGTCCCCTTATTTTTTATTTACACCACCACCACCACTACCACCCCCCGGCAAAAAAAGAAAGAAAAACAAATCTCTTTCAAAATGAGAAGTTATCTACATAGTGCTTACAATTGCTTTCTGCCTCTGTCTCTCCCTTTGTTTGGCCCTTTCGGATTCCCGTTTTTCATATTCTTTGCGGTATTCTTCCCTCTTCAGCCTTTCATGCTGATATTCCTCATAGCTGTCATATCTAAGAGACATAACTTAATCATTAAATCAATTGCTTGAATTTCCCAGAGGTGCAATAAATAATAAGGATAGGGTTTTTTGTTGTTGTTGTTGTTGCACAAAACACACACTATGTAAAAAAAAAAACACCCAACAGATATATTGAAGTATGATGTGCTGTACTACCTGGGTCTACGGCTATATGGTGATCTGGATCGTGATTTTGAATACAAGGGAGAACTTCTATATGCCCAGGGTCTACAAAGAGTAGACTCATAATAGTAAGAAGATCTGTTAGGAGAAATTTTAAAAACAACATTTGATTTGGTCACATAAGAAAAGTCATTCATATAGTGCTTCTTATGACCCAAATCCATAGTCCCCCCTCCCCTGGCTGCTCTAAGGTTTTCTAATGATATTTGGTGTAATATCTTGGTTTACTAAGAACGTATGAACTGCCTTGCTGGATCAGACTGAAAGGTCCACCTAGTTCAGCATTCTTCTCCTACAGTGGATAGCCAGCTCTCTCCAGGCAGCCCCTAAGATCAAGCTATCAACAGGGCTGCCTATAATAATGCAGACCCCATTTGGCCAATATCCACTGATCTTGGATCTTCCACATATTCATCTTAAGCATTTTAAACACACTATCATGAGCTATCGTGGCACATGCCATGATAATGAGTGTCATACATTAATTATGCATTGTATGAAGAAGTACTTCCTATTTTGTAATTTATTTACGGAGATGAGAATAGATTACCAAGACAGTGATAGCCACTCTCACTCTCATTTCATATTAACAGTAACTATTCAAGGATAAAAGTTAATACAGCAGCCTTCTCAAAAACTATATTTTCTACAAACCATCGATTCACATTCCATGGCTTCATATAACAATCATACCGGGTGTTGTTATTTTGCATTTCTTTCCCCATATAGTACCTTGAAGAGGATCGACTGCATGGTGACCTTGATCTCGATCGGGAATATGGAGAACGGGAACAAGACCTGCGCTGAGGAAAGGATCTTGATAGAGAGCGTATCCTTTGGAATCTTTGAGAAAGCAAGGATTTGGGTGGAGACACTGAATCTCTGCATGGAGAGTTAAGGGAAGAACAAGAAGGTGACAGGTCAAACAACGAGTAGACTTGCGTCCCATCCCACGAGCAGCATAATTTGTCACTTTCATCTTCACTGTCATCGAAAAGACCATCCATAGCTAGTCCTGAATTTATAAACATAGGTAGTTTGGAGAGCTGTTCATCACTATGATCACTGTCCTTTAGTTCACTGATTTTAGTGGTCGTTTCCTCGAAAACAGCTTGGCTAGGGTGACCAAAGTGCTTATTGAGCTCAGCGCGAATTTCTTGGTCTTGGAGCTGTTTCCGATTGTTGTGTTGTGAATCCTGCTTGCTCGCCTGTGAAGTCTCTCTCTTGTTGTATTGGTTGTGTTGTTCGAAAGAACAAATATGACACCGCCGCCCAGGCAAGCAGCCATTTAATTCTACTTGATTGGAATCCTGAAGTTCCTGGGATAGTTTAATGTGCATTTCTGTTTTTGAATTAACAGATTGACAGTAGTCATGGTCACCAAACAGCCGCAAACCAGGCCGCTTTGTCTTCCTCTCTTCATGACCAATAGATAGTACAGCTGTCTTGCTAAGCTGTGCATACAGCTCTGACTGTTCTGGACCCTTCCGAACTGAGTTATGTCCTTGAGAGCTGGAAGACTCACTACAGCGGGGTTTTTTGGAAGGTGGCACAACGGTCTTGCATGATGACTTCAGCTTTGGTGAAGTCCTAAAAGGGTTGTCTTGGTTGGCTTTGTGAGGAGGGGTTGTAGGTGGAGTTAGGCCTAAGATCAAAGCAATGCAAGAAAACAACAACTTAGTCTTAGTACACAGGTTCTATCCTTACACTTCCAAAAATCCAGATTCCCAGAGCACCTGTGTGATGCTGCCTCTTGTCTCTTTCCCCTTTCCCGTGAAGACTTTGCTTTAACCCCTTAATCCTCATCCCCTAGTGAACCTAACCTCTTACTACTGAAGTGAACACACATTCTTCCCCTGCATATTTTATTCTCTTTCCTCTCCCTCTCCCTCTCTTTGGCTCCCTGTGCTGAATTTTAGATTATAAGCTCCTCAAAGCAGGAATTTGTCTTTTTATTGAATAGCTTTATTATGATCATTGATCAGCTATATATACAAACAAATGATATTGCATTCAGATAAGAAGTAAATCATACAGAATACACCAACATCGAAGCCTCATGTAACAACATCTAAAAAGAAGGGCTTGTCTTTTTATTGTTACTCTGTAAACCTTTATGCACTCTGACAGCAATGTGCATTGATGATGACTGTGATAATAATGCTAATGGACAACATCCAAACTAGTGAATCACGATTAAGCATCCTTGAAACTAATGGCAAGTTAGTCATGACTAACCTAAGCCTCATTAATTTCAATGTGATTTAGTCATGACTAACTTAGTCTGGACGCTGCCTAATATTACCTTAACATTAAAAGAACCCAAAGCAACTTGATTAAATTCTTGATTGAATATCAAGATCTTTTTTAAAAAATGAACATCAATATTTTTTAACCCTCTATGTGGCATAAATGCAATGTTGATGTATTAAAGGTCCCTTTTGAGCTTCCTTTCAGTGGTGTGAGACAGCTGCTGTGCAGTTCCTTTTTGCCCCACCTGTTAATGCCCCAAGTCCAAGAACGTGAAGGAGTAGTGAATGTTGTGGGTCCTTTCCACACCAGGATTATCTTTCTAGGCATTGGGGAAATTCCAAGTAATAGGGTCCTCCCACATGGCCTTGATCTTACAGCAATGTGGGAGAGGCATATGGCTCAATGGCTCCCAAGCTGTTAAAAGTAGTTTCAAAAGGAAACCCAAAATATAACCCATTAATAATGGGAATACTTAGTGCTTCAAAACACCAAACCCAATAGCAGCTGAATCCAACAAACCTTCTCACATTGCTTTTAGCAGCTTCTTAGGGCTTTATATTTTAGGGCTTTGGGCTTTATACTAGGGCTTTTAAAATATTTATACATAAAATAAATTTGTATCATTATAATGACATTCATTATACACAGCTTAAAAAAAAATATTAGGACATATACAAAATTTTCTACTATAGCCCACCATGCCCAAGCCAAAAAAAAAAAAAAAAAAATTAGAACAAAAAAACCTGGAGAAAAGTAAATTTGATACGGATAAGAAGAGTGCTTCAGGAATACAAGGCAGTGAAAGACTGCAAAGGCCAAGAGTAGCTCTACAGTTGGACAGCAAAGATTCTGGTCTGTGGAATTCATTAACTTAGTAAGCCCTTGCTAAGGTACACAACATACATGCTGGGAAGCAAAAGAACTAAGTTTTCCTAAAACAGGGTTCTGCTACAAAAGAGTAAGCAAAGAACAGTCCTGAAACTGAAATAGCAACTAACTAGTTTAAACTGCACTCAGCACCAGCAAGTATCATGAGGGAAACAGACTGAAATTTACCCGAGGTTTAGCAAATAGAGGATTAAGTAAATAAAGAGAAGACAAATGTCAGATCAAGAACTACCAGTTCCGCGCCCCCCCCCCCCACAGCATGATGTTAATTTACTATGCTAGATCTCTTTGTAGAGATGAAAGATCACACACAGCCACAATGAAATCCCTAAAATGAAAGAAGTAAAAGCTTTTCATCCCACTGCTGATATTTTTGTGCAGTGGATGTCTTTTGGGCTTTATAAAAGGTAATGCTAAAGGAAGAAAGTTTGGTGGGGTTTTTTATTATTCCTTTCCTTCCATTTTTTGGGCAGACTACTGGAGAGTAAATCTTCATAGCTGTTAGGTAAAGTTGGTCAATGAGACAGAATTCTAAAGAAAATTCAGAAATTTCCATCAATAGAGATTTTCATGGAATGCTAGGTGTCTTTGAGGAAATTTTAGATATTACGTTTCCTTCCTCACAGCACCAGAAGTACTTCAGGATTGCTAAGCAGAATTTTATTGAACTACATACAGGAGAACCTCATGATCCGTAGTTGGGTAAAAGACACCTGACCTTGGCATAAGTGGGGAAAGTGTGGGGGACAATAATCCATGGGTCAGGGTGGCTAGAGATGACTGTGGAGGAAATGATCACCATTTTGTTTCTTGGAGCCACAAAATGACTTCGTTTAAGGTGGGGGGAAATGGCAATTTTCGGCCAATTTTCAGCTGATTTACGGGCATTCTGGGGCACATTCTGGAAGCAGCAAAGCATGGTAAGGAGCTCCCCTGCTGTGTTGCTCCATGAAAATTTGCCAATTTTTGGCCATTTTCAATCATTTTCAGCTGACTGGGAACCAAACCCCCACAAACCCATTGACTTCAATGCCTCGATATTTGTGGTTTCCATATCCATGGCTGCAGCTGGGAACAGAACCCCTGTGAATACTGAGGTCCTCCTGTACTTCAATTTTACTATACAGACTGAAGATCCCAGTTCATAAAAGCTGATTCAGTGAGAGGGACAAATGCATGATTTTAAAAGAAGAAAAACCCAACTAATTCTGTATAGAGCCAGCTGAAACCTGATGAGGCACTGCCCTTCCCCAGTAGCACCTTTTCCCTTCCATAACTTTTCCTTTTGTTACCTGGTGGTGCTCCCAGGAGATGCTTAAGGCCACCCTATTCCATTTAAAAAACCAACAGAGAACAAGAGGAGCAGGGGAAGAAGCAGCAGTAGTGGCTGGTGCATTGCTGGGACACCATTCCCATCTCATTTTGGTGCCTTGCTAACTGAGCAATGACACATATTTTAAAGTGGCAGCTCTCTTATATTTAGCAGCGGGAGAGCAACATCCCTATTTATCCCAGCATAGCACCCCCAATGTCTGTTATTGGTGCCCCACCCTCATCTTTTAAAAGATTGCGAGCCCTTTGAGAGCTTTTTGTTTGTTTGCTGAAAAGCAGTTTACAGTTCCACTAGTAATAATGGGGTGCAAATATTAGTTCAGTAGTTGACATGAAGTGCAGCATTACAGAGCCATAATGCCACATCCTAGGGCTGCTGCAGACTTCGAAAGACAGCCCTAATGACATTTTGAAGTAGCAACTGCAGAAGGAGCAGGTTACCCCTTTGTCATCAATGGAGAAACCTCTGGAAATGCTGCTTCTGCAATCATTGCTCAAAAACAGCATTTGGGCTGCCCTTGAAGTCCACAGTAGTCCAGCTCTGTAACACCGAGCACCGAACAGGCTATTTAGGCATACAGTGGAGTAGATGAGTATAAATGGCACATATTTTATATGGTTTGCAGCAGGAGAAAAAAAATCATTTGTCACTGTCTGGCACTCCCAAAGGAACATAAAACAGAGTGTATGTGTCATTCTATTACCTGCCATGAAGTTGGCTCAACTGGGAAAACAAAAGTGGGGGCGGGGGGGAGGAAGAGGAAGTTGGTAACTGCAAGCCATGAATACTTGATATATGTTTGAACATTTGAAAAAGATGTAAATGAACTATTCATGTGTGCATTAAGCACTTCTTTTAATGGCAACTAGGTGAGCAAGAGGAATGTATATTGTTCAAAACAATATTAAGTTCAGACATAAGCACAGAGAACAATCCAACATTTACATATAAAAAGTGGTACAACTTTCCCTTATTTTGCATTTCTTCCTCTTCCACACAATTTCAGATTAAAGGCACTTTGGGATTGTAAACAGGTTTTAGAGAAAGTGTTCTAATCAATTTAACTCAACCGCAAAGATGCAAAAACTTCCAGATAGGCAAAAAGTAAAAGTTTGCCTGGAAAAGAGAACAGAACAATTACAGAGAGGAAGAAAGAAACCTATGACTGAAAACCCAAAGGACTGACAAGGAACACAAATTATGTGCCAATATGCATTTTGAGGGAGTTATCCAGCCATGGCTTTATGCTGTGGGGTATCCAAAGAGGGAATCTGCTTAGCAGTAGATTCACAGCTGTTTAATTCAGGTGATTAGATGGGCCATTCACATAGGGTCGGTTCTTGTCCGCATTCCCTGCAGATCTTCCCACAGCTTGCTCCTGTTTTTCTCTCCAACCAATCACATCCTGGGAGGAGGTGAGAGACACCTCACTTCATTATTTCACTTCATTATTCCTTTTTTTTTTAATTTGACAAGGTGGTGTTCCGCAAGAAACAGTTAAAACAGAATGCTTTACCCAAACCTGCCAAATCTCACCCAAATCTTTGCTGATTTTTATAATGAGCTTGCCTTTTGACTGCCTTCATCAACTCACCTCCGATCACTTAAGAGGCCATAGAAGTTTAAAGTAGAAATCACTGCTTTCTCTCTGTGATGAAGAAAAATGCAGCCTCATAGAATCAGCTCAGTCACAGAGGGCTGTAGTCTTCATTGTTAAGCTTCCAGGCAGGCATCCTCCAACAACATCTGCATATCTAAAGCCTGCCTATCTGCCTGATTTGCAGTGTCTATGTTCCTATGATGGCCATGCTTCAATAAGATGAAGCCAGAGATTCATATATGAATTAAAAGTAGGCAAAAGACTGGGAGTAGCACTAGCAAGGATCTTGTACATGTTGAAAGCATAGGAAGGCCCCAGAGGCATAATGATAGGGGGGCAGGGGGGACATGTGCCCCCGGCGCCATCCCGGCGGGTCACGTGGGGGGCGGCAAAAAGTGGCTTCCCCCCCGCACCCCACTGGATCGCCCGCCGAGTGTGGAGGTGGGCGTGCGGTGGCGGCGATTTGGCGGTGGCGGGCCAGGCGGTGGCGGGCCAGGCGGCGGCGGCAGGTTGCCCGTGGCGTTGGCGATGGCCTGTACTAGTAGCGGGCTGAGCGGCGGTGCCCGCCGAGGACTAGTGCAGAGCGGCGCCGAGCCTGCCAGGCGCGCCTGCGCAGTTGGGAAGCGGCGCCGGGCCAGAAGGCAGGCTCGGCGCCGCTCTGCACTAGTCCTCGGCGGGCGATCCGCCACGCCACCGCTCGGCCCGCTACTAGTACAGGCCATCGCCAACGCTTCGGGCGTCCCGCCGCCGCCTGGCCTGCCACCGCCAAATTGCTGCTGCCCGCCCGCTGCCGAATTGCCGCTGAATCTTCGCCACTGCTGCGATCTGCTGCCTGGGGGGTGCCGCGCCGCCGCCAGGTATGTGGGGGCCGAGGGGCAGCGGGGGGGGGGGCGCTCTGGGCGCTGTTTCTCCCCGATACGCCACTGGAAGGCCCACATTTAGCATTCCCGTTCTTGCTTGCATTTAACTCAGGAATTTCTCTCTCCTCCTTTTCTTCTGGACTCCCTCCGCAGAATTTTAATAATTTGCCATAACCTCTCCCCCAGTGCTCACAATCAGTGTTCTCTCTATTTTTTTTTTTCATCTATGTGTGGAATGAGTTTTGTTCTGGGTAGCAATATCAAGGAAGTGTGTGCGCACATTCAGAGTGCGGCCTTCCTGATTCAACCTGAGCAGGGTCTAAAATTAACTGAGCGGACATCAGAAAATGCATGAGCACGGACACATCTTAGAGGGAACAGTGCTCACGACTGCAAATCACTCAAAGAGCAGACCATAACGAACACAACTGTCAAACTCCGCTTCGTTTAGCCTTGGGGAAGATCGGTGAAACAAGTTGCCAAGCAGTGGCTTCTGCTGACACTTGGCGTTCTGCTAGTTCACCCAAGTCTTCAGTTCCTTGCAAACTGCAAGACTCTCCCCTCGACTTCAAACATTTTTGGAGATTGACCTGGCAAGGAGTAACCTGCTCAATAATCCAGCGGGGGATGTGGGGAGAGAGAGAGAAAAAAAAGAACCAGCTTTTATTAGTTGGAGATAGTCACTCCTGCTGCCAGCCCCGCCCCATCCACAGGCATGGCATAAGGTGTGTGTCAAGAGCTGGATGCATTAGGACAGCCTCACTGAATGGTGAGGAGGCAGAACAGGAATGTACAGAAAGATCCAATTGTGCAAACCAAGGACTACAGGCTCTTCTCCTTTTATAAAAATGAAGGCAACCATTTATCATTATGCCCCTTGCTCTCCTATGTATTTTGAAACATGGGTTACAGTCCATTTAAGAATGAAGATTACTGAGACTAAATATTCCATTAACTGCCTAGTACCACTTGTTGCCTGTCATTCAGTTCTGCACCTGAAAAAGTAAGCTTGATTTTAGGTTACTGGCCCACATGGTGCGCAGCATAATGCAGGTGGTTCCAAGTTGTCCATGTTGCTCAAGACAGTGCCAGTGTTTTCATGCAAGTGTGTAAATACTTCAAGTAGTGCACCCACATTCTAGCAGCACTATTTACAGTTTCCAGTGTGAGCAGTGCTCGGAGTGCAGGTACACTACTTAAAGTATGTGTGTATTGCCATGGAATTTGAACTCTTGTATAAAAATGAAGACCACTGGAGGTTCTTAGGACCCCAGCAGTACAGGTGGCTCAGAACTGCCAGTGCTATGCTGATGTGGGCCACTGTTGTTAGGTTAAAGGAAATATCCATCACTTTGATCATACAATCAAGTGAAAAAAATAAAGAGGCGGGTCTTACGATTCGTGAGACCCGCTTTTTAAAAAACTGCAAGGAGAGCGGGCTAAGCCCGCTCTCCCCGCAGACGAGAGGACAGGGAGCCCTGGGCAGCCGGATCGGCCACCCAAACAGTTGCCGTCTCCGTGACAGATTTGGCGGGGGGTGGGGGAGCGGGGGCCGCGCAGCGGGCAGGGCATACTGGGGAGACGCCCGGAGCCAGCTTTTCACCTCCCGGCTGAGGGTCTACTCATGAGTAGGAGCGGCACGAAGGCGCGGCACGGCTACTCACGATTGTAAAAAGCAGGTTTGCAGAGCACTCCCTCCGCAAACCTGCTTTTTACCAGGGGTTCGAGAGTGGGTTAGCTGCTCCAGAATCACCGGGCTCAGCTGCAAGCCCAGTGGTTCTGATGATCAGCAAAAATCAGGCTAGTGGAGCCTAGCCCGATTTTTGCTGATCGTCAGAATAGCCCCAAAGTCAACTTCAAAGTGGTTCCAGTGGTTCCAACCAGGCTGGGATCCAAAAAGCTCAATCCTAAGGGGCTTGGACATGCCCAGTGCAAGCTTTAACTAGTTTTCTTTGAAAAGCAGATAGATACCCAGATGCCATATTACAAACTGATTTTGAAAATTCCTTTATTTTCAAAGCAAATCAGCCCATGGTGTGGGAAACCTGCCATTCAAGCAACACAGCCCTCCCCCTGGGTTGCACAGTTTTTTTGATCCTGGCTAGAGAGCCTACTAGTGTGCTAATTCAGTCTACCTGGTACGTGCCACCCACACTCGGGCAGAGACCATTTCTCTAGTCCAAACAGCAGGCAGGATTAGCAAGATCAGCACAGAGAATCCAAAGAAAGGGACAACACAATGATCAAGTGTTAATCTCCCCTACGCTTGTCTAGGTTTTGTAACTGTACAAAAAGGCAGAGAGGAGTACATATGGAAGCAATCCATTGCACAAAGTTGACACTGTTTGTCCAGGAAAGATATTCATTTTTGAGGAGGAATTTAAAGGAAGGTTGCATTTGGTAAAGTGGATGACTTCTCCATAAGACACCCTTTTAGATGAGCCACTGAATTTCACCCATAAGAAAGACTCAAGGCAAATTTGGAGAATCCTGCTCAGGAGGTAAAAACTTGAGACATTAAATTAATCTGGCATTCAGGAGCATTTTCTAGATCTCTAACATTGCACAAAGAAGAAGGTGAAGAGAAATAAACAGCAGATCTAATTAGAGGCGAGAAGCGGGGAGCCTTAAATCCAAGGACAAAGAACTGAAGATATAGGGAGTAAAAGGGAATCAGCATAGAGGCTTAACAACAACTCCCCTACATTATATAGCTGTTTTGTTGAAGCAAAGCAGGAAATTAGCAAAAATGGAAACTAAACAGATGAGTGTTAACACAAACACTCACCCAGATTTTGTCTAGATATGCAACAAAATAAGACAGGAATGAGGTGGCAGAATGGGCTGTACCACTTTACTGTGCAGGTAGGGAATACCACTTTTGAATTTGTGCCCTCATTAAAACAATTGCTCTCTACAAAACAGCCAACAACTAAAACCACCAACAACTAGCATACATAAAGCAGTCACATTCTAGTCCAGCACTTTTCCTGCTGTGATGGTTCTCTATTTGCAAGGAATGTTTAACATATGGGAGCAAAAAATTTGCACTCCCCCCCTCCGGATGCCTGTAGTCTTATTAAGTGGTACATATACAACATATTCTGCCACTTTGTTCTATTCTGTGTGCAGACCAGATCTAAGTTTTGGGAATTAAAGTGTTTCAAAATGTATGCTTTAAAATGTAAAGTGTGAACAACTGGTACATAGTTGGAATTTGTACATTTATGTATCATACACATGCTTATTAAGGAACCAGGACTGGTTATGGCTCCATCTTGACTAAGTTTTCAGTAGCAAAGCCAGATTTTCCACTGTATAAAAGTCCTTGACTGTCAGTAGAAAAAGTTTACACTATGCAAGTAAGTTCCACAGAAATTCTTCAACCCATATTTTCTTCCTTTCTATGATCAGACTGTGCCCACTTGCCCTGAATGTAAAGTTGGAGAAAATTAGTCCCATATTTATTCACAACAAGTATCACCTCTGCTTTGCCTTTACTCTAATCACAGTAATCTGAGTTCCATCTCATGCCATGATCCTAAATCAATAGTGCTAAAATATTCTGCACCCTTTTGGATTATTTCACGCTGGCTGATTTTCCCTCAGCAAATGTGTACATTTTGGCGTTGACAGTGCAAGGTATATTCCATGCTCTCTCTTGAACTTAGCAGGTTTTGACAGATTTATGTAAGGACAGATGGCCATTACAGGCTGAAGGCTGACAAGAGGCAGTTCAGAGCATTGTTAACACACTTGCACAAACTCTCAGCAGTGCGGCACTGTGCAGAATGTAATTCAGACTATAGCTTTTTTATTGCTGCCTATTTTCTTTTGTCAAAAGCGCCTGCTGTGCACAGCAACAAATGGCTGCCATTACCCGGAATGTAATGGGTGTCAGACAAATCACGTAACACAAACAATCAAGAGTATGTAGGTCATATTTCAACAGAGCACAACCTTAGCAATATTTATGATTACTGCATTGAAATGTGCTCTATAATAAACAAGTACCTCTACATCACTCACACTTATGTACTTCTGCACAGCAAACCCGTTAGAAGTGGTGCAATAATCTTCCCTTAAAAACAAGCCTTTTTAATGTTGTTGTTGGTGGTGGTGGTGGTAAGGTATTCTCCCTCCATGCCACAGTATTAAAAAAATTAGAGTTGCCACCAAATTTCTTATGAAGTTGGGTATGAAAGTGAGGTTCCTGCTCGAGCAAAACTCTGGAGGCATTTTAGCAGAAGGAAACAAAGAATGTTAAGACAACTAGCAAAACTTCTTTGGGGCGATGTCCATGTCTCTAAATTGCTACCAAGTTTTGCCTAAAGCAAGATTTCAAGACTTTGAAAATCCTGCTCATGAAACATCTGAGGAATGTAGCAGAACAAAACTTTGATAAGCCTTACAGAATTTCTCAGGGGTTTCCTAATATCCCTAAAAGGTTCTCCTGAAAAGGCCTTTTATTCGCTCGAAACGTTTTTGCAAACACTGCAGAGACAACCAGTTCTTTGCTGCTTCCTTCTCTTCCCAGCTGGGTGCTTCACAAGCAGGATTTCCCAACAACTAGCTCCACACCCTCACCTCTTGCACATATAATTGTGGTTCTTCTGCAAAGTCTGTACACATACACTGCTCTGCATGGAGGTAAACATTTTTCAGCTCCATGCCACAAACTCATATGACTCTCTACTTTAAGACATCACACTTTTTTTGCACTGCTGGAAAACACACATAACCTCATGTTTTTGCAACAATGAAGCTTTGCCTACACTACCATTCCTAGTATCTATCTATATAATTCTCTAAAGCTAATCCCATGCATAGCAGCTCTCGCAAGAGATCATGAGCAGAAGCACCGTGGTGACTGGGCAGTGGGGATTCCATATGCAAATAGGGGGGAGGAGCCTGTGATGGTTAAGGATAAAAGGAAAGTGGGCAGGGGTCTGCGAAGAGAGAGGTCGTGAGGGAGGAAAGAGCCCCTTCAGGATAAGGAGGTTGCCATTGTGTGAATAGATGAGGAAACAAGATGAACAAGATCTGTTAACTCAGGAAGGGAGAGAGAGGAAGGAAGAAAAGAAGAAGGTAGGGTAAGAAAGAGGGGGGAAGAGCAAGAAGGGGAGGTGAAGAGAAAAAGAAGAGAGAAGGAAGGGCGAGGGAAGGATCTGAGGCTGTCAGCAGCCTGAGGGCAATGAGGGGCCATGGTGGCACCTATTGGCAGCAAGGAAGGGCCCAGTCAACCACCACTGCTGCTGTTTGGGGCTACCAAGGCCATTGATGAAGGGAGGCAGGCAGGCAAGGGACAGGCCCAGGCCTATCAGCGGCCTGAGGGGAATAAGTGGCCATGGCAATGGTGGCAGCAAAGAAGGGCCTGGTCAACTGCTGCTGCTGCTGTTGCTCCTGTGGGGAGGAGCAGGAGTGGGGTGAGGGTGAGGAGGTCTCTGGGGATAGGGGGCTGCAGCTTGGTCAATAGGCACCAGCAACACTGCAGCCACAACCAAGAAGGGTGAGGGGGGTGGAGTAAAGGGATGGAGGAGTGACCAAAAGGGGTGAAAGGGATGGAAGCAACCAGACAGAGGAGGAGGAGCAGGAGTGCGGCTTGGGTTGGGTGAGGGCGGAGAGATCTCTGAGGAGAGGGGGCTGTGGCAGGGGGTGAGGGGAGTAATCAAGTACTAGTGTGCAGATGCTCTGCACAGGTTAAGCTAGTTGTAATCTAATTATTCAACAATCCTAGTTTTCTGAATTCAGAATACATCTCATCGATTAGACACCCTGATAGAAGAGCTGACATGAGCCCAGAAGTCTCTGGTTCAAATCTCACCATAGACTGCAATCATGCAACTAGTTCATATGCCCAAGAGAGCTTTGAACTTGTGGTTCTCTGACTATAGATTGCGAACCGCTCAGGGACTTTTTGTATGGGGCAGTATCAAAATGTAATAAATAAATAAATAAAATAAATATAGCTCCCTGTACCACATGGCAAACCATTTTGAAACATACAATAATACTTAGTATACAAACATGTATTATTTGTTTACATTTATATCCCGCTCTCCCTCCAAGGAACATGGTTATGTTTATCCTTACAACAATCCTGTGAGGGAGGTTAGGCTGAGAGAGAAGTGACCGGCCCAGAGTAACTCAGTGAGTTTCATGGCTGAACAGGGATTTTGAACTCTGGTCTCCCCAGTCCTGGTCCAGCACTCTAACCATTATACCACGCTGGATCTCTGCATAAGAAAACATTATTGTTAATCCAGTAGCCTCTTTTTTTAAAAAGACCCCTACTTTGTAAATTTCAACTTTGTATATTCATGCAAGCCCTCATAACTAAACCGTAAACCGCCCTGAGCGATTTTGGAAGGGCGGTATATAAATCAAATCAAATAAATAAATAAATGTTTTCATTTTCCTTCTGGAAATGTGAAGGGATAAGCTCTGACAGATCTCCATAGGGAGGGTTATGCCATAGTTATGAAACTACTGCAAAGAATGCTGTGCTCCGCTCCCTATCAGATTTAACCTAATGAAGAAATGGGGAAAAGTTACCTTCTCTCAAATATGGGATGTTCTGGACCAAATGTGTGTGTTCAAGCCCAACTTTCTAACTAGGCCTGTACAATTTGCAACCCACCAAGCAGAATGGAACCCACAAGCCAGATACTGTCACCTCTTAGGCATTCAGAAACTCCCTGCTTTTTCTGGCTGGGTGAGACTGCAAAGACAAGGGGCTTTCAAATCACAATGCACAGTAGTGGGGTGGGAAGCTGCACTTCCCGTGAGCCTCAAGTCTGCAGACAAGCTTTACCTACTAGGGGTATGCGAGCTATCTCAGAATCAAGCTGGCTCAGCTCAAACTCAAACTCTGTCCAAGTTCGAGCTGAGCCCGGTTCAAACTGAACCAGTTCAAAGGTGGCTAAAGCCACCATTTTGTGCAGGGCCATTTTATGACACTATGTGACACTTTCACAGATTAGCTGTCCTGCCACTGCCCTGGCCAGCTGTGTCTGCTGCTGTGGTTGGCTTGCCAATCATGCCACTCAGATTGTTGTTGTGGGGTCAACTGTGGCCCCATTGGCCAGGGCACTCCGGTTGTTGTTTTTTTTAGGAATGTGTATGTATTGTAGATTCTATGTTGTGACATAACTTTTTTCCCATTGGAAATCTCTATGAAGAAGTTATGTCACAACTGAGAATCTACAATACATAACTATTCCTAAAAATAACCTGAATGTGCCTTACTGCCTTGCTTGGTTGGATGATATTTAGCACCCATGAGGCCCTCCCACCCAACCTGTTTTGGAATACCAAGATGCTGCCCACGGGGAGTAATGGGGCCACTTCAAATCCCCATTATTCCCTATGGCATAAAAATTCAAAATCTAAAAAAAAAAACAATTCCTTAAAGGTTAACTGAGTGGTCTAGTGCCTTGCAGATTGGGTGGTAGTTGGCACCCATGCAGCCTTACCACCCAACTTGTTTTGTTGCCCCTAGGTGCTACCCACAAGGAATAATGGGGTGGTTAGAATCCCCATTATTCCCTATGGCTGAACCTTTAGAACTGGACGACATCGGCATGTAAATGATATCCAAGCATGCATAGATGCCATTCATGTGCTGACACCGCCCATGGGCTGTTGAGAGCAGCACTGCAGCTGCACAGCATTTAATACCAACAGCACCATAGTGGTGTGGCAGAGGAGCTATGGCGGGGCAGCTAAGACCTGCCTTCTTCATTTTTAAAGTGCCAGCTCAACACTTTCTTTCTTTTAAAGCAACCGCTCTCCACCCCCCACCCCGATGTGCACATAACGCTTTGTGTACATCCCTACTCTGTTCTGACATGAACCGAACCAGGAAAACCAGTATTGTACAAATTTCTATTACCTACTGCACAAGACTAGGTCTCATCTAGAATGATTTGACTAAATAAAGAATGAGTATTTACTTTAACAACCATGTCCTGTATGATCCAGGTTTATTCCAAAGGCAAAGGCAACTTCTTTGTCAAAATGTAACATGGACTGACAAACTTCAGCATTAACAAACAAACATACAAATGCTTCTCATTTGCAGATATATATTGGCAGGCTGGCTAGAAGTGTGTCTGCTGAACCTTCCTGGAGGCACGCTGCGAGTATCAGCATTATTAAAAAAATAGATTCTTTTACATCTTATGAGTCTGAAAATGGGATTATCAAGGGAAACATTATTTAAAGCCACTTAAGGCACTGAACACAAGATAATGGCCTGATTCAGTAAAGGAATCAGCAGGGCTTCTGTACGACACAAAACGGCAGAAGCTGAGAACGGATAATAAAATTAAATAGCCATCATATAATAAAGGACTACATGTCTGTTGAGCAGTCAGTTTAATCTTGTTGTCAGTACAGCAGAGGATAAATATAGACCTCTGGAAATATCTAATAATTTACTAGATTGCATTCCCTCCGGTCAGACTTTCTGCCACCCGTCCTTGCTCATATAGCTTTATCAGAAGACAGGTTTGTGGACAGACAGAACGAATGTCAGGCAGAGGGGTGAACAATCGGTGATTTGACATGGTAGCTAGCTTGGGTTTTGTTGTTTTTGTTTTCTGAAAGTGTGTGTGTGTGTGTGTGTGTGTGTGTGTCTGAAATTTAGTACCCATCAGCATTCACATGTGCATGCTAAACTCAAGAGATATGCTAGTGATTGGTGACAGTTGCTGAAATGTGCCCCAAGAAGTGAGGAGATCTCTCTATTTTGGGCAATCAGAAATGCATCTAGGATTGTCAGCATTCAAATGTAAATGTCCAAACATTCACCGTAATTTTGGGCATTCACTGTATCTAATACAGAGCATTGATCATTTTGGATTTCTTTCTTTTTTTTGTTTAAGGGAAGGCAGGATATATCTATATATTAGAGGTAATACATTATTTTCACTGGAAAATCTTCTACCTGATTAAATTGCATTTTATAATTGTTATTTATGGTTTTTTATTTGATTGTTGTGAACCATCTTTAACATAGAAAAGGATATAAATATGTTAAATAACAGTACATTTTAATTTGTGACAAAAATTGCATTGATATTCACATTTCTGTGTGAACCATTCTTACCACTGAGTGCACAGTTAGCTCCTCCTTAAATAGCTTCAACTTGGAGCAACATACAGGGATGAGTGCAGAGTGAAAAAAGGAAGGGCAAGACCCCCCCCCGAATAAGCATTGAAGAAAGACAGAGAGCGAATGCATGCAGTGTAATTTGTAGACTGGGGAAGCTGCTCTTGAATTTCTGCCTGGACATATTCCTCAGCCCAATGTTAAACTGAAAGATAGGCAGTATGGGTGTATGGAGTCTAATTTGTAAAGCCAGCATAATGAGACCGTGGAAAGTCTTTACTGCTCACATGGCATTAAAGTTAAGATGACCACCTTAAATTTATCATTTCTATGCTTTTTGGATCATGAGTGAACATTTTAAACACCTTAACTGTCATTTTGAATTGACGAGGTTTTAAAAATACCTGTATTTGAATATGTTTTCTGAAGGCGCTAGGTGGCTCTCTCAGAGCAGTGGGCCTGACATCTTGGAATCCCCTCCCCCACCCGTGTGCTCACCAGCTTGTACTGCAGCTAGTGGAGGAAGTCTCCTGGGTCTTGCCCCAAAGCAGTACAAAAATAGGCCTCACCTCATGGCCTAATAGAGTCAGCGCTGAGAGAGAGAGAGAGAGAGAGAGAGAGAGAGAGAGAGAGAGAGAGACCCACTGCCATGAAGGCTGCACCAACTTCCAGGAATGGGCGTGGGTGGTGGGCAGGAAAAGGTGGTAGCACAAGAGGTGTGAGTGTCAACGTCTTCCATCAATATTGACAAATAACACAAATGAGCACACCGATTCCTGTTTCACTTCAATTGTGTATTATCTAGCCATATATGTTTATAGAAGGAATTATATTACACAATGTCAGTAGGTATTAACATCTGTTCTGACAATGGCTCTCCAAAGTCTTTCCAAGCACTTTATGACTGAAAATATTGAACATATTTTTGATATGTTCATTGACTGAACATGAGAGCTTATTCATACAAAGCTGTTGCCCTGTACCACCAAACCATGCCCCCTCCCTTTGGCCCATGTTGGTTCCTTATTCAAATAATACACACATTGGAGCATGCATTAGTGTGGGAGAAAAAGGGAAAACTATTGAAACCAGCCTCCCCATGGCAAGTTTCCCTCCTGACCAGATGATATTTAGGAATGCTCACCAAATGATGTGGAACTCTCAAGTCACAAATTTCCAGGCTCAAACTCCACATTACTGGGTGCTGTTGGAGGGCAGAGAAAGTCACCACATGATGCTTTTACTTTGCACGGTGTTCATACGAGACCTGTTTGTTTTCCTCTGCAGGGAGTTATTTGCACATGGCTTCATGCTTCGGGGTAAATGCTGAGGGAAGCCACTTTGAACTACACTCACGGTATTGAGGGAAATAGCCCCTCTCCTCTCCTCTTGGATTTTGTTTTAAAACAAGTTCACATGGCATGCTGCGTGTTTTCCTTCTAGCCAATCTGCGGGGGGGGGGGGGGCTTCCTAAAGAGCAATATCTGCATTTCTAAAGAAAATATCCCTCTTATCATGCTAATGATTCTACGTCAGTGCCTCTGCCTATTTGCTCTCGAGTTTTCAGAAAATGTAGCTTAAAACCAGCATTCAAAAAATCCAGAAATAACTTAAGGTAAGCTAGAATTCGCATCACAAAGCCCGATTTTGTGTGCAGTGGGTCCAAGGATCTCGAAGGGACTTTGGGCTAAGTTTGGCTGGTGTGTGAACACACACACTCTCCTCTGAAGTAGATTCAGGGTAGAAGCCCTGTGTGTAAAGCCTCCAGGTCAAATAGTAGCTTCATGAGGGGAATGTACTACTGTTAACTGCAGTGCAGCTCCTAATACTGCTCAAGCAAGATCAGAAAGCCCAGATTCAGGAAAGGCTACACTGGCATGGGAGGGTGCTAGGTTCTGGATTCCTCTCACGTGGTCTGGGAATTCCGACGTGATGGAGTGGTGCAGGAAATTGCTGAGCTTTGTGATGCCAGAAGGGTAACATTGGGATGGGCTCTTAGTCTTCACTGAACAGCCCATTCCCCCCCCCACCCACTCCCCCCAAAATGACTGCCACTGAAGCAGAGATTCTTGAATAAAAACATTCCCAATTTGTGCTTAAACTTATACCCACAATCAAAGATGCATTTGGTACTTAATCAAATCAGTTTCGCACAGGCATAAACATTCCAACCGCTGTTCTTTCATTATAAATGTTAAAAGCCCTTGATTGAGTGCAATTTGAAGAGACAACCATTAAAAAGGTCTTGTTTTTGACATGGGCTAATAATTATCGGTCACCTTTTGCCTCTAGTGTCATCCCCCCCCCATCTATTTCCTCATTAAACAGAGCTGTAAATAGAGAGTGCCCTCCACAGTTTCCCATTTGGAAACAGTGATGGAGTCATAAAATGACCATCACGGAAATAACTGTCATCCAGAAAAAATGATCACAAAGAGCACAAATCCAGCTGCTCAAATTCAAATTCTGTTCCACCTGAAAGCCCACTTTCTCTATAAAGTCTTTGGCTTAAACCCTAGCTCTTACTTCCATTTGCTAGAACTCATCTCCTGTTATTTTGCCTCTCCCATTTCCCCCTTCTGTTTATTACTCTTGCATCTCCCTTTGCTTATCTCCCTTGTTTGTTTGTTTGTTTATTTGATTTATATACCACCCTTACAAAAATGGATCAGGGTGGTTTACATCAAAACAAAAACAAAACAATTAAAACCAAAACTAAATTAAACAATTTAAATCATTTAAAACCAACATTAAAAATGTAAAACCATAAATCTAATTAAAAGCCTGGGTGAATAAATGTGACTTCAGTGCCTTTTAAAAAGTTGCCACAGATGGGGAGACTCTTATTTCAACAGGGAACGCATTCCAAAGTCCAGGGGCAGCAATGTTGCCCAGGGATAGCAAAGTCCAGGAGAAGGCCCATTCCTGAGTAGGCGCCAAACAGGTTGGCGGTAATAACCACAAACCTCTCCAGATGATCTTAACAGGTGGTGGGGCTCATGGCAAAGAAGACGTTCTCTTAAATACCCAGGGCCTACACTGTTTAGGGTTTTATAGGTAATAACCAGCAGCTTGTATTTTGCCGGGAAACGTATTGGCAGCCAGTGTAGTTTTCAACACAGGATTAATATGGTCTCTCCTAGATGACCCAAAGACCAACCTGGCTGACGCATTCTGGACCAACTGTAGTTTCCAGACTACGTACAAAGGCAGCCCCGCATAGAGCACATTGCAGCAATCCAGCCTAGAGGTTATCAGCATAAGTACCACCATTTTGAGGTTGTTCATTTCAAGAAACTGACGCAGCTGGTGTATCAGCTAAAGCGGATAAAAAGTACCTCTGGCCACCGCCTCAACCTGAGACACCAGGGAGAAGTTGTTGCCTTTCCAACATTCAGAATTTAAGACTGTAAGCTTGTTGGGGCAGGGTCCTGTCCAGAGGTTGCATAATCCAACCTGCACATGGAGCAGTAAAATCCATTTTGACTGTAAATGAAGGGAGGAACATGGTTCCTCATTTCTTCCTGTTATACTTACAGATTTTCTAATCTGTAGAATTTTGACAGCTGAATTGAGAGACATTTTCAGGGTGGCTATTAGCTGAATGCAGATGCCAGCTCTGGCCAAGGGCAATTTTTCTGCAAAGCTGTGAACATTAAACTTGCAGGCACCAGTATATCCAAGAATTTTAGAAATTGGTTACATGCTTTCAACCTGACATCCAATTTCAACATAGCATTCAACATAGCAGTAGTGAAGGTGTTGCTACGGTTTAACAGTTAGGTTTATCCTACTCACTGCTCAATGAAAGTAGAAAAAGAGTGAAAGCACATCTATCCCTTCTTTTGTATAGCACAAAGCACAAGTCCTCAGAACACTTTCCATAGAGTTTAAGTTTTCAAACTCACACAATTGCTTTCTGAATGGATATTATTAGATTGCTAAGCAACTGCATAAAATTGTTGTATTGTGGTACTAAACACTTCGAAGACCTACAATACCACATCTAATCCACTTTTGTTTGCAATTCCTCCTGGGGGGTATATAAAAATGGTATAATTAGAAAGGGCGCATGACTACATAGCAAAGTTGGCCACCTTGCCTCAAACGCATGCTCAACTCCTAGCCATTTCAGTAAAGCGAAGAAGAAAAAGGAGGAGGAGGAGGAGGAGGAGGTGGTGGTGGTAATAGACCATAAGGGGGGTTGCCACCCTAAAATGCAGTGCTGTGTTGTTACTGGCTGTCACATTCTCAGAGGAAAACAACCAAGAACAACGAGAGGCAGCTGAAATCTTTGGTTGGGTGAAAAACCCGGGAGGTTCTCCCATAAATAAACCAGAGCTCAGTCTTTCTGAGAGACCATTGGTGGATTCAGAAATCTAAACCCTTATTATAAAATCAGTCTTGAAATCCCTTTAACAAAAGCCCAGAATGCTATTTCTGATGTGTAAAATGAGTTTATATCAACACACATCCAGAATATTTGAGTGATAACAACTGGCGAGGGAAACATTTTTATCTGTTGACTGTGCAATAATGTCACCAGCACCATTTGTGTCGGGAAGGGAAGAGCAGTGGGGAGGGAGAGAGAGAGAGAGATCAAGGAAGTTGCTATTTATATTATAATAGTTTGTGCTTCGATAGTGCGAGCAGGCCCACTAATGGCCTTTTCAGTTCAGCAGTGAGATCAAGGCAACTGCTATTTAAACTGTTATAAATAGAGGCAGGGAAGCACAAGAGATGCTATCCAAGCAGAAGATGCAACACTGCTATCCAGCTGTAGCTTGATGTTGCATGAGCCTCATCTCTGAACTCCATTATTAATGAAAATATTTTTTAAAGTACTAAATTAGGATCTACAGAAGACAATATTTATTTTCTTACACTCTGAAAGCTCTTTGAGACCCATGGATCACCATTATCAGCTTTTTCCTATACAGTACAATTTCAAGCTGACAGAAGGTGGGGAGGGCAAAGGAAGACAGCATGTCTGAATGGTTTCCATGAAGGGTGGGGGAACTATTTGCAGATTGAAAACCAGCTTGTTAGAGAGAAAGGTCTCATCTAGGCTTCTGTTCAACAGGCTAGTTTTCTATGTGTAGGAAGATTCCTCACCACCCGCCCCATGGAAGTGCATTCAATATGCACATTGATTGCAGTCCAGGAAAAACTTTATTCTTTGATTATACTGATTGCTTAAACTAATTCATAGGAAGAGGCTTGTTCAGTATTCCACATAACAGAATTTCAAAACTAGCATGCCACACAGTGCTGTTAAACACACATGCGCGCGTGCACAAACACAAGCTTCACTGGGCACATGAAGTGAGGGCCACAGTATGTGCAACCCTTGTCACATGGAGGCCACAAAACAGTGGCAAGTGATTCCAGACAAGTCCATAGAAGCTTTTGCCACATGATATTAAGCCAATATGTCAGCCAAGGTCAGCAACATTCAGGAGTATTTCTAAATTTATGGGCTAGGCAGGGGCCATTCCAAGTGGCAACATATGCTTCAGCCCTTTGTCAAAATAGTCCCCTGAATGTTGACAGGAAATAGCTCAAAGAAGGCACTGTTTTTGTTCACTGTAGGTAGGGCCTTCAATCTTGCTGATCCTCATTCATTTAAAGGCTTTCATAGGAACATAGGAAACTGCCATATACTGAGCCAGACCATTGGCCTATCTAGCTCAGTATTGTCTTCACAGACTGGCAGCAGTTTCTCCAAGGCTGCAGGCAGGAATCTCTCTCAGCCCTATCTTGAAGAAGCCAGGGAGGAAACTTAGAGCCTAGATGCTCTTCCCAGAGCGAGTCCATCCCCTGAGGGGAATATCTTTCAGTGCTCACACTTCTAGTCTCCCTTTCAAATGCAACCAGGGCAGACCCTGCTTAGCTATGGGGACAAGTCATGCTTGCTACCACAAGACCAGCTCTCCTCTCCTTTCCTAGTCAGCTTAGTCATTAACTACAGGGCTCATTCACATGTGTATATTCATTGCTTGGTTTTTCATAATTTGACAACTCACAGTTGAATGTGTGAACTGACTCCACTGAAAAGAATGAAAGCTCTGTCTCTGGTCTTTGAACTATAAAGCTTGCATTTGCGGACAATCGCCATAGTGAAAAAGAGTCCATGCAGAAGCAGCACCAAGCTGATCTCTCTGTGCTACTCTTCTGAATGTGCTTAACCCATTGCCACAGAATCATTAGCAAACAGAACACCTACCCCTGTGGGGAACATGGTTTTAGATCAAATTTAGGCACAGCTACTTTTTATTCCCCAAAGTAGGTTCGGCATTACTTTTGCAAAACACACACACAGAAGGGGTGGGGTGCAGGGGGAGGAAATAAGTTGCAGAACAGTAAAGGAAAATTCTTATGATTCAACACTTCTGTGGGAGTGAAGTTCAGAGAATAGAATAGATAGAATTGGCAGATCAAACAGCCTTTCTAAATTAAAATTGCCATTGACTTCAATGGAGCTGAGCTGAGGATCTCGTGCTGAGTGAATCAGAGGAAAAATGTATTTTTCTACACTTATATATCAACACAAGATGAGCTTTTTAAAAGCTGTGGTTCCACTCTATGCCCACTAGGGTTCTTCAACTGAACCTTTGGGGGCAAGAGCCGATGACATTAAATACTGTTTTGGAACACATTTGTTAACAAATTATTATAGACAAAATTGTGTTTCTACAAAACGATAAAGCTCAACAAGTGGGTAAATAAAGTAGCATGTTTTGCTTTAGCATCTCATAAAATAAGCACCAAATCAACCAAGTGGATAAATTTAACTGATTATTTGTGTCAGCTTTGAAATGCAATGTATTTTTATGCAAATCTGTATTTTGATGTCATGGCCACTGGATACAACAGTAAAACCTGACTGACTGCATCTTCAGTATTAATCCATAGCCCCCTAACATGTTATGAATAAGAATAGTACTTTGAACTCTGTACCAAGCTAGAGCAAATACCACAATTTCCAAAGTCTTGCAAACTTTCACAGCCCAGAAGGTACTGGCAGGTAACTAAGATAAAACAAACTATCTAGGCTACAATTCTGGACACATTTATTAGAGAGTAAGCCCCAATAAATGCAGTTGAACTTACTTCCAAGTAGATGTGCAAAAAACTCAGCTTAACAGAGCAATTGTATACATGTTCACTCAAAAGTCCCACTGAAATCAGTAGAGTTTACTTGTAAGTAGACATGAAAGGGACTGGGCTATTTATCATGTAACGTTTAGACTTCTGCAAAAGACGACTATACACAAGTACAATACTGTCAAGCGACAGAGGACTACAGAAAAAGCTGACAAGCATTTGAAGCCCAGAGGATCAGGAATGGTTTAGGAGGGTAAAGCAAAGGAACATAATAAAACTGGATTCCATTATTTGTACATAATTCTTTTATGTTGTGGAGTAGCCTTCAGTGAGTAGAGGACAAGTTCATGGCGGGCAGCAATACTGATGGCTTTTAGCCAAGAAAGTCAAGGTCTACATTCTAATGCTCAAGATATTCCAAAAGCTTATACTCTCTAAAGTTAGAAAAGAACAGGAGAATTGATTACTCCATTACTGCTCTGTGCTTCTGCAAACTTTATCTGGAGAAGGTCACTGCCTGCAACGCAATACTAAGCTAGATGGTCCCTCTGCTCTTACCCAGTAAAGGTTGTTTGACAACGTGTTCTCCTCCAATTTAAACAGGAATTAAACAAATTCTAAAACATATGAACATTGATCAGGTACAAGTCTTCTATTATACTATCTATGAGCTGGTTCACATATCTATGTACGAATCTTGAACATTCAACCCTTAATTACTTGCAGCTAAAAGCGCGAAATAACTCCATGGGAAAACACTATGCTTCAGGTGATATCAAAGTTCTGTCTGCGTTGCCTGTGACACACCATACATCCAAGTCACCGACGTCATCAAGTGATGAACATGCATGTATGAACTAGTTCTAAAGATACCATGCAGAAAATAGGGTGGGGGAAATGGAGTGGGAAGGGAAACTCAATGAAAACTGATATTTAGCTGTCCACAAATCTTTGAGAAAGCGTGAATTTATTCCAGTTAAAATTATTTCATTCCTTTCTAACCCCAGAAATTATGATATGCTATGTAACAGTGGAATCGTAATTTTAAAGCAATCTTATCTCAGGGAACTGGATGGGGGGGGGGAATAGTTGTTAAACTACATTAAAATCAATTTCTTAAGTGACCACCGTAACATATCACTATGTTCTTTATAATGTCAGGGTAGTAATAAAAAACCAACCACAAAACACAGATATATAGATATAGATATATATCTAACATTGCACTTCTCACCTGCAGTTCCAGAGAGTTCCACACTTAAAGTTTGTTCAATTGTCTTGTTCTCAAATGGGGAACCCTTGGGATCACTGGAAGACAGGGCACATTTATAAAAACAAGCTGAAATGGAGTTGCTGTAGCCAAAATGTATTTAAAAACCCCTCCCTGTTGTAAATATTTACAGTTCTTGATACTTACTTTGGTGACTCGGGCGTCAAAGGAAGCGATAAACTCAATGGTTTGGCTGAAGGAGGAAGGATAGAGGGGAAAAAAAGGGAAAACAGCTATCAAATATTGTGAAGAATTAGAAAACTGTACGGGTATATTTTTTGTATATATCATTGCTCTAAATTAGGTTGGAACTTACACAAAATAGGAGATGCACGACTGCTTCTGAAAACAGCAGCCCTGCACTTTCTCCTCCTGCTCTCCCCCCCAAGACAATGTCTGGTATTATAAAATGAATGGCATGTTCGAATTAATCGAATTAATGCTAATAATAATAATAATAATAATAATGAATTAATAATAATAGAAATAATAATAATAATGTTGCCAAGGCTGCTCCAAGATTCCTTATTGCTGCTCCACTTCATGGGCTGCTGTATATGTGGAAGCAGAGAAACACACAGGAAGATGATGATGATGGGCCGTGCCTGTTGTCCTACTACCAAGGCTGACCCTACAACAAGGAGAAATGAGTCTCTTCATGCAGTGAATTTGGGAGAGCAGCAGATTTGGAGCCAACCTCCTCTGTTAGCTCATCTGCATTGTGGCTGGCATTCTAGCCAGCTGAACAATACCACTCTAGTTAACCTCTATGGACAGAAATGCCTCCTCATGGAAGCATTTCTGCTCCTTTCTCCACTACTGCCAAGCGGGGCAGCATTCTCACTCCACACACGGAAGTGAGAATATGGAAGGAACAGCCAAATAAGTGGGCAGGAGAAGAGTGTGAATGTTTGGGGGTCATCTGTTGCCCTACTTCAAGTGCCAAAAATTCTTGGGCAGGTCCCAAGTACTACATGGGACCATGAAAAAGAGAATTCAAAGCTAGTGTTTTCAGCAGCACCACATGTCTCGTGTCATGTCTAGCCCCATATCTATACACACATTATAGATAAAGAAATGTAAACTTCTCCAGATCTTTTAAGAAAGGCCAACTTAGCTCCATCACTGATTCATATCAACTGCTGAATCTCTGTGAAAAACACACACAAAACCCAAGCACGGAACAAACTGTGAAAACGTGCTTCTTTCACGTTTAATTTAGACTACAGTTCACGTTTCACTTGGATGTGACAGCAGCAGTATAACTACAAAGCAACAGAACTCTATGAATATTCAGTTCATTTTACTTGTACAATATACAGTTTTATATACAGCACTGGGAAAATAGGTTGCTTCTGTGAGGCCAAGACCCAACCAAATATGATCCAAGTGCTTGCAAATTATTCTGCAAATACGGCGAGAGAGTTGCAGATGGCTTAAATTGGTGTTTAACTTCTCCATGCTAAAATCCTGAGATGAATGAACAACAGCACTTTTAGCTGCATTTTTTGTTGTTGTTCTTGTTAAAAATCAATTGTGGTACAGTACCAGCACATTGGCGGGGGGGGGGTAGTTGTTAAAAAAATTAATTGTGGTGCCAATCTTTTGTTGTTGTTTTCAAACTACTTTTGAGCATTTTCTAGTTGCCACGGAAAGCAGTGGCTCTGCAACAGGGCTTCCAGGTCTCAGGGTCTCCAGGGCCAGAATCAAAGCATCAGGCAATTGTCTACTTGGTTTGAGAGCTCTGCAATCATGCTCCCATGTCCATTAGGTTCCAAGTCTAAGATACCGGGCCCACTCCCTGCTCTATCAGGTGCTGTTCTCTATCCTAACTAGGCTCCAGGAGGCCCACCGTTATCCTACCAGGCACCACCCTTTAGATTTGTCCTCTGACAATGAACCCCAGAAGACCTGGTCACCCTATCCTGAATTAGATTCTCAGACCCTCTGGGCTAAATTTTGCTGAAGAAGGACTGGGATCCAAAGAGCTGCTTTAGAGTTTGGGCATGCACAATGAAATCTTTGGCTCATATTTCTTTGAACAGCAAGCCCATTTTTCGAACAGCTTTTGAATGTCCTCTCAGTTTCAAAAGTAGTTTGCCGTGAGGTCTGCTTGGGGCTTCTATTTGAGATTGTCTCCTTGGGCATGCGGGGACCTAGTTGCACTGCTGCTCAGATTCATAATGCAATTCCTTGGCCACCTTATTGATTTAGGTTCCTTTTATAAAGCATGAAACTAAAATAAACATTAGAATTTACAGACTATGCTCCATCTTCCAACATAAAATTAGAACTATTGATTTAGCTAGGATTGGGGATCAATGGGGATGCCATTTCTTTTTTGCCCCATCTTACTCCTAAATTGACACACTGGATGAAATGGTGAGATAGAACCCACTTAGTGGTATAAAATTGCCTTCCAGTAAAACAAACAAGGAGGCTTGCTTGGTTGAGCCATACTCAGATACACATGCTCATCATATAGGAGGCAAGGCCCAAGGTAGCTCCTAGCATGGCTTTAGTAAGTCAAACATGAAGGCTACAGAAAGGTATCCATGCAGAGTCATAGCTAAGGTGATAGCCTGGAGATGTACTGCCCCAATCAACTCACTTTAGAGTTCATCACTTCATTTTAGAGTTAAAAACGAAAACAAAAAAGGGGCCCTTTAACTTGTGCCATGAGAATTTTATTAAACTAACGAGAGCTTGATTTTAGAATAAGAAAAATTCATATTAAAAATATCATTGGTGGTTGGTACCCTGCAAAAGTGGTGGTGTTTGAGTCTCCACCAACGTGACCTGCCCAGCTTGTCTCAACCCAAAATTCCGGAGCTGAGGGTGGATTTTCAAGATATCTATCTATCTACCTACCTACCTATTCATTTAATGTATTTTTATACCATCCAAAACAGAAGTTCTCTGGACGGTTTACAAAACAATAAAAATAACCAATAATAGGGGTGGGTCCGGACCGGTCCGGAGGCCATTGTAAAGGCCTCTGGACCGTCTGGACCGGTTCGGACCTGGCCGGGCCGGTCTGGGTGGAGGGGGTCCCCTTAAGGGCGGGGAGGGTTTACTTACCCCTCCCGCCGCTTTGCCCCCTCCAGCGCCCGTAGTTCTTGTAGAAATTGGGCGGCAGGATACCTCCCCGCCGCCCCTTCTTGCTCTGCAATGCAAAGGCTGAAAGAAGCCTTCTGCGCACGCGCATGCAGTGTGGCACGAAAGCTTCACATCTACCCGATGCGACGGGTAGACCGGGCCTCAGAGGCCCGGTCTATCCGTCGCATCGGGTAGATGTGAAGCTTTTGCACCGCGTGCGCGTGCGCAGAAGGCTTCTTTCAGCCTTTGCATTGCAGAGCAAGAAGGGGCGGCAGGGAGGTATCCTGCCGCCCAATTTCTACAAGAACTACGGGCACTGGAGGGGGCAAAGCGGCGGGAGGGGTAAGTAAACCCTCCCCACCCTTAGGGGGACCCCCTCCACAGTGCCGGACCGCAGCTGTGTGGTTCCGTGCACACCCCTAACCAATAACAAGATTGACACATTTCAACAATTAAAAATTTAAAAGTTAAAACTATTAAAACACAATTAAAACAATATCTAATTAAAAGCCTGGGTGAACAAATGCATCTTGACTGCCCTTTTAAAAGTTGTAAGAGAAGGGGAGGCTCTTATTTCAGCAGAAAGTGTGTTCCAAAGCCTCGGGGCAGCAATGGAGAAGGCTCGTCCCTGAGTAGTCACCAGACGAGCTGGTGGCAACTGCAGACGAACCTCTCCAGATGATCTCAATGGGTGGTGTAGTTCATAGCAAAGAAAACATTCTCTTAAATACCCAGGGCCCAAGCTGCTTAGGGCTTTATAGGTTATAACCAAAACCTTGTACTTTGCCCGGAAACTTACCAGCAGCCAGTGTAGATAGGAGTGATATGGTCTCTCTGAGATGACCCAAAGAGCAACCTGGCTGCCGCATTCTGGACCAACTGCAAGTTCTGGACTACATACAAAGGCAGCCCCACATAGAGCACATTGCAGTAATCCAGCCTAGAGGTTACCAGCAGAGGTACTACTGTTCTGAGGTAATTTATTTCAAGAAATGGACGCAGCTGGTGTATCAGTCGAAGCTGATAAAAGGCACCTCTGGCCACTGCCTCAGCCTGGGACACCAGAGAGAGTTTTGTGTCCAGAAGCACCCCCAGATTGCGTACCTATTCCTTCTGGGGAAAGGTGACCCCACCCAGAACAGGCAGATCAAAATAATCTCCGGAGTTCCAACCCTGCACAATAAGTACCTCTGTCTTATCTGGAGTCACTCTCAGCTTGTTATCTCTTATCCAGGCCATCACCGCCTCTAGGCAGGCATTTAGGGAGGTTATGCCTTCTCCGGATGAGGTTGACATGGAGAAGTAGATTTGGGTGTCATCAGCATACTGATAGCACCCTGCACCAAATCTCCTGATGATCTCTCCCAGCGGTTTCATGTAGATGTTAAACAACATTGGAGACAATACGGAGCCCTGAGGGACACCATACCGAAGTTCACTTTTTGAACAACAGTCCCCAAGGGACACCATCTGGAATCTGCCCGAGAGGAAAGAGTGGAACCACTACAAAGCAGTGCCTCCCACCCCCAACCCCCTCAGACACTCCAGAAGGATACTATGGTCAGTATCGAAAGCCGGCAAGAGGTCCAAAAGGACCAACAGAGTCACACTTCCTCTGTCAATTCCCAATTGGAGATCATCCATCAGGACGACCAAGGCAGTCTCACCGCATAGCCCACCCGAAAGCCAGTCTGAAACAGGTCTAGATAATCAGTTTCATCCAAGATTGCCTGGAATTAGGAGGCCACCACCCTCTCAATTACTTTGCCCAGCCACGGAAGGTTGGAGACAGGTCTATAGTTGCTCAACTCTGAGGAATCCAGGGCAGGCTTCTTCAGAAGTGGTCTAATAATTGCCTCCTTAAGACAAGATGGCATCCTGCCCTCCCTCAGAGGGGCATTTATGATCTCTACCAGGCCTTCTACAACAACCTCCCTGCCAGATAGTATTAGCCACGTCGAGCAAGGGTCAAGAAAACAGGTTGTAGGCCGCATCACTCCAAGAAGCTTGTCCACATCGTCACGAGTCACAAACTGAAACTGATCCAGCCTAACCACATAAGAGGAGTTGCTGGACACCTCTGATTCAGACACTGCAGTAATTACAAGATATTTTATCTACAAAGAAATCATTAAACATGTCACAGAGGGTAATAGACGGTTCCAAATTCTGATTCAAGGGAGGAGGGACACTCATTAGTCCTCTCACAACCCTGGATAACTCCGCTGGACGTGAACTTGCGGACACAATACGGGCCGAAAAGAATTGCTTCTTTTCCACCCATATTGCCAAAGCACAGATCTTCAAACATGCTCTATGTTGTAATCTGTCGGATTTAAGCGGAGTCTTCCTCCACTTGTGCTCCAGTCATCTACCTCGCGGCTTCAGCCCCCGTAGTTCTTCCATATACCAAGGGGCCAATTTTGAAGTGGGTCAGAGAAGACACTTAGGTGCAATCATGTCTACTGCCCTGGTGAGCTTGCTGTTCCAGTTCTCCACCAGGGCATCAACAGGATCACTGCCAGAGCCAACACTAAATCCCTCCAAGGCTTCTTGGAACCCTATTGGATCCAATAACCTTCTCTGGAGGACCATTCTAATGGGCCCCTCGCCCCTGCAAAGATGGGGTGTGAGTCCAACCTTAACCAGAGGGTGGTCCATCCATGACAATGGGGAAATCACAGGAGTCCCCACCCACGGAACACCACCCTGATCAGAGTGAAAGACCAGATCAAGCGTGTGACCTGCAATGTGCGTCGGTCCAGAGACCCTTTGAGATAGGCCCATAGTTGTCATGGCTGCTATGAACTCCTGAGCCGCCCCAGACAAATTGGTCCCAAAGTGGACACTGAAGTCCCCAGCACCACAAGCCTGGGAGACTCTAATGCCAAACCCGAAACCAAGTCCGTCAGCTCAGTTAGGGATTCCACTGGGCATCGAGGCGATTGGTACACCAAGAGAAGTCCCAGTCTATCCCTAACTTAGGTACACACATTCAATATGGATCCTGGTCAGGGAGAGGTTATTCTTATCGACCACAGCCACACCACCTCCCCGCCCACATCCCCTCACCTGTTCCTCAACAGAGTACCCTGGAGGGAGAAGCTGGGACCAGACTGGGCCACCAGCCTCCCCCAACCAAGTCTCTGTAATACATACCAGGTCTGTCCCTTCATTCAGAATCAGATCATGGATGGTTTCCAACTTATTCTGGACAGACCTGGCATTACAGAGGAGCAAGGTGAGAGTCTGTGGGAGGAATTAACACTCTTATGCTTAAAATGGGTTAAGGGCTAACCTAGGAAGCGATTTATTCCCAGGAGCTAAAAGCTTCTGAATTTAGAAATAAGTGTTCTAATTCAGCTTTAAATGTTTCTGATGCTAAAAATTCACAGACACTAAAAATTACTCAGGCACGTGCATTTGGGCTTGATGACAGGCTTACAGAAGGATCTGTTGGTCATGAGGAAGTCACTGATTTTCCATTCATTTCTTTGAAGCTCTATCTGGAAAAGAGGTCTTCATTTCCACCTTTCAAGGAAGGCTACCTACAGCCCTGCATCCACACAAGGAATTTTAAAAATATATGAAGCGATCTGCCGGAACAGGCCAAAGGACTATATAATCTACCATATCATTCCCATCATGCCCCAGGAAGTCTACAAGCTGGGCATGATGAAGGCAATAGTAATTCCCTCCCACACTACAAGGAGATTCTCACGATCAGCAAAAAGAGGGCTAAGGAAGCCTAGCCCACTTTTTGCCGATCGTCTGCTGCCATGGGAGCTGCACGGCTCCCAGCAGCGAACTCTCCTAATTCCCCCTCCCCTTAGCCAAGGTTAGCAGAGCGATTGCTCCGCAAACCCCGTCTTTTTGATTGTGTGTTGCCGTGGCGCAGCTCCATGACACGAGGAGACCCCTGGTGGGAGGCGAAACAAACCTCCCAACACTGGTGGTCTCTCTAGGATGCCCTGCACACTCGCGTAGGGCATCTTGGAAGTTCCGTGGGCCACGTGTCCCCCGATCCCCGCAGCCCCTGCTGGCTCCGTGACAGAGCCGGCAATTGTGTGGGCAGCCGATTGGGCCACCCTGGGCTGTCTGGGGATCGTCTGCGGGGAGAGCAGGCTAAGCCGCTCTCCCCACAAACCCTCCGAAGGCGGGTCTCACTGATCGTGAGACTCTCCTCTACGTGTCTCCAGGATCTGGTATTCAGAGGTACACTCTTTGAATACCGCATTTCTATTCGGTTGTCATGGGGAACCTATTCTCCACAAAACCTGTTCAATCACTTTTAAAAAGCCATTTAAACTAGTAGCCATTGCCATTACTATATCATGTGGGAGTACACTGCATAATGATGCACTGTATGAAGAAGTACTTTCATGTGGGTTTGTCCTGCACCTTTTGCAGGAACAAGATTTCTTTTTTCAAGTGTTATTCTTTGTACAGTTAGGCAAACTGTTCTAGGACTGCTTTGTTGGCATCACAACTGGAGGGCACAAGGAACTGGAGCGAGTAGTGGAGGGCACAAGGAACTGGAGCTACAGGAGCTAGTAATAGCACCAAATACCTCTTAATAAAGCGGACAATACTAAACATATACTAAACATCATTAAAGATGTTTAGTTGGACATAATTCTTCTTTTTCAGTGACCAAGAGAGGTCAGGATGGTTCCTACATCTGACGGTCTTTAGAAAATAAAACTATTAAAATGGTTGGTTTTTAAAAATGTAATAGGGTTGACACGTTTATAGCCTATTCAGAAGCTGCAAGAGATCAGTTTTTATTGTCTCTTAAGGAATATGTGGCAAGTTAACAATGTCTTCATTTTACCCTGGTAAAAATAAACGAGGCTCACTAATGAACTGTCTGGCCCAGAACAGTAATTATTTCCTAGTAGCACATCACTAGCCTTGTGCCGTCGCCAGAATCCAGTTAACCCCCCACTTGCCCATGACTGCCAATCTCTCTCCATATCTGGACTTCTTTCTTCACTTTTGTCAGTCTGAACTGATACGGCAGACCATTTTACACATTACATAGAGGCAAACCAAAGTATGCCAGAACATATACTTGGCAGGGGCCTGTAATCAAGTCTGGCTTCCTGACAAGTCGTCCCTTATGATGCATGTGGTTGCAAATACATGCTTGTCACATCCACACTATGCATGTCCAGGAGTATATTTAACACATCTGAACATCATAGTGTGAAGAGGCTTAAGACTATCCAAAAATGTACATAGTACATAGCTAGTTCTCTAAATGAGTGTTAATGGTAACTAACAACAACAAAAGGTTTGTATAAAGCTCTGACCACAGTTGAAATTTCAAGAGTGAGTAAGTAAGTAAGTGAGTGAAGTTGCTGCCTTAATTTCCACTTAGCTACTAATGGAGATTCATCATTGCACAGATCTTTCAAGGGCTTCATAATGGCAAGGGCATTATGCAAGCACTATGCAAGTACCAGATGAGCCCTTAGACTTCACTATTGGCAGGATGTCTGAAAAGGATAACCATGTGCAAGCCATTTGCAAATCCAGAGCCAGCAGATGTTCCCTTTGCAGCAATTTTCAGGAGTTATGGCAGAGGCATGCTAACGGGGTCACATGGAGCCCCCTTTTCAGTGGCATACGTAGCTGCTACTGGACAAGAGAGAACAAAAATGTCCCTTGGCCACTGGAGTCCCGCATGGTGCCCCCTTGCCTCCCTACTGACCCAGCTGCTGAATGAAGTGATCGCTGACTGGGAGCATGAGGCACGGCCCCTTGTCTTGTGTTCCCAGCTGGCTCTTTGTTTGCCAGTAGCAAGGCGCCACCCGTCCCGTTTCTAGTGCTGGCCATGCCCCCGCGGCAATGTCAGATGCATGCTGACTCAGGGGGTGTGGCCAACACCCAGGGGGTGGTGGAAGTGTGGCCCTTCAGTCCTTCCCAGCTGGCAAACAAAATGTCAGCTGGGAGAGGGCAAAGGGTTTTGCATTCTCCCTTCCCAGTGCTGGCCACACCCTTGTGTTGGCCAGCATCTGGCACCCAACACTCATCGATGCAGGAGCCTGGCCAGCACATACATCCATGATAAACAGGGTACCACCAACAGCAGGCTGTCCCTGGGCCACCAGCAAGCCCGCTGCACTCCTGCCCTTTTTATAAAATATCCAAAGCCACTAAGTTTATTGCAAAAGAGGGGAAAGAGAGGGGAAAACATGATATTCTGGCACATTTCTAGTTTCTGGACAGTATCGAAAAGGATACCCAAGGGCTATCAGGAGGGTGATTTAGTCACCAGAGCCAAACAGAAGACTAGCAGGGAGACCAGCCAAGGACATTCATTGGATGGGCCATAGTTCCATGCTTTTCATGTAGAAAAGTCCTAGGCTCAATCCAGGCATCATGTGTTGAAAAGATCTCAGGTAGCATGGTTTGGAAAGGCCCTTGCCAGAGACCCTGCAGTGCTGCAGCCAATCAGGGCAGGCAATCCTGGGCTAGATGGACCAATGATCTTCTAACAAGGCAGCTCCATATGACTGATAGACCAGAGTGGGTCAGGCAATATGCCCTGATCCTCGCTTCTGGATTAGACTAGAACTCTCTTCCTTTTGCTGTCTAAAGACTACCTCCCTCCCTCTCCCTTTACTTTACTATAAGGCAGGCATCCCCAAACTGGGGCCCTCCAGATGTTGCTGAACTACAAATCCCAGCATCCCTAGACACATTTTTTATTTGTGCCTGGGTATGCTGGAAGTTGTAGTTCAGCAACATCTGGAGGGCTGCAGTTTGGGGATGCCTGCTATAAGGAACCAGGTCTGACAACTTGCAACCACAAAAGTGGTTGCCAAACATTTTATGTTCTTGCCACAAGCCTACCGTGCAAATGATGCGTCTGAGAATGCAAAAGCGCCTTCTTTTTAGAGGTGCATTTGTCTCTGTTGCTGTTCCTGTTCTCTGTTGGTTTGGTCTGAGGAGGGTCATCGCTTGTAGTCAGATACTTGAGAAGCTCTGAGCAGGGACGTCTTTGTGGCTTTTGTGGCTGACAAATGCTCTTCGCTTTATTGCTCCATGAATTCTCAGTCTTAAGAAACAAGTCACAATAAAAAGTGGCGGGGGGGGGGGGGGGAGAGAGAGAGAGAAAAGAAAAAGCTGAAATTAGTGAACTGAACCTTATCGGAATAGATATAGGTTTTCTGAAGAGATTAGATTTTCAGCAAAGTGTTCGGTCTAAGTGTACTAGGTCTATGAGCTGTGAATAATTGTTTGCAGAACAAGGAAAGGAAATTACATTTAAAATTTCTAAATGACATTTATGCAGCTTTTTATTTCATTTCTCTTACGTTTCAATGTTCCTACTCAGCAACATATAACTAACAAGACCCAACAGCGCCTTTACTATGAACGGAAAAAAAATAAGCTGGTTTAAACCTTAATTTGCTTCTGATTGCTCAAGCCCAGCGTTCAGAACTCTCTTAAGTACCCCTAAATGCTCTGCTTTCCGTTACAGTCAATGGCAAGACAAACATTGTTTAAATACAGCCTGCTAACAGAATTACACCACTGCCAGCATCTGAGCCAATTAATGGCCGACACAGACCTTTCTGCCAGGGTTCCAGCATAATCCTTTTCTAGGTTAGGCCACTAGTGAAGTGGCAGCCTGGAGTCACATGTCAACACATCAGCCTATCAGTAATATTTTAATAGCACCATCTACTATTCTGCGCATAGGAAAAGAGTAATAGACTGTAAAAATGCCAGTTAATCCCAACAAGGGGGAAAAAGGCATAACATAAATTATTCAAAGCATAAAAGGAGCAAAAGGAGCTTTTGTTTCAGTTCAGATATCTCACCATACACGACTCTCCCCAAAATCTGAAAGATATCAGGCAGATGAAATTAGTGCCCCCCAAAGTACCTTTTTGCTGAAACAGGTCAAAGTATAATTTGTCCCAATCCAGATATTTAACAGGCCAACCTGTACTCTTAACCTGGTGGAAGAGTAGATAAGTACCTCTTGCACTCACATAATTTAATAAGAGTGGGTGTGTGTGTGCCAAAAAAAAAGTAGAGGGGCAGCTTATTTGGTCCTCATCAGTCCTAAGTGCAAGCAACATTCAGTTAATTAAAAATTGTTTCTAAAAAAATTTAGTGGAGGCAGAAAATATTTTAGGGTGGGAGGCCATCCTAGCCCCGCTTCCCGTTGCAGGTCTGAATAAGAGCACTCAATTTGTATGCATGATGGCCCAATTTTTGAGATTCTTCCCCTTTATAAACATGGGGGCGGGGTCATGCAAATTGGGCCTGTGTGCACACATACCTCTGTGTGCATAAAATGCCCACATCACATGTTACTTGAGGGGTCTGGAGGATGAGAGGCATCACCCATGTGATTTGGTGTGTTGGCCTAGTCAGTATCTGAACCGCAACTGGAAACATTAAAAACTCTTTTAAAAGCATATTTATATGTATTACATAGATTAGCTCTGTACCTTAACCACCACAGGGCTTGTTCTGATCCTGTGATTGGTGTTTGCATGGTTGTGTGTGCTGAGGCCACTGCATTCATTGTAATTTAGCTGGATGTTAGCTGGAGCCAACAAGAGCTTCTTAAGCTGCAGGCATATCAGAGAAAAGGTTTGAGGGTGGGGAGAGGGGAGAGGTTCGGGGGGAAAAGAAACCAAGTTATACATCTCAATGCCTTATGTTTATCTGACTTTTTATTCACAAGCCCAGTTCAGACAAATATCTATGTCTCGCAGAGGCTATACGAGAGAGGTATGCCGACCAAGATGCCTCTCCTGCCTTTAGGCTTACTGGACATCCACATGTACATACTTACTTACTTTTTACTTACTATGAATATTTATATATCACTCTTCAACAAAATTCTCAAAGCGGTTTACATAGAAAAATAAATCATACATAAATAAATAGTACCGTATATGTAACATTTGCACAGGGCCTAGATCGATAAAGTTCAGTATGCAATGGGCCAAACAACACAGTTCTTAACTTACCAGGCCTATATATGTTGAGCTATACTCATGGAGGCCCTGTGCTAGGGCTGTGCAGAACCGGTTAGAATCAAATCTGGTTCAGATTGAACCAGCCCAGTGTGACTGGTTAGAGCTCAAACTGGACTGGCCCCCCAAAAGGGGCCAGTCCGAGTTCTAACTGAATCAGGCCCGGATCAACCCAGTTCAGGTGGCTATGTTTGTAAAGGGGAAACCAGTGAGGATTCCCCTTTACAAGCAAAGCAGATTCTTTACTCTAAAGGGTCCAAAGGGTGGGTTGGGGTGCGGGACATGGGTGGCACAGCAGTGGCGGCTCCTCTGGGCCCTGCCAGTGCCCCCCCCCATCAGTGCGGGCTGGAATCGGGCCGCTGTCAACCTGCGCTGTTGGGGGGAGGGTGCCAGTGAGGCCTTGAGGCTCTGCCGTCACCCCCGCACCATGCCACCACCAGTAAGGTGCCCTCTTGCCCACCCCACCTCCACCTCTGCACCCCTTTAGAGTTAGGAATCCCCTTTGTTTGTAAAGGGGAATCTTCCTTGGATTCCTCTTAACAAGCATAGCCACTTGAATTTGGTCGAACTGGGCTGAACCAGTTCAACATGGTTGAACGCACAAACTGAACCTCTGGCCAGTTATAATGGACCGGTTCAAATTTGAACCAAATTGAGAACATTTCTATGCACACCCCTACCCAGTGCAAACTTTCCAACACAGGGACATCCAACAGGCCCAGAGGCAGGACAGGCACATTCAGTAAGAATGTGGAAGCAATATTCATTGCATGTATCCCCTCTCTCTCTCGATCAGGCCAGCTCAATTTTCACCTCCCCAGCTGTTTTTGGACTGCCAACTCCCATAATCACAGTCAGTGTGGTCAATAGCCAGGGATTATGGGAGTTTTAGGTCAATATCTGCAGGCGGCCCAACATTGAACAGCCCTGCTCTAGATTGTTACAAACACAGAGACATGCACCATCCATTCACCTAAACAAGTCACAGCCATTTACAAGTGCTAATGTCCGTTAATATTGGAAATAGGGTTGCCAACATTCTAGGACTGGTCTTGAGTCTCTGAAATGACATCCATATCTAGGTGACTATAAAAAGCAGTCTAGAAAATATTAATGGCATGATATTGTAAAAGGTATTGTGGGGTGGGGGGGGAGTGATTCTAATAACAGCTTCAGCCAAGTTGGCAGCCCTTTTAGCAAAATGTAGATCACACATTCCTATTTTAGCACTAGAAAACAATGAGGAAAACCAGCACGGAAAGACATGCCCAGCAGTCAAAGCAGAAACCCAGTCTTGCACAATATCTACTGGGCTTAGGGGCCTTTATTATCTGTGTGGACTGACAGGTGACCACCAGGCGCTGAAGCACCAAGCCATTGTGTGTTATGGAGATTGTTTTCACCAACATTGCACTTCCAGCTGAACCTCCTAAAAACAAGAGCTGTGTCATTATGGCCCAGGGATGATGGGCTCAAATACCAACTCAGCCACAGTGGCCTAGAAGATTCTTGGACAAGTTGCTAGTGACTTCTTCACACAAAAGTGTGCACAACTATCCTATACAATGGTTGTTTGCTAACTGTATTCTGCGTACACCCTGAGAAGCTGTAGTCTATGCAAAGAATTGTCAAGTGATAGGGCTACAGGGATTTTGTTTTAATCCCACACTGGATGTATCTAAGAAGTACTTAAAGCCTCTGCTCCTATAGAACTGAAAAGATTAAAAAAAGATTTCACTGACAAAAAGATGAGCAACGTAAGGCTTATAAAGCCAGTTTACACATTAAAAAGTGATATATTAGTTGTATCAGACCAAAATGAGTTAGTGGTGTTTTTTAAGTGTACAGTGGTACATGGAACATGGGCAGGAAAGCTGTTTACCTGGGACTACACTGCTAATTTTAAATGGAGATTGCCCCCATAGGCATATGTAGAGACTTTCCTATCTATGCAGCCATGAGCTCATACTGTCATACACAAAGGCATGTAACTACACACTTCATTTCAGGTGCCTACACAAAATGGATGAACACTCTCCCCTCATCACCACCTATTTGGGTGGAACCCTAGCAAAGCAGAGCAGCTTCAAGGGATAGATCTGGCAATTTAAAAAACAAAACATTCGAAAACCAACCTCTTCACCCAAGCTTTCTCTGCTTTTTAGATTATTAGGTTTTAATCTGTTTTGACATTTTAAATTGTTCAAATAGTTTTTAAGTTTTATGTATGTTTTAACTTCTTGTATGTTATTGTTAACCACCCAGAAATTAAAGTTTAGGGCAGTGTACAAATTTGATAGATAGATATATAAAATACTACAGGGAGTGGAAAAAATAAAGCAACTTCTCATTTTCTATGTTGCCCTTGGGAAACTGAATCCAGCAAGCCCAGTGTCAGCAGGAAGCACAGCTGGGCATCTGCCAGGGTCTACTGCATATCTGGCAACTGGAGTCCCAGAGATTCTAGCTTTGTTTAGCCTTGTATGTATACTCCAGTGTGCCTACAAAGCTACATAAGCTTAGTCATGGGCATGGGTGCCAGCCACTTGCTTGCCTGCCCTTCTTCCAGAACTGGCAAGGAGAAGGAGCAGAGAAGAAAGGAAGAGTCATAATGAGCCGGGTCTCACAATCAGTGAGACCTGGTTTGGGAAGCTCAGCGGAGAGAGCAGGCTAAGCCCACTCTCCCCACAGAAGATCAGGGCAGGAACCCTGGGCGACTGGATTGGCTGCCCACACGATTGCCGGCTCCGTGATGGAGCTGGCACGGGCTGGGGAGTTTGGGGCCATGCAGTTTGGCGAGCGAGCCAAAGTTAGGTGGAGTTGCGCCAGAGTTTGGCGAGCGCGCAGGGCATACTGGGGAGACCCCCAAGCTGGGAGGCTGCTTTTCAGCCTCCTGCCGGGTGTCTACTTGTGAGTAACTGTGGCACGGAGCCTCGCCTACTCACGATAAAAAAACCCAGGTTTAAGGGTGGGCTCCGCAAACCTGGTTTAAGGGGTGGGCTACTTGAGCAGGTTACCCGCCCAAGAACTACCGGGCTCGCAGCCGAGCCCGGTGGTTCTCACGATTTTCTACAATCGTGTGAATAGCCCCATTGGCTGGCCCAACAGCCAGCCAAAATATAGAACCGGCCCTGAAAATAAGCCCTCTTGTCTTACATACTGTATACTATCCGGAGTAAAGCAAATGCACCTGGCATATGACAACAGTTGCTTACAGCAGAGGAATGTTTAGCACAGGGATATATGAAGCTTACAGTTAGACAGTGTTGAAGGACAATACTGCATTTCAAAGCAAACAATGTCTGGCCATTGACTTGTTTTTCTGCCAGGCAAAGCAAAGTAATATGAATCTTCTTGGTAGTTGATAACATCATTTAGGAAATGCAAGTTGCAAGTTATCTTGATAGCCACAGCTGTGAGATACTGCATTTCTCAGTTCCATTATGACTAGAAGATAAAAACAGTCTTCTGAAAGCAGAATCTGCTTTTTTGTCAAGTTATGGGATTTATTTTAGAAATCTTAGCAGTCACTGTGTTTTGCATAATATCTCATGCTAGCTCCTGCAGACTTCAGCCTTAGGACCACTTAGGAATATTTATATACCACTTTTCAACAAGAGTTCCCAAAGCAGTTTACATAGATATAAATAAAGGTTGACTCATCCTTCCAAGGTCGGTAAAATGAGTACCCAGAATGTTGGGGGCAATATGCTAAATCATTGTAAACCGCTTAGAGAGCTCCGGCTATAGAGCGGTATATAAATGTAAGTGCTATTGCTAAAGCATATAAGTAAACTAATATGTATAAATACATAGATATAAACAAACCAACCCTAGACTGTTCTCAATCATCTTAGAGGGATAACAATGAAGTAAGGGATTTGAGGATATATCCCTATATCAAAATAAGATCATCAGCCTATTAAGATCATCAGGGGAGGTTTGTCTGAGGGTGCCACTGGCTCGTCTGGTGGCAACTCAAAGGCGAGCCTTCTCTGTAGTTCCTGTGAAATGCACTTCTTGCTGAGATTAGAGCTGCTCCATCCCTGATGGCTTTTAGGAAACTACTGAAGACACATCTCTTCAGCCAAGCTTTTTAGTTGAAATTTTAGTTCATGTTTTTAGCTCAATTTTATTTAATGTTTTGACTTTAAATTTTATATATTTTTTAAATGTGTTAATCTTTTTGGTTTTTTCCATTGTTGTAAACCACCTAGAGACATTGGTAGTGGGCGGTATATAAATATGTTAAATATATAAATAATAAACAAAACATTACATGGAATCAATTTCCAGTCCAGATCTAGAGTAGCTACAATTGCCATAGGGATTGGCATTCCCAGAAGGAGCTTCCCTACCCTCATCAGTAACATCCAGTAATGCAGATAGGAGGTAGAAATTTCCCAGTACAATGGCCTCAGTTCATGCAGTGAGTTCCACTAACTGACCCTCCAGCGACAGGGAGGCAGGAAACAAACCTCAGGTTTGTCAGTCTCTGTGGTTGATGGGATGGCTAGACAAGCTTTTACTTTCATACAGTGTGTTTACAATTGAATTCTAGGAGTCCTGTTCTCTTTCTGTAGCTAGATTAGGAGTGAAAACAGACATATACCCTAAAATGCATTCAAGTCAGTGAAACAGTGCTCAAACCACTCTCACTGTGGTGGGTCAATACAGATATACATTTTAACTGTGGTGAAAGTAATCTGAACTCACATTCACTGCTCTGAAAACAAATGCCTTGGAATGTAACGGATCTACATTCAAATCATTTCCACAATGCTTTAGAATGTTTTCTAGATGGCAGTAAAACACACTATAAACAAAACCTACGAATAAATATATGGCAAGAGCGTAAGGAAAATCCAGACACTCCCGCAGATTGTCTTATTTATTTTCAAACTTTAAGCCTCTTTTCAAATTTCTTTTCTGGCAATTGTGAGCTGACCACAAAAAGCTAGTACTGGCCAGCAGAGGCTGCACAAAAAATCGCACCATGAGCCTTCTCCTCACATGACCTCCCGATCCAATCCCAACAGAAATGACAACGACTATCTAAAGGACTGCCCAGATTCTCTGTAAGCTCATGGTTCACAAGCTCTGGTTACAGCATGTTTTACTGCCTTCTAGAAAACTTCCATGACTATCTGCATGCAAGCTAATGGTATTGTTTCATATACAGAGTTGTAGATGGAATGTGGATACCACATCCACAGATTACCCATAAATATTGCACAACAATGCATACAAATAGGTGTCAATTTCTTATTAGTAGTGACAGATCTGATGGCAGTGAATGTTTGTTATTAATGAGTGTGGCAATGAGTATATAATTCCCCCAAGACAATACAAATGTAGAGTTTGTCATGGCACATTTCTTGAGCGCTGCCTCAGCACATCTGAGATGTAGCACGATAAGGCACATTTTCTCCATCACATTGGACTATGTGTTTATCTGCTACGATGAATGACAATATAAGTAAAGGTAAAGTGTGCCGTTGAGTCAGTGTCGACTCCTGGCGATCACAGAGCCCTGTGATTGTTTTTGGTAGACTACAGGAGGGGTTTGCCATTGCCATCTCCCACGCAGTATGAGATGATGCCTTTCACCATCTTCCTATATTGCTGCTGCCCGATATAGGTGTTTCCTATAGTCTGGGAAACATACCAGTGGGGATTTGACCCAGCAACCCCTGGCTTGCTAGTCAAGTCATTTCCCCGCTGCTCCATTATGTGGCTCATAATATAAGTACACTAATGGAAGTACATTACACAGAAACTTCAAAGAATTCTGCACTTCATCTTTCTCCACATTCTTTAACTAGGCACCCTCCCCCTACACCCTTTCTTCTGGTAATGCTCAAAACACTGATCTAGTACCATTACAAGTACAGATACAGTAGTAATATGTGGGCTACATTACATTTTTAGGTGTAATGTAATGTAGGTATGTGTAAACAGGTATGTGTAAAAATGTGTAAAAATTACATTTTTAGGTGTATACTAATTGATTTGTTTTTTAAGTTTACACCAAAATGCGCAAAACATGACTGCAGCAAACACATGCTTGCCAGCATGTCCTTCATACAGATACACTTGTCAGGAATTGTAACAGATTGCAGTTCCTCACTGAATGTAGTGAGGAACAGAGGCAAACCCATGTTTGGTCTCTGCATAACATGTGAAAGGGCCCTATGATAAACAAGGTGCTGTCTGGGTCATAGAAGTAAGGTATTTCCTACCCAGAGGGCTTGCCATCAAAATCCTATCATTATATCCAAAGCCTGATGTCTCCCTTCTCTCTTGTCCCATTAGTTCATTAGGGACCCATTCATTTGTCATGAAATGGCCCCAGTTTGTGTGAAGAGCAGCACATACAAATGCTTAATCCATGTGGCCTAGATTATGAGGGATAAGTACTCAAAGAAGAGTATTTCTGTGAGAAATACCTGGAGTGATCTGTTCATCAGTTTTCACTGGCTCCTTTACGATACTCCCATAATGCACCATTTGCTTGAGTGAACCACTCACACCTGTTGTTATTAGTGTGGATTGCTAAACACCACCCTACCCAATTCCCAAACCCAGTGGAGTTTTGGAAGCATGCCCTTCAACACCAACAATACCTCAAGGAGTCTTGGAGGTGCTGGAGAGACATGCTTTCAAAATCCCTGATGGGTCAGGGACTCCCCTGTAAGTTTTCTCACCACTATACAAGTAGAGTAGTGAAGATAACCAGCAGCGGGAAGGATTTCAGTCCATATCCTTCCTTCTCACTTCCCTGAGGTGGAAAAAAGCAAGACTTACTTAGGGGAAGATAAGAAGATTAAAGCAGGGTGGCAGCGAGGGTGTGTGTGTGTGTGTGTGTGTGTGTGTGTGTGTGTGTGTGTGTCCCTGAAGCCTAGAAGTAATTAATGGACAACTCCATGGATAGAAAATGATATGAAGTGTGTCTTTCCCCCTCACTGAGGAATCATCAGTGTGACTAAAAGCCCATGATTTCCTCACAGGAAATGAGACGCAGTGTGTCATCTGCAGCCGTTGAAAGGCTTGCACGGGCCTCTACATAAATTAGGAGAAGAGTCCTCGCTCAGTACTGGTACAGCACCTGACTGGCATGCAGTGGTAGAACACATGACTTGCATTGGCAGCATCTCTAGGTAAGAAAGAAAGACCCCTGCCTAAAACTCTGGAGAGCCACTGCCAGTCTGCATAATAATGAGCTAGATAGAGCAATTGTCTGACTTGGTATAGGACAGCTTCATATGTCCATATTGTTTCCAGTGACTTTTGTTGTATATGGGATCAATTCCATAGGGTACGTCTAAACTATTAACTCGGGTGTTGTTGTTTTGAACAGTTTAACCATCACAACTCTCCCCAAAGAATTATTAGAGTTTGCTATTGGCTATTACTATTTGCTAGGGTCCTGGTCAGAAACTATGAAGACCATTTTGAGGAGGAGATGAGGACTGATGGGCATGAATTCTTCCCTTTCCAAAACTGAACTGCAAGCAAGCCCATTTGCTTCCGAATTTGGCAACTGTTATTTCTAAGGGGGGTCAGATTTGGCACTAAGGCCTTCAGTTGCTGACTAACCGCATTGTTAAGAGAATCCTCTGTCACCCAACCTACCAGTACTGGTCGAGTAACAGCATGTAAGCCAACCATCATCAATAAGCAGCTTGTTACACATTATTAAAAATGAAATCTATTTCCATGTACCAGAGACAGAGAGCCTCAAGTAAGAAAACATGAATTAAATACATTGCTGTTTATCATCTGACTGTAATGTTAAAGTAAGAGTGCCAATTACTGGAATGAAGATATCTAACCAATACTATCATCTCTCTTCAACAGAATTTTTAAAGAAACAGTTGGCTATATTCATACTGGGGTTTCCCCCTAAAATGTCCAAGTATGTTGCATTTTTCTTTAAGTCTTCAATCTAAAAAAGAAAGTCCAAACCTTATTGTGACTACATCATACTCATGGAGTGAGTAGCAAGAGGGCACTTCCATTTCCCGTTAAACAGTAGAAGGGAGGTTCTTACTAGAGATGGCTCTTCTGCCTCCTGAGGCGGAGGGGTGCCATCAGGCATTGGTGAAGAACTGGCATCATTTTCATTGGTCACATCTCCATCTGTCAGTGCATCAAATGAAGGCAATCCATCTTCATCCACAGGGATACTATCCAATGTCTCTGTGAGGACTGCTAGCAAGTTGGCCTCATTCTCTTCGTCTATCTTCTATAGGAGCAGAGAGTGGGGTAAGGAAGAGAGAAACATGACTCAGGACAATATAAGAAGATTATATATCTACAAAAACACATAATTTGGCTCAATTAATTTTTGTGAGGATGAATTGCAAATGTTTGCAATAGAACAACTTAAGGGTTGCTGGTTTTTTACCGGTGGACATGCACCGATGAAGACACACAAACACCTTTTTCAAATATTGAAAATTTGTCCCAAAGGTTTTTTGCCGGTGGTTTTTTGCCGGTGGACATGCACCGATGAAGACACACAAACACCTTTTTCAAATATTGAAAATTTGTCCCAAAGGTTTTTCTTACAAAACCTTTTCTCATTCTTTCACTATTTTTAATGCAACACTAATTCCTCTTATTCAACCACCACGCATACAGTAGACTGTCCTATAAACCCCAGCAAAGGGGCATAGCTACGAATGGGCCCTGGGGGAGAAGGGTGTCCTCTAGCTGGGTGACAGCTTGCTCTTTGTTGTCCCCCTCACATCTCTCTGAAGAAAGGGGGGGCAGGGGCCCAACCTCACTTTTGTCCAAGCTTGCTACACTCCTGCCTCAACCACTGCTTATATTTAGTAGGGTTTTTTAGTTCTCAGTTTTTAAAGTGTGCCAACACCAGAAATTGGTGTCGACTCCTGGCGACCACAGAGCCCTGTGGTTGTCTTTGGTAGAATACAGGAGGGGTTTACCATTAACTCCTCCCTCGCAAGTATGAGATGATGATGCCTTTCAGCATCTTCCTATATCACTGCTGCCCGATATAGGTGTTTCCCATACTCTAGGAAACATACCAGTGGGGATTTGAACTGGCAACCTCTGGCTTGATAGTCAAGCCATTTCCCTGCTGTGCTGCACCGTTGTCCACCTCTCTGTCTCCAATCTCATCTCCACTTCACCAATGAGTTCACAAGTTAATTGACCTAACAAAACTACAAGACTCAATAAAGTAAGAAAGCTAATCAAGAGGCCAAATTGTATTACAAGAGAAATGAAGTAATGTTTCCCATCCAGATGAATAGGGAGAGGAATCACATTATTATTTCCTTCCGGACACCTTCCCCGCTACTAAAATTTGGAAACAATACATAACTTCTCATTTCTATGCATTCTGAAGAACAGCAATAAATTAATTATTATTAATGACACACTCTGTGGTTTCTTTTTAAAATAAATGTATTGTGCAGGTTGCCTTTGAAGTTGTCCTTTTCAGTTATATAGTTTGAGTGCTCAATACAACTACTGTACGCGTTTATCTAATTCAGGCTGCAATTATAAAAAGTAGATTAATTCCTAATCAGATGTGGCTGCAATGTTAATTTGTACTAGATATCTTATTTCGGTACCAGGAACTTGTTTGTGTCAAATCAAATATATTTAATTTCCTCAACGCAATACGTTCCAATTATCATACATATATTTGGAAGACAGAAAAATAAAGCACTTATTATATTTTAGAGATTTGTTGCAGCTATTATTAATGACAGGGCTTGGGAAAACTCCCTGTGGAGTCCATGCAGAGACTTTGCTGGCAGCCAAACACAATTTTCAGAAAAAGATAGATATTCTCTGCAGATGTCACAACTTAAGAAACGTAATGCCACCCAGGATTCAGCAAGGGTTGGTACCTCAAAAATAAAAGTCTTTTCTCAACAGAGGTTAGGATTTATCTGAACTAAATTAACTCCTATTCAGTTGAAACTACCCTTTAGCAAAAGAGCAGTTTATGAACTGAACAAGCAAGGAACTATGCGGACAACGGACTTTACAATGCATTTAAGTGTGTGCAACTCTGAAACATGGTCAATGGCTTCATGGGACTTAATACACTCTTGGAACATGGATTCCATATCTCATTCCACATCTTAGACATGGCAGGAGAAAACCATATCTGAGAACCACAGCCTAATGAACTCTGGAAGTGTTCTACTGCTTGCTGCAAGAGCTTAGCAAGCAGAATCCCTCTGGCACAGCTGACTGGAACGGAGCCCTTCTGTAGTGTCCCAGCTTCACACTGCTGCTTAACCAAACCCTCCCACAGAGCTTTAAAGTGTTACGCTTTCCGAGTCAGCATGGCGTCTTTGATCATACAGCCTCTTGCAGAAGCATTTGCTGTTCAGATACTTGGTGTCTGTGCTTTACGACAGACACTGAAGCACACTGACATTCAAAACAGGATGTGGAGTGGACACTGGTCCTCCTCATCATAGCAATTTCAATTAGTTTTCTGTACAAGTTTCAAACAATCAAACACCCCTCAGAGAAAATCAAAGGATGTGACAAAGAGGACTCTGTTAAAACAATTAATGTCACTTTCCATTATTGCTCCAGTCCCAATTTACAGAGCAAATAAATCAAAGTCAGCACAGACAAAGGCACACTACCCAGCCAACACATGTCTGTTCACAAATGACATGGCAGTGGGAATGCATTAGGTAGACAGCGAAATGACGTTGGGAGATAACCTTTGCTTAGCTTAGCCACGTGCTTGCTCCTAAATACTGTTTTATACAGAAACATTTTTATTATAGCAAGAATGGGGCTGAGAAAAAGGTAGAGCGTGTAAGATAGCACTTCCTCCCCCACCCCCCAGTTCTTATTCCCTGAGCAGGAGAAAGCTTCAGGGGCAGCTTTTCACAGGGCCAGTCCCCTTCTGAGAAGAGAGTGCTGCGGACTGTTGGTGTTTTTGAAATATATTTAAAGTATACCCCGGGGAACCAACACCGCAGCTGAAGATGCAGAAGTGGGAATTATGACATTACAAAGCACCAGTATATGCATGAAGCGGTACAAAGTACAAGTCCCAAGCAGCTTATGACCTAAAAGCCAACAGAGGGGAGGCAAAAGAGGAAGGGGGGAGTGAGACAGAGGCAGGGGGAGACCAGGGAAGCCCATCCATTAGGGCTGTGCCAAAAAACTTGGTGGAGAAAGGATCCAAAGGAAGAGAGAGATGCCGTTGTTCTTGGGATGCATTTCCAGGCATAAAAGGGTAGCAAGAGGGTAAGGGATGGGATCATCTGAGGGTCCCCCACTGCCTCCAACAGCTGATAATGCTAGATTGCTAAAGCAAGATTATTTATTCTATTTGTATACTGCCAGATATGTACATCTTTAGGTGGTGTACAAAATTTAAAATATTTAAAAGTCAACACAGATTAAAATACACAACACAATTAAAAACAGCAGCATAAAAGAGTTATTCAAACAAATTATTAAAATTTTAGTCTCTCTAAAAGTGAGAGCATGCACTAGGAGCCCTTGCCAAGGCTCCCAAAACTCATCCACTCCTTTTTGCTGGTTTGATTCGAACAGCAAAACTTCTTGTTTTTTTCCAGCTACTATCCAAACTTCTGGATGTATCACAAATTCCAGTGGCTAGGGGCCACCATAATCTGAGGCCATCAAGCAAACAACTTTAGGTAGCAAACTCTACAAACGCCTTGAGAGAAGGTCATGGATTGCAATATTATAAACAGATCAACTTTAGAGTGCGTTTCATTAAAGTGTCCACTGTTTGCTTTGCACTCCTTTTGTGAGCTCGGGTGTTGACAGCACTGGGAAAAATCTCTGCCACAGCCAAAAGCTGTAAATTTCACTATTCCAGCCTTGCCACTTATGAGTCTCATATTCCACAGGGGACATTCCAGCAATTACATGGGATAGCCTCATCCTGAAGAGGACTGAATTGCTCCAGACAGGTGCTGAGCAGGAGGTCAATGAGAAACAAGAACTCAGCATCTCACCAAATAATCCCTTACAGTTTGGACTACACAGTGAAAGTGTGCTCGCTTTCCATATAAATAACTGCTAAATAGTACTGCAGCAAAATATGTTCTGTGTTTTGCTTTTGGCAAATACGAAGTTAGGAGCTAACACCCTGACTAAGTTTAGTGGAGGAAGTCCTACTGAAACGTGACTTTGAGTAAATTTAGACAGGATGTCAGCCACTGAAATTGTAAGTAAGTAAGTAAGTAAGTAAGTAAATAAAGGCAGCATTTCACCATTTCACTAAAGCTTTCCCCACTTTTACTGATGACATACCTGCCATAGCAGGTTCCTTGCTTACACTTTCTGGTAAGAAAATCAGGAGAAACATTAGTGAACAGAACCTACCGTTATGGCTATTAATTAACTAAAAAAATTATCCCAAATGGTGCTGCATTAAAAAATGTTCTTTTTGAGGGTTAGAACTGTGAGATAGCACCTTTATGGCACAGGAGAACTTCTCACCATTGCCCCCAAATGGAGACATATTTGTCGAAGTGCACTGGGCATTTGTACTTTAACTCATTTCCACCCAGCACCCATTTGCTTTCACCTCTTTTTGTTTTCATAGCTATTTCCCAATGCTGTCTTTGTGCTAATTTTATGAAGAAAGTCCTAAACAATGTTTAAAACAATATTATTCAACCACATTTATGCTTCAGCTAATGTGGATCCCACTCAATCTAGGATCACACACAGGAGGTGCTTTTTATCGGGGTGGGGGGGGAGAGAATTTTGGAATTTCACTCTACAGAGAACTAAAGCCACAACAACATTATGTAAAAGATAGTGTTTATGTAAGAAACAGATAAGATAGAAATTGTATCATCCAATTCTTTCTTGGAAGCAATCACAGAATACTAAGAGGTCCAGCAAGATGTTTATGGACGGAGGAATATATTTCAGGAGCACAAGCTACAGATCGTGTTTATACAGTAGCTGTATACCCAGCCACAACTATGTACATAGGTGCCTCTCTGAATGAAGGAAATTTATCCATGTGCACAATGGGTTGGATTGCATCCTAACATGCACTTAGCACACACCTATGTTAACAAACAGATGGCAGCCAAAATTCACAGGTACAGGAAACAGTCAAATAAGCCTCTCCTTTCCCCTTAAATTGATGCTTTGTTTCATGCATAAATTTAAGCTATTGTTCCATACTGGGACTAGGCATTTTAGAAAAGGCTACTAACAGTCTTTTCTCTTTCCAACAACACAAACATGTCCACACACCAACCTTGCATGTTTCATTGCTTCTAATGAGTTGTTGCAGTTCAGAATTTTCCATTACAGCCTGAAAATTAAGTTTTTAATAAATGGGGGCACTACTAATTGACTTATCTGTCTCACAAATGCAGTACCTTGCTGGCAAACAGTAGTAGCACTTTTATATCCTTTGACCAAAAACCATTCAGAGTTTTTACAAGCTGTTAGATGATTAGATTTCATTTGTGAAAACTGCCTATTTCCCCCTTTTCTTTGACATTAAAGCTTTGGTTTTGAACACAGAGAATGGGAATGAGAATAAAGCTGTAATACTCTTAACTGCATTAACAGAACGAAAACGATACTGTATTCTGGAGCCAGTGCAACGTGTGTGTGTGTGTGTGTGTGTGTGTGTGTGTGTGTGGCCATTCACATGACTGGGTGGGCAGGGGAGAAGGCTACATAAAGGTTACATTCCCCCTAGACATATCATGGGATGTGACTGGGAACATGAACATGCGCTCCCAGACAATCCGCTGCTGCGTGGAGCTCTGGAGGCCGGGATGACACATCCTAGTCTCTGGGTATCCCACAATGCACTATGCACTGAGCGCAGTTCATTGGGGGATTTCCCCAGGAGACAGGCGCTCTAGGTGCTGGTGCCATTAAACCAAGCTAACAGCCGGGCTAAAAGGCCGGGCTAGGTGGCGCTGCCTGGCTGGGACTGGGCCCGATTAAGGCCGTTCTCACACACAGCCAAATCCAGGCTGGGTTTCCCTAGCCTGGGTTAAGCTGCGCGTGAGAACAGTCTGGTGTGTGTGTGTAATTGAAACCACAGAAATACAGTCAATTTGACTTGGAATCAAAAGGTCACTCTACTCAATTTATACCTGATGCCAAGCACAATATTGAGAAAACACCTGAAAGGAAACGATCTTATCAGCAGTTTGGGCCTCAACATTTACTGACTACATGAGATAATTTGCTGATTACTAAATAAATGCATTAACTGTGGTTTGCACACAAGGGATGTTTAAATGCGTTGAGAACTTGACAGTTGCAAATGTAGTGCCAGCTATCTTACCATTAGCATATTAACTGCATTTTTATAATGCCAGAACACACTGAGGATTTCTTTTCTAGTCTGTGCAAAATCAATCCACAAAATGCAACAATTATCAGGGCAAAACCTTAGGCCAAGCCCAAGTTATGAATACGGATGTTCTCAGCATATTTGTCTCTGTATAGTGAACAAAAGATACTGTAGACAAAAGGGAAGCAAGCAGTCATGTACCTTTATTCTGTGCCGGAACCCATTTCCACCTGAGGAGTGTGCATGCATTTGCATGCACAAGTATGCCCCATCCTTCAAAGCAATCACCATCCTAGAGCTGCTGAGGTCAGAAGTAGGAGGGGCAAGCAAAGGTCAGCTAGCCATGCAATTTCACACTCTCTTTGCTGCAAGGAACTATCACTCTGGAAATATCACTCTGAATACTGCCACATGGTTATACTTGCAGATATCCCCAGGTTGCCACTAAGGGACAAAAGGAACTGCACTCCCCCCTCCTTTTTGTTTAAAAAGTCTTGCATTTCGTGGAAAAGTGGGGAGAAGAAATGTAAATAAGTAACAAGGAAACTCTGACAGGTTACTGAAGCATCCTGCAAGAACTCACAGCCCATCCTCTGCAATGATCCTTGGTTTCCAATAGCGCAGAGTCTTGTTACAAAGATTGTTCTACCTGAAAGAGCAACATTAAATCTTAGCCCAGTTGAGATCTAGTGCTTCTGCGGTGGGAAGGAACCCCAGTGCTTACCAGTATATCAACCCATCATCCTATCACCTCAATAGCTCACCCTGCCAGTGCTCAACTCCACCTGAAGCTACTGTGAACAAAAGGAGAGCCAGCACTCAAGTACCCTTAATCTTGTTGGGACCACAGAAAACTGCAGAGGATAAGAGGAACCAAGAAAGTGGGAAGGGGTGTTCCAGTGGCACTTGTCTTTTCAACCAGAATCCCATGCATATTAAGATCCAGCAAGCCTGCTACCTCTGTCCAGGGTTTCTGAACCCGGGAACAAAACCATCTTGATTGTTTTGCAAAAGTAAAAAAGGATAGACATTTAAAGCTTGAATAGACATGTAGGGTATTCTCACAATCACTGGAAAGCGGGCTAAGGGATTCTGCTTTCCAGTCATCGTGAGAACCAGCGAGCTCACAGGTGAGCCTAGTTATTCCCTGGTGGCTGCCCGCCAAAGAAGCCCTCCCCTTAGCCCAGGTTAGAGGAACGAGCGCTCTGCTAACCTGGGCTTCCTGATTGTGTATTGCCGTAGCACGGCTCCGTGCCGCAGCAACACTTGAGGAGACTCATGGCTGGGAGGCTGCAAGCAGCCTCCCAGGCTTGGGGGTCTCTCTAGGATGCCCCGCGCACTCACATGGGACATCCTGGAACTCTGGGGGGCCAGGTGGCCCCCAATCCCCGCAGCCCCCGCCGGCTCCATGTCAGAGCCGGCAGTCATGTGGGTGGCAGATGCGGCTGCCTGGGCTGCTGCCTTGATCATCTGCCAGGAGAGCAGGCTAAGCCCGCTCTCCCTGCAAAAACCCCTCCGACGGGTCTCACTGATAGTGAGACTTGCCTCCTAATGTAACAAACTAGCTAGCCATCAAGTTCCACCTCATGCAAAATTCAAGGGTAGATTTGGAGGGGAGGAGTTTGCATAAGTGGATGGCAAAGTGGGATACTGGTGGGTAGGGACAGCCAACAACAGCCCTCCACAGTTATCCTTGCTCTGATTATGTCCAGGTTAGATTCATCTAACCTATTGTACCCAGGGCTGCCTGTGATGGCCATTTTGAAACCTTGGCTGGTTCAAAATAGAGCAGCCAGTTTGTAAACTGGGACTCACTTGCTGAAGCATAATTTGCCCCATGTAAGAAGATGACTTTACTGCCTTACAGGTTGTTTCCAGATACAATTCAAACAGATGGTTTTCGCTTATGACTTAACCAGAGTATCTAAAAGGAACATCTCCTCCACTATGAACCTATTAAGATCATCCAGTGGCCCGGCATTCAGAGAGAGGAAAGGCACGCAGTGACTAGAGGTAGGGTTTTCTCTGTGGTGGCACACTTGTTATGGAATTCCTTCACCAAAAATATAAATTTAGTGCCAACTCTATCTTCTAGGCATCAGTGTAAAATAGTTATATTTTCCTAGACCTTGAATGATTGATGGCATTTGTTCTCTTGGATGTTATTTAAAATTAGATTGTATATCTTGAATTTACGTAAGAACAGCCCTGCTGGATCAGGCTGAAGGCCCATCTAGTCCAGCATCCTGTTCCACACAGTGGCCCACCAGATGCTGCTGAGAAGCCCACAAGCTTATCATGCCCTCTCTCCTGTTACTCCTCTGCAACTGGTATTCAGAGGCATCTTGCCTCTGAGGCTAGAGATGGCCTATAGCCCTCAGACAGCCACTGATAGGCCTCTCCTCCATGAAGTTATCCAACCCCCTCTTTAAAGCCATCCAGGTTGTTAGCTGTCACCACATCTTGTGGTAGAGAATTCCACAAGTTGATTGTGTTGTGTGAAAAAGTACTTCCTTTTGTTGGTCCTTTATTTCTTGGCAATCAGTTTCATGAAATGACCCCTGGTTCCAGTGTTATGTGAGAGGGAGAACGATTTCTCTCTATCAACTTTCTCCATACTATGCATGGATTTTATAGACCTCTATCATGTCTGCCCGCAGTTGTCTTTTTTGTAAAATAAAAAGCCCCATGGTTGTAGCCTTGGCTTATAAGGAAGGTGATCTAGGCCTCTGATCATCTTGGTTGCCCTCTTCTGCACCTTTTCCAGTTCTACAATGTCCTTGTTAAGGTACGGTCACCAGAAATGTATGCAGTACTCCAAGTGTGGCTGCACAACAGTTTTGTATAAGGGCATTATATCAGCAGTTATATTTTCAATCCCCTTCCTAATGATCCCTAGCATGGAATCAAAACCTGGCCTTTTTCACAGATGCCGCACATTGAGTCAACACTTTCAATGAGCTGTCCACCATGACCCAAAGATCCCTGTCCTGGTCAGTCACTGACAGCTCAGATCCCATCAATGAAGTCGGGGTTTTTTGCCCCAATACACTTGCCAACACTAAATCACATTTGCCATTTTGTCACCCACACACTCAATTTGGAGAGATCCTTTTGGAGCGCCTCACAATCTGTTTTAGATTTCACTACCCTAAATAGTTTGATGTCATCTGCGAAAAGGGCCACCTTGCTGCTTACCCCAACTTCTAGATAATTTATGAATAAATTAAAAAGCACCGGTCCCAGTACAGATCCCTGGGGGACCCTTCTTACTTCCCTCCATTGTGAAAACTCTCAATTTATACCTACCCTCCGTTTCCTGTCCTTCAACCAGTTACCCATACTTGTCCCATGACTACTAAGTTTCCTCAAGAGTCTTTGATGAGGAACTTTGTCGAAAACATTTTGGAAGTCCAGGTATACTATGTCAACCAGGTCACTTTTATCCACACATGTTGATTCAGGGACAGAGGCTCAGTTTGGTTTCACTGTTACTGGTATGATTCTAAGCTGCCTTAAATGCTTTTGGTGGGGTGGAGCAGTAGAACACTGAAATACAAGTATATGTGCCTTCTTTAAAAAAATCCCTCCTCAACCCCAATACACTTGAGCAGAACCTTGGCAACATGGGACAGAGGCCTTCTAATGTCATTGACTTGAGCTGATTCTTGAAGATCTGGCCCAAACATAGTACTAGAAGTTAGTCATCACTACAAGTAGAAGGGGATATGGAGCATCCTCCATTATCCTTTGCAGCAGCTTGGTCCTCACAATTGGTCTGGATTGGTCCGATTATCAAGCAGCAGTGCAATCAAATCACAACCTGTATCTATGACCTATGAAGTGCAACCACACTTGCTACTGTCAAGAAACTATTTTGAAATTACTTAAGATGTCCTTAGAGCAGACATCCAGAACACCCTGTGGAAGCATATTAATGTTTTAAATCACACGCCCGCAAGAAAGACTTGGATTGTAAAGATTGTAAGACTTGGATTATATTTATTTATTTATTCATGCATGTATGCAGAGCTTTTCCTTTCCTTTCATGAAGCTGCTTGACCCTCTATTTTTGCCTTGCTAGTAATCTTCCATTTTCCTCTAGGTGCTAATTGTTTTAAGGGATGATCTAATATTTTATCAGATAAAAAAGGTCAACCCAACACGTCTGCAAGTTCTAGTTCTTCCTTCCCTGTTTTAGAAGATCTGCACTAGACTTGCTCTTCTCCAGTCTTCTAGGATTATAATGGTTCACCAGCGGTTCTCAAATAGGTACCATTAAATTCTAGCTCATTCAGTTCAAATCAGAACTCCATGAAATTCAAGAACCTGGAAATATTAAGCAACTCAAAAGGTAATACAATCTAATGTTATCTCTAATTTCTATGTTTATATCTTCTGGACCCCAACAGCAAAAGCTTTTTACAGAGTGTTTTGTAACAGAAACAAGACAGACAAAAGCTGCTACAAATACAAGTGAGAATAAACAGCAATCTACCCTGATCGTATTTGCTGAAGGGAGACACATATGATCAAAATGCAGAGACTGGGCCCTCAGGAGAAAGCAAAAGAAAAGGACAAATTAGCTTGGAAGTCAATCATGTAATTGGTCCTGCATTTTTTTGGTTCGGTTTTCCAGATGTTAGTAGTAACCATCAGGGTCCCCTCATGTGGATTATGGCATGGGTAAAAAAGGAAGATTTTACACTTTGCTTCCATCATGGTCCTGATCTAGACTGACTATTGGTTCTGGGAGGGAAGCTGCTATTGAGTCCACGACTGCTTTCCTCCCAGAACAAACAAGAGCTCCAATCTAGATTGGTATCATGGGAAGGGCAAAGGGCACTTCTTCCCTCATGCCGTAATCCAGATCTGGATCTGATCTCCCCCACTACCACCAGCAGCTGATGTTTATCCCATGGGGTCACACACACAGTGCCACAGCTAACACTTGGGAATCCACTTTTTTCCAGCCTTAACCTCTCATTTGAAATATGCAGCCTACCTCACAGGGCTGTTGTAAATCATGCCAAGATAAATGTGAAATGCTTTGCACTCTTGAACTGTGCCATATAAATGCCGAGTACATATTATTATTGTGCAGCAGGCAGACATCGATGCCACAAGATAGCCACTTCCTCTTTAGGTTCTTGGGCTTGCCATCCTTCCTTCCTCATAGGTTTGTCATCTTCATGCTTGTCCCAGCCAGTGACTCACCAGGAGAGTAAAATAGAAATGAGCAATGAACCACACAGATCTCCTTATCACATGCCTATAAGTGACTGTGTGTTTATGGGGTGGTGGTGAGGTCCTCGTTCACATAGAAGAAATGCTGGCAAGTGTTTGGGTTTTGCTTTTACAGCACCACTTATTTTATTTAAATATATAGCTTGCCCCATCCCAAAAGGTCAGGTGGATAACACTGGATATGTAACACATACATCAAACATCCAATTACTGCTCATTTGAAATAGCACACAAAAAAGGTAGTTGTAGTAGTGAGCAGCTCTCAATTCTTTTGTGAATTGCCACAGTTAGATAACTGTTCATACTTCATGAAGTGCCCAAACTCTCCTGACTTGACACATGAGTAATGTTCTTAGGGTGGCATAACACTGCCAGGTACATATTAAAGAAGGCAAACCAAGTACATATTAAGGAGTGTGATGGGATTCTGAAGGGAAGACAAGACCCTTGAGGTCTTCAAGCTTTTCTTCTGGTGATGCATCTTGGGAACAGAGTCCTTGACCCTCCCTCCCAATCAAGAGACAAGGAGAAAGGGGAGGAGTTAGATTTGGGAATATCCTTAGCAAAAAAAGGGAGAAGAACTCCCAAGGTGCAGATAGATTTACTCAATATGTTTTTACTACATGTTTCGAGGCAGTGCAGAGGCAATTTTTGTCTAGATAAAATTAAGACACGACATCCCCACACTGTCTGAACTCCCTGCTCACAGGGAACCCCAGCAGATCCTACATTCCTTCCATGACCCAAGGGTACAGCTCTGCCCTCTTCCTCCGATTCAGAATATTCTCCTGTGGATCCAACAAGTGAGTCAGAGCACATTCAGCACTGTCACAGATAAATCCTGGAAAATCAGGTAGAGGCTCTTACAGATTCAGAAAGCTTCTTCAGGGTAAGTGGCAGGCTCTATCACTCTAATTAGCTCGGAGCCTACTATGTAAACCATCAGGAAGCTCCAGATCTTTAAGAACATAAGACAAGTCCTGTTGGATCAGGTGGTCGACCTCTAGGGAGGTGCCACTGGCCTTACCGGGGTCATCCAAGAGTTGGAGGGATCAAGAGCAGCAGTGGCAAGAAGCAGCAACGTACAGGGGGAAGGGCCTGTACCAGCAGCCAGCTGGCCTGGGAGCACGGGAGGCTGTTGCCAAGCAGCCGCCTAGGCCACACATGGAGAAGGTGCCTCCCGATGATGTCAGAGAGGCATTGCAGGGAGAGGGGTAAGGCCATGCAAAAGGTGAGGGAACAAAGGAATGGGAACGAAGGAATGGTACTCATCAGGGACAGAGGTAGTAAAGTAGTACGGGGGCTGCTCAATTTGCCACTGGGTATTTAGAGGGCAAATTACCAAGGATGAGAGGGCAAACCAGGAGAGTGCAGGACTCAGCAGGATCACCAGAATCAGTCACCGTGACCCCACACCACCTGGAGGAGGGCTCAGGTGATAGCTAAACCCCTCCCCTCTGATCTCTGAGACCTCACAGCAAAGGACCAAGGCGGGACAGGATGTCATTAGAGAGTCCTGGTGAGGTGCAGGGCCTGGGGCAAATCAGCCAGTGTGGGCCCCCCTTCCAGTTAATTCCAATGGGGATTAAAAGAGTGGGACCCGGAGCAGTCGCCCTGCTTGCGATGCCCTAAGGATAGCCCTGCCGTCATGACACTAGTCCAGCATCCTGTTTCACACAGTGGCCCACGAGATGCCTCTGGGAATGCCTTTGTTTGAGCAACATCTGAGCCTGCACTTGTGCTGTGATCTAGCACAATTTCTTCTGCCTCACCTCAGCTATCCAAGGTCACAACCTCTTGCCTAAATTCCTGCCTTCCCTCAGAGCTGTCAATGGGACTTTTGCCACCACCCTCGCACATTCATCCACATGGTCAAGAATACTGTGAAAACCTTTGCCTATAATTTGAACTGTTGTCTGGCCTCAGCCAGAGTTGTAGGCAGAAATACTTCAAACTAGATCTTGTACAGTCAGCCTCATTTAGTATTCCTCTTAACAGTGGGCCATTAGACCCTGAACTATGGTGCCCTCCCTTGAATGAAAGTATCAGAGAGCAAAGTATAAATCCAGAACTTGACAACCTTCATATAACTGAGGATTCTGTCAAGAGCTAATGTGACATGAAGCATAAGGTCAGTTGGTTGCTGCCTTCGGTTACCTCTAATCAACACACACAACAACAACAACAACAACAGAATGATTATACAATAAAGAATTGTCAACTCCCTAAACCCCAGCAGCAGTGGCAGTAGTGGAGTGCTAAATTATTTCACTTGTGTAAGGATACTACCAAACATTTGTATAGAACCTTCACATGTTCACGCACTTCATATGTAGTATCTTGCAATCCTCACAACAAATGTTTAAAGTGAGTATTATTCCCATATAGCAGATGGGGGTGGGGTGGGGGGAGGGGAGAAAGAGTGGCTTGCCCAAGGCATTTAGTGAATTCATGGTAGAGGCAAGATTCAAACAGGGGATCTCCTGATTTATAGCTCACTTAGTCACTATGCTACCTCAGGGAAGTGACTAGGCGAGTCAGCTATGAATCAGGATGCCTAGTTCAATCCTCAGACACTAAAGGGTCAAGCTAACAGGTCTGCCAATCCCTGGGTCTTCCTTCTTTAATTTATTTATTTCATTTGTATACCTGATTTACACAGAGTGCACTTTCACCATGAACTCCTAAAAGACCTTGAAAGAAAACTATTGACCAGTTGTAAATATCCCCTTCTTGGGAAAGGTGCTCAAGTGGGTGGTTGCTGTGCAACTCCATTCACTCTTGGATACAATTGATTATCTAAATCCATTACACTATGGCTTCAGGCTTAGTTTTGGCACACAGGCTGCCTTAGTCGCGCTGATGGATGACTTATGGCAGGAGGAGGACTGGAAGAATGTGATCTTGCTTATTTTCTTGGTGCTCTGGCAACTCTGGATACCACAGAACATGATTCCAGAAGGTGCTGCTGAGGGATTACTGCTTGATACCGTGACATTTCTAGTATACATTCCTGCAGAGTTATATCCTGTTCCCCAATCACCATGCTGTTTAATATCTATATGAAACCACGGAGTGAGGAGCCATCAGTATGCTGATGCCACTCAACTCCATTTCATCAGATTCAGGTAAAATGGTGGAAGTGTTGAATGGATTGGATGAGACCAATAAACTGAAGCTCAGTCGAGATAAGACAGAGGTTCTATGGGTGGATAGCTCATCATGATAGAGGTCTATAAAATCATGCATTGTGTAGAGCAGTGTTTCTCAATGTTTTTGGAGTCATGGACCGGTACATTGCTCATGCCCAGTTTCCTGGACCAGCAGTTAGTAAGGGGGTCTCCCCCCTCACCCCCAACCCCACCCCTAGGCAACCCACAAAAAACAATTTTGGGCAGCTCTCCAGAGCTCATTTCCAGGCAGCCCTCGCTGCTGGATAATGTTCATTTTGTGGAAGTGAAATGAACATTATCCAGCAGCAAGGGCTGCCTGAAATGAGCTCTGGAGAGCTTCCGGTGGCCCCTGCCAGCCCAAAATTGGTGTGTGTGTGTGTGTGTGTGTGTGTGTGTGTGTGTGTGTGTGTGTGTGATTTTTATTAGTGGCTTGGACCGGTACCCAATGCCTTGCGGTCTGGCGCTGGTCCACAGACCAGTGGTTGAGAAACGCTAGAGAAAGGGGATAAAGAGAAATTCTTCTCCTTCTCACATAACACTAGAACCAGGGGTCATCCCATGAAATTAATTGCCAAGAAACTTAGGACCAACAAATGGAGGTACTTTTTCACACAACGCATAATCAACTTGTGGAATTCTCTGCCACAAGATGTGGTGACAGCCAACAACCTGGATGACTCTGAGAGGGGTTTGGATAACTTAATGGAGGAGAGGTCTATCAATGGCTACTAGCTGGAGGGCTAAGGGCCACCTCCAGCCTCAAAGGTAGGATGCCTCTGAGTACCAGTTGCAGAAAAGCAGCAGTAGAAGAGAGGGCATGCCCTCAACTCCTGCCTTTGGCTTCCAGCGTCATCTGGTGGGCCACTGTGTGAAACAGGATGCTGGACTAGATGGGCCTTGGGCCTGATCCAGCAGGGCTGTTCTTATGGTGTTCGACCAGTTCTTAATGGAGTCCACCCACTGGAAAGTTTAAGCTTATTGCCTGAAGGTGCCAGTGGATCCAGGATTCTCACTGGAGACCCAAGGAGCTTCTGTGGCTCATAGCACCTTTCTGGAGCTTTTCCTTGGCAAGAGATAACCTAGCCTCTGATATCTATACACTGGTAACTGAGATCAGACTACTGCGATGCACTTCACAACTTGTCAGAATATTCAGCAGGAGATTGGGGAGAAGGGTGGTGGTCAAATAGGCAAACTACTCAAAGGTCCTCAATATGGTTAATCTCTGACAATGTTTTTGGGGTGTTTGTGTTCAAGAAGGGAGCCCCAAGATCATGTTTTGTTGCAGATTGTTGTCTCTGCAATCCTAACAATCAGTATAAAATACTTTGGCAAGACTGCTAACTGCGACAAGTAATTCAGGATAGAGCTAATCACTTTTGAAGCAACTTCACTGATTGCTGGTCCATTTCTGGGCACAATTCAAAGTGCTAGTGCTCACCTACAAAGCCAAAAATGGTCAGGGATCCAGGCATCTGATGGACTGCCTTCAATCCACAATGACAACCAAAGCCCTTTTGGTGACTGAGGCAGGAGGAGTAACATGCCTCCTCCCTCCATGTTGATCGACTGTGCCAGCTTAAATACCCTTCAAATGTGCAAAGATTTTCCCACCTCCATCTAGAATGCTGCTGATGTCGTCTTCCCTTCCACCCCCATATCCCATCGAATCTCTCTGGGCTTTCCCCACCATCTCTCCTGACACCTTCCACCCATTCCCATGCATTCTCCCAATCCATGTTCCCCACCCTAGTGGGTCTTCCCTTTATCAGCTGTGCCAGCTGCTTTCATCCCTGCTCTCCTCCATTCGCTCCTGCCCTGTTTTTTTGAAACAGTGTAGAAGCAGGAAAAGTAAGTATTTAGACTCAGAGAGAAGAGTGCTGGCCTAGAGTATCCCTGCCAATACTGATCTTTCTCGGCCAGTTGAAAAATTTAGCTATGCTGCTACATACTTTGTCATTTTGTTTATTGCTTGTTTAACTTTGTACGCGGCCCTGGAAGTATAGAAAAATAAGATTATTTTTTAAATACAAAATTTCTAAATGGCCTGGAACAGTCACTTGCTTTTAGCTGCAGTTCTCACTGGCAATATGGGGAAAATACTTACCTACCCTAGATTTTCTCTAAAGGTTACAAGATAATATGAAGCTTTTTGAGCACTCAAAAGAGATAAACTAATGCTAAAATTATTACACTATTGGAGTATAATCAGCCAAAAAGTCTCTTTCCAGTTCAGCCCATCCAAACCAAGCATGCAGTCCCATTGGCTTAAGTCCTTTGGGTACCTCATAAAAACGTTGGTTATCTAGTTTCTCAAATTATTAACTTGTGTCATGAGAATGTGTGTGTCTGTACATGTGTGTTCTTAGACTTGGAAAAGAATATTCACCAATGCATTTAATAGTAGGGATAGATATTATTTTCCAAGTCTACATATAAATGATAGGAATACAGAATTTGTGATTTATCATGACAAGCACAGCCCACATGTCTATTTTTGCTGCCTGCCATTGCAAAAATTGGGTGGTGCATAAGCAGGAGTTGTCAGGCACCTAGAAGGTAATAATATATTGGTGATGGACTGCATTCAGCTTGGTGGGTCACAAGTTCTGCTGGCCTGGTATACACACAGGAGGAAAGACTAGAGGCAAGGAATCTAAATGGCAAACATATACAGACAACATCTGAAGTTATCACTTAACAAAGATTTCTTTAGGGCAATCCTTCTACACAGAATATCATTTCTCTGAAACACATTAGTCCTCAGAGACATGGCTGTTGAAATGAGGTTCACCATAACCCAAAGTGTTTTGCTAGTTTGCTCCCAGTGCTCTTATAGTGACAACAGGCTGTAGTACTTGATGCAGAATGGCACCATGTTAGGAGACATGGCCAAGCTGCATTCCTTGCATTCAGAGACTACATTTATGGATAAAACAGAGCATACTGCTCAACCTCCGATAGACTTTTAAAAACAGAGTGCCATTTGCTCACCACCAATTCATACAAAAGAGGGATATGAAAGGCTATTTTCAGCCTTTGTATTATCTATAAAAGAGGCTGAAGGTTTTAGAGTAATGGTGAACAGAACGATAAACATTTTGGTCTTTTGAATTCCTAAAGTGAATGTGCTAAAAGTTTCAATGTATACTATTCCCTTGTATGCTTACATGCTTTGATTTTTCTCCAGCAGAATTTGAGGCGTGCATACACACAAACGGAACCCAGGCATGTACAGGAAACCACCTGTGGTGGAGAGCATTCAAAAAGTGGATGAGGGATAGATTAAGCATGCCCCCTGCTAATCCTCTGCTCTTGATTGTCGCCTCTTCTAAATGGATTATTAGGCTAATGTTGCACACCTTTCATGAAATAGGTCATTTGGGCCCAAGGTGTGTGGGGGGGGGGGCGAAGGGAGAGAGTTATGAGGATTAGACCAGAAAAGCCTGGTTCAAGTTCTCATTTAGCCATGAGCCCTATGCCAGGACTGTGGAACTGGGATGTGAAGACTTCCAAAGTGATAGCCCTATTCCATGTAGAGAACACTCCTATACAACTGGCCCAGGGATTGTGTTTAGTGGTTTACTATAAACAGGTACTCCCTGACTAACTAATGCTGGTGCCAGTTTAATAGTATTTCATTACAACTTTAGCTTCCCATACCCAATCTTAACAGCACATGTGGTCTTTATTCTTATGGAAAAGACCAGAAACTTGACATTTACGGGAGGTGTTTGTGGGGCGGGGAGGGGGGAGAATGCAGTTTAACAACAACAACAGTATGACCCTTCCTGATAATACTGCAAACAAAGAGAAGGGTGATACATAAGTTCTAATCAAGGGAGTGACCAAAATCTGCTGTTTACATTAATAATAAAACACTGCTTTGTAAATTCACCAAAGAATCCATCCACACTACACAGCCCTAAAAGGCAATGGCTGGCTTATGATTCCCAAGCCTTGAGAAAGAATTTAAAAGGTTCAGCAGCTCAGCCTTATATGTTTATCACGTCTCAATCTTTAGCATCCGGTGAAAGTGAACCATCACATCAACATCTCAAGCACAATGCTTTTCAATAAAGCCAGTTTAATCAAGGAAGAGAGAATAACATGTGTGTGTATGTATGTATGTAGGTATGAATCAGCTCTAAGGCACAGAGTTACAGGAAATATGCACAATCCTAGATCCTTCTGCCTCTCAATCTGCAATCACAAGATGAGAAATTCATTAATCCTATATTTAGTCATAAACTGGTAGTGAATGCGGGGGACAAGAATGGCTGAAAAAATACTGAGGAGATTCTCATGAGCGAGCAAAACCGGGCTAAGGGCTGGACTGGCCCGCTAACGAAGCCATCCCCTTAAATGAGGTTAACTGAGCAAGCGCTCCATTAACTTCATTTTGGGGTCATGTGCCTGCTCACAGCCATGGCGGACACACTCAAGGAGGGAGGGGGAGGATATCCCAGGAATGCACCACACACCTCACGCGGTGCATTACTGAGGCTCTGGTGGGTGAGGCATCACATAGCAGTGCTTCCCGTCACCTGTACCCCAGAGCTGCCCACCCGGAGAGGGTTCCATGACCGTCTGCAGGGAGAGCAGATCAAGCCCGCTCTCCCCACAGAACCCCTTTCAGCTCTACACACTGATCATGTGTAGAACCTTACTAGGTTGTTGAAATGATTTTTGCATGTTCAGACATACATCAGCCACAACTTCCCCAACAGCTACAGAGTAGAAACTATAGTCAAGAGGGGGCCATACCCATTGTCAAAGGGGTATAGTCCCACTGTAGCATTTACTGACACTTTTAGTATTGAACTGAACTGGATATTACTCTAATTGCCAGTGCTAGGCATAAAAAGGCTTTCACCACAGAGATACCAGAGAAGGAGAAGTGCCACTCTGCATCCACTGGGGAACCATGCCCAACAGAGGCTTTCAGTTTAAAATGGCAAGTTCAGGCTGTGAACTTGCCATTTCTCCAGTCTCTTTCCATTGCGATGTCCAGTGCTTGGGAGCAGGGTGCTCTCTGCTCCCCAATTTCTGCAAATTTTATGGGTCTCTACTTGTCAATAACAGCGGCTTGAACAACAGAGATTTGGTTCCTCCAGCTGTAAAGTAGTAATGTTTTCTCCGCCATTATACTGGGTCTATAAAAATCTTATTTTATTTTTTGCATCTGCTTCCACAGTTTCAAAACAGCAGAGCTTGACATTTTGGTCTCCAACAAGCTACACTTAATATTGGGATGTTGGGGGAGGGGGATCCATATTGGGGGTGAGGAGGGAACCTCTTAATACAAAGATAGGCTGAAACATTTTCACCACAAATGATTTGTTTTAGCTATCTCTCTTCCTCGTGTAAGAAGGAAATCAGACAGCTTATTGGCTTAGCTTGTTAGGCCAGGTTAAAGGGATGCATTGCTGAAAAAGCTCTTACAGAAGCTTACTCCTGAGCTAAAAATAGCAAGCACTAGAGAATTATCTTAAATACTACCAAACTTGTTCTGTGCTGTGAATGCAGATAGCTGTAATACGTTTCCTTTTCTGGAAGTTTTTAGAGCTTTTTTAAAGTGTTCCTGCTTTAGCCAACTACTTAATTAGTTTCTGATTCTATTTGCCACTTTTTTCCTCTTCACAGAGATATATAGCCGGAGGGGATCCACCTATGAATCCCTTCTTATTTAGCCTGTTGCTATTATTAATATTCTAATGAGCTGCTGGACCACTAAATGCTCAGGTTAGGTGGGAAAACCTCTCTGGAATTTAAATTTTAACATTGCAAAGAGCAAATCCTTAGATTAGATTTTCCTTTCCTCCCTCCCTCTCTGTAACTGGGAGGGGGAAATCTAACTTGTTTAGACTTGCCAGGGCATCTGGAAGCCATATCCAAATCTAGACTTATCTGGTGGCCATATCCAAATCTAGACAAATCTAGTGTGTTCTCCAGCTCAGGACTTGTGAGGTCAGTGGCTTGAGCTGGAAACTGTGGAGCCAGAACAGAAAGCATTTCTGTATTGATCAAACCAAGACAGAAAGCCAGGCTCCTAATATGTATACCAGGCCTTGACATAAAGTTGTCATGTGTCCAGGATTGGCCTGGACTGTCCAGGAATCGGACATTCTGTCCAAGATGTATGAGAAGTGCCATTCTGGATATGAAACAAATAGGAATTTGAGAGGGAAGATTGTGTCAACAAATTTTACTCATTTTTCTGGTGTTTCTCTCCAGGCATTGTAGTGACATAATGTCAATGTTTAACAGCCACATAGTCTTTCTCTGGCACCAGTACGGCTGCTGACTAACTAGGTTTACTCTTTTTGGCTGCATTCAGATATACACTATAACTGCAGTTAACTCTGATCAGAGTTAAAATTCCTAATTCCAATTAGCACCAAAGATGTACAGCAAACCACCATTAACCTAACTGGAGTTGAGGGAGAGGGGAGCCTCTTCCTGCTGCTTGGCCTCCCAGGCTGATCCCAGCCAGCTCCAAAGCTAGCCTGTGGGCAATTCATGTCAGCCATTTGGCCACAATGGGCTACAATCTCTGAGCGTGATAGTGCATTTTCAGAGCTCCCTGCCCACCCTTGGCAGGGGAAGCACATCAAAAGGCCTTTAGATGCCCTCCAATGCCAGCATCACTCCTGCCAACCATGGTGGTGCCACCCCCCGGTGGTCCCACACCCCAAAAGGAAACTGCAATTCCCGCAACTCCAATTTCCAAGGGGTTTGGGGGCCCAGGGAGATAGAATTACGCTTTCAGTGTGGGAGGGGAGAGGAGAACCCACATTCGCTAAAGTGGGATATGCAGACAGGGGAGGGCAAAGGATGCTGGGGGTCTACCCCACACAACCAGGGGAGATGTCATGAGAGGAGACCCCTGGCAGAGCGCTTCAGCCAGAACCCTAAAGCCGCTGTAAGTAGTTTGCTGCCTAGTAGGCCATCAATCTCATGAGAGGGCCAGTCTACTGGGGATATGGCAGGTCCCGCCAGGCATGATTCCCCCCCCCCCCACAGATTGAACTCACAACTTGAGCCACACACAACTTGAGCCACCAGGGAATCCAAGGGGGCCCCACTCTAATGGGGCCCAAGACTATCTGTTGGGAAAAATGGAGGGGATAGAGACTCTCCAACTTCCTTTTCACCAAATCGCTCTGCAGCCCTGCACATACTCCAGTGGACATCCCCACACCCCATGTGCCATTGCCTGGATGCACACACAGCCATGGGGTGAGCAAACAGGACAGTTCATTCACTCAAGTTTTTAAAATCCTGGGTCTGGTCCGTCTGTGTGCCATATGCAGATAAGCGGGCATGGGAGAGGACACTTTCCTCTGCTCTCCCTAATCCCGGGGCAGATGGGTCGGCTGCAGGGGCCGTAAGCAATGGCGCATCTGTGCACAGGTGCGAATGGCCAGGCAGAAGGTTTGTTTCTCAAGCAACTCTGCTGCCATCCCTGGGAGCAGGAAAACAGCCTGCAGTACACCCCTGCCCACTGCTTCCCAACACAGCTCTACTCAGAGCACCCATGGCCTGACACTCTCATGAGTGGGCATAGTCTGTATGGCCATTTAGTGGCCATGTTCATCACCATGTTTTGATGAGGAGTAACCAGGGCCCTGCTCATGAGTAAGCCAGGGCTGTAACCCCCACTTCCCTACCCTGGGGCACTGGAAAGGTACACCTGTGCAAATGGACGTGTGTGTGCGCGCAGGCAGGCAGGGGGCGTGGTATCATGGCAGCTTGGTTCCAAAGACAAAGAATGTGTTCCCCAGGATAACACTCCCTCCAGCTGTGAGCCAGAAAGCATCCTCGCTCTATTCAAAGCACCGACGGCCCGAACTTCTCATGAGAGTGGTGTTCAGTGGAGAAGGAGATTTATTGCCCTCTTGAATGAGCTATGCTTTTCCCAGGTAAATCACTTCTTTCTTCTCCACTCTGATGATCCCTTTCATGAGCTGTCCAGGGGTCTCCCCATGGCCTGCCACTCTCATGCCTGGCCAACTAAGCCCTAGGTTGGGTGATGGGATCCTTTAAAAAGGATCTCAGTTGACCCAAGACTGTCCTTAGTGACCAGCCCTGATCATGAGCAAGCCTCTGGGGGCATGAACCCCCCCAAAGAGACTCGTCCCCCCTTCCCCTCCCTTTCTGTGTGAAAAATACAACTTGGGTGCTCCAGCTTCTCTGCTAGGGTCTGCCTTTTGGCTTCCCCCTCCCAGGCACAATGATGGGGTACCCTGCTTGTACTGCCACTTGGGGTGGTTGTGGACACCCATGACTGCTGCCCCCAAATGGCTACGCTGCTTGACAGGCTGGCCATTCCGGGATTGGGTGGGTTGGCGTCACTGTAGCCTGGCAATTCCATAGCTGCATGGCTGATAGGAGGAGCATGGTTGATTTTCCAAGCAGCTGCCAGGGGGAAGTATAGAAACTGAATGAATGAATGAAGTGCCAAAAGCATGGACCAGCCATGTCTTTGGGCAGGTCTGTGCTGCCTCCTCTTCTATGACTGGGCGCTTAACCACAGTTATGGCCAAGACTGCATTTGGGTGTACATTTTTGGCAGCAAAACCTCACTTGTTGGTGGCAAAGCTTAGACAAAACCTCAGGTTCCATTTGGAGTTTGGCGGGGGGAACTGGAGTTAGCTTTAGACCTTTAACAGTGGTTGTTCACATTCAGGCATACTACAGTTATAATCTCTGGTAGCTTTAACTGCAGTTAAAGTGTACATGTGAACAGGACCTTTATGTCGTTCAGTAAACCCCTTCCCATCCTTTCTGGATCATCTCTAGAGTTAGCAAGTGGTCTCCAGGTTTATGACAAGCTTGTGACCATAGGAAAAAAACCAGAATGATGATAGATTTGAGATGGTAGAACTACAAATGAGGCTGAACTTTAGCAAAAACTGTTATAATTTGCTACCTTTCTAAGTGGCCGTGAATCAAAAGATCTGCTGAAGACAGTAATAGGGGACACCTAGTATTGTACAGAAGTGAGGGGGGAGCATTCCAAGTCCAAATGTATTTAAACTGTCATTTAAAAACTATTATTAAATGAAGTAAGCACTTGATACAAGTGTCATTTCTCACTTGTGTTACTGTCATATTTATTTTGTAGGGATGTGCAAAACATTTCAACATTGAAACGCCAACTTGAGTGTTTCGAGCTTAAAAAAACCCCACCCTTCTAATAAAGGGCCTGTTTTGAGGTCAAAACAAAAATAACCCCATTTCGATTGAAACTTTTCAAGCACCATTTTGGAGGCCTGTTTTTCCCTTGCTGATTGGTTTTCTAGCACTAGCTTCCAATTGGCCTGCAATCCGCTTGCTTGGCTTGTTATCATATAAATCAAGTGTTGTCATGGGCAACTGTGCCCCTATTGGCTGGAGGGAGGGAATTTCAAAATGTATTCAAAGGTCTGGAAGTCTGAAAGACATTATGCAACTCTTTGATAAGAGCTCCACTTCCTGGAGCTGTGGTCTGTTTTGTTTGTGAGATATGTTGTGGTGAGAAATGGACAATGGCAATTTTATGTGAGAGATATTTCTTGGTGATTGCTGTGATGAGCTCCATGTCTGGCCTTGAGAGTAAATTGTGTTCCACTCACTGCTCTACAATCTGCATTGTAAGGTGTACTCAGTCAAAATGTGTCTGAAGTTGCTCTAGTTGAACTTACGGCTATGTTTGCTGCTAAGTAAGGGTGCTGGTGGCTGCTGCTGCAATGCTAGGAAGTAAGGATGGAGTCATAATGGTGTGTGAGAACTTGTGCCAATGAGGTTACTGCAGCACAGGCACTGTGGCTGGCAGTGGATTCTGAGTCAATGATGCTTTCCAAACACAGTCCAAAAATGGCCAAAAATGTAAGTTCTGTGTTCTGAGGGACAGATTTCCTTCTACTGTGAGCTTCTGAAGTGTTTTTCAAGACAGGGTTGCAAATAGCAATGCAAAACATGTCTACGCACTCCGCGAGTGCAGCTTGTTCCAGCCACAGGGAACAATGAGGCAACTCGAAACACCCCATTGTTCCCCATAGGCAGCTCCTAGGGACACCGAAGTGGATTGGGTGGTATGTATCATCCATGATGCCCTACCATTTGGTTGCTATTTACCAAGGACATTCCCTGTTTTCTGGGGATGTCTTGTTCAATTTGTTTTCAGACACGTTGCAAGAGCTGTAATTCTTCAGGATTCAGCTCCCACCCCAGAGTCTCCAGAAATTAAATCTCCAAGTGGGTGAGTGGATACATCATGTCTCTTGTACTGCAGACAGAGTATAGCATTGGGGGTGGGGGTGCTGGACTAGCTAGCTTTGTAGTTTCAAGGTGATGCTTTTACATGGGAGAGCATTCAAAACGTCATCTGCACTTGCAGTCTACAGTGGTAGAGTCTACCTAATTCTGCTGCATGTGTGGAGTGGTCCAAGTCACTGGCTGAAACACACACACACAGGAGGGTTCCCCTTTTCCTCCAACCCCCACATTGCTACTTGATTTTTGAAAAGCTTGTAGCAGGAGCAACTCTCTCAATAGCTTGAAATCCTAGTCCAGCTAAATTATACCTCAGAAAGCCTTAGAGTGATTTATCACAGAACACAGAAGGTGGCCAGAATTCAATGGCTCGTAATCCCTCCTGTTGCTGCATCACCTTTCAACACCTCTGGACATAATTCTACACCCTATTGTCATTAGCAGTCATGGTGTGTGAGCAAATCAAGTATGTTGTCTCTGCAAGCTACTTCCATCTATTCTCTTTCTTCCCCTGGAGCCTGCGTGTCTTAAAACAAAAAGACAGCAGTGTAGCGATTGCTCAGATCACAGCCTCTTATGGATCCAAGTTCAAACACATAGTTGACCATGTTTGACAACTGTGAGCTATATGCATATAGATGGTACTGTGCATGTGTCAAAATAGTGTTAACTACAATTATCTTTTATTTATTGATAGATTTTAATCTATCATTATAGAACAACTGCTATCTTAGGGGAAAACCAAGCACAAAACACAAAATGGAAGATTAATACAAACAAACCAAACAGGTAGTCTGTCCCTAGATCGCAGCTCATTTTTAACGGGACCACATTTTGATTTGAGCAAGGACTGAGCACATGTCAGCATCTACCAACTGCTGCTGCAACTAGGCAGATTCCCATTCTGAAGGAAGCCTGTAGCTCCAATTCTGCTGGTCCAATCTCAAGCCCTGCTAAAGGCCTGAGTACTACTGTACCATTGGTTTGCAAAGATCCACAAGGGGGCCCCCAGGCGCATTACAACCCATCATTGGTGCTCCCCTTGACTCTCTCCAACACAAGCACAGACAGAGGAAGGGGTTCTTTAACCCTCTCCTTCTCTATGGGAACCATAACAGAGGCTTTGGTGGAACCATCCACTTAATATGCAGCTCTGTGAGTTTATCAACTGTGGTGTATCCTAAGGGCTGGCTCCAGGGGCGGAGCCACCATTGGGTGAACGAGTTCAAAGAACCCGGGCCATGGCCAATCAGGGGCCGCGCCTCACAGACATCTGACGTTAGACGCGGGTGTGCTGGTTTAGCTCCCGAGCGGGGGCCACGCAGCCCCCATTCGGGAGTTAAATGGCCGCTGTGTTCATGGCACAGCCAGGAGCGGCTCTTCCCTGCCTTTAAGGCAGGGAAGAGCCGCTCCTGGCTGCACTGAGAATGCAGCCCAAGCCTAAAGGCAGGGAAGAGCTGCTCCTGGCTGCAATGCGAATGCAGCGCTGCACCAGTCTAGCTCCCGATGGGGCCGCACGGCCTCTTCAGGAGTTAAATTCCTGGCACTGTAAACGCAGCGCCGGCCTGACTCCCAACTCCTGAACGCAGCCGCGGGACTCCGTTCAGGAGCCAGACCATGCCCTCACGTCTGACGTCAGATGCAGGGGGCAGGGTGAGCAGGGGCACCGTTGCGGCCGCACATGGGCCGTTGGCAGGCAGGCTCCGTGCCTGCCTGGCTCTGCCAAAGTTTCTACTATTGCCAGTCTGTGTTATGATACAGGCTGCATGGAAGAAAGCCGTCAAGATAATTAATGAGAATGGCAAAATTTTAAGATTGAAAACCATGTTGGAGACCAGATGAGAAGAGCCTGGAGGATGAATTGAGTCCCAAGATTGTCAGGTGAGGACCCATTTTGTATGAAGTGTCTGAATCCTACAAAAACATTTTGGGGATGCCCTCTGACTGAAGAATCACTCCACACATGTCAAGTTGGTTTGCACTATTAAAAACCAATCATCATACAAATATAGTACAATACTGAAATTCTAATTATGATAACTAGGATTTATAAAGTGCCTTAGTGTATATGAATCACTTTGATGATTTATCTCAGTATTCCTTGCAAAAATAAGGTTGCTACTGTAAATATTATCATTCTTATACTGTAGTCTGAGGGCAGAAGAGCTCAGCCTGAGAATAGGGACTTGCCTGAGGCCACCTTCATGGCTCAAGATTTGAACCAAGGATTTCCCGGCTCACATTCTTAGCCAGAATGCTACAATGAACTAACAGCAACACTGAATCCAAGAGAGAGTTTGAGTTTTGTCGTCTAACCAGCACCAAGTACCGAATGAAATAAAAGGTTTTTTTAAACAAGTCCTTAGCTGCCTCCAAAGGCAAACAAGAAACAGCCATGGGCACTCTTGGGGAGAGAATAGCTAGAACCCACCACGAAGGTCCGGCTATGGATCACCACTGAATGCTTTCTCCACAAATAGATGGACCATACAGGAGGTTCTCCCTATAGGCTTTAAAGACAACAACAGGCACACTGAATTGGGCCCAGAAGCAAACTGGTAATCAATGATTAAACAAAATAATCTGAGAGGATCCCAACTCAGACAAAAAGTCAAGGTCAAGCAAGGTTAAATTCAACATTTGTTTCCTGAAGTCATACAATTGTCCCCCCTTCTCCTGAAAACAACAATATCCGGTCCTTTCAGACAGGTGTCTATTGCATTGGTCAAGATCTCATTTGTCTTCTGCCCACCTCTTGAGGAGCACACAACCAAGGAATGTGGTCACTCTTAAATGGTAAGAGAAAGTACCTTCAGAAGATTTTACACACACACACACACACACACACACACACACACACACACACACACACTATTGTGTATGTGTATATATTTATTTATCTATCTATATTATATATAATCTCCACTGCCTCTCTATGCTAAAAAGCACAATGGCGTAACAGGGCCACATGTCTTGCAAATGTCATTAAAATCCTCCATATGTCTTTGTTAGGAGTGTGCATTTCCTTAGCCAGCCAAAAATTCACAGCTTCCTCACAGAAACTGAAAACAAACAATATGTTCATTTTTCAGGATGTACCAATTTTGAGAAGACTGGCTAAGTGATATTTCTTCATTTATATACACATTGCAATAGATCCAAAGATCATCTACTCAAATACTACTCTGAGGCCAGATTTGTTTGTTTTTTAGATCACACAGTACCTGAGCTGATTACTCCCTTAAAACACAAGATCTTGAGGTAATTATTCAATGTTAGACTGCAAGTTCAAAAGGTAAACTGATAAAGGATTTATTTGCAAAACACACAATTAACCTACGTAACCCACTTTCATTGGGCAGCTTCACATGATGGCTGCCCAGCCTGGAAGGCAGGAACCAGAGGTCCCTAGGAAGCACACAGTTCCAGTGGGTATGTTGTGCAAATTTATCAACTGGTGGTTCCGAACCAGTTCACTTGAGATTCTACCAACATTCTACACCCACCTGGAATCAAGATTTGAAGTTAGGTGGGAAAAGATGGTAGAATACTGGGTAGATGGGTTGGGAAACATCAGTTGGTGGGTTTGCTCAATACACCTACTCGGGGTGTACCCAAGATTAAACTGACTTTCTCTGGCACTTGGAATAAAGATCTGAAGTTGGGCAGAGGAAGTCGGATAGTTCAAGAACCACCACATGGTGGGGTTGCATGATGCACTTTTTGGGATTGCACACTCCCTAGGAACCTCGAGTTTCCGGCTTCTGGGCTGGGCAGTAATTGTGTGAAGCCGCCCATGTTGGCCAAAGGCAAGCATGGCTTAAAAAAATAAGTCTGGATACGTTTGTGAACTTCTCTATACACACCAAGCAACACTCAGAAGGATCACTATTCTAAGCATGACAGTTCTTAAACTGACATACTGCTCCAATGAAAACACCCCAAAAAATCCAAAGGAAGTCATGAACATTATTTGCTAATTTTACAGATATGGAAACATACAAAATCTACATACAATTTACCTTGCCCATGTCCCAGCTGTAGCAGAGTAGGAAAGAAAAACTGAACTTGTGCCAAAAATGCCACCCTGAGGCTTTTTTGAAGTATGGGTGGGACACAAATTAAACAAACAAACAACAAAAATGCAACACTAACCTTTTAAAAACTGACTCCAGGTCATCCATGGAAATTACATTTCTAGTCTAAAATCTGTATTTTAGATGTAACAATAATGAGGGTGACAACTAGTAGGAAGGAGATGGTGTCAAGACAAATGAGTTATACATAACACAATTAAGTAGTATTTGATGCTTCCATACATCGTAGGTCCAAATACAAAAAAACTAAAATAAAATTGGAAAGAATGTGACCATGGCTGTACAACAAACATACTGAGAGTCCCAAATGCTACAACCTGGCCTCTATTAAAGGTCTTAGTCACCCAACTTTTTTCCACCTGTCAAATGCACTGCCAGATATCATGGCCAAGTCTATTTGGCAAATAGCTGGTGATTACCTATATGGCACTGCTTAAGCCTAAACAACATGAAGGCACACACACTGCACAGAATCCAGAAAAGTAAGTCTGGACATCAGATATGCATGGAAGTGGGTGATTCATACCAGTTGATATCTCTGACATCAGAAAGGTCACAGAAATAAGTTTTCAGTTATTGGAATCTACAATTCAACATTCTGAATAGTTCCTTGTCCCTTCACATGACATCCATAGCTCAATAGGATGGGTATACTTTGCATACATAGGCTCTCAGGGGAACTCTGGTTCAGTCTGACTGAGCAGGCTGGATGAGATAGATCAACAGTTCTATTTTGTAGGAGGCAGATATGTTCATATGAATAGCAAAAATTAATTGTGCGACATTAGATGACATTAGGAATGCCAGCATAGAACTCCTGAGGCAAGTTCAGAAACTAATTTCAGGGGCTTATTAAAAGTCTCCTCCAAGAAGAGAGGAACTTTACAAGTCCCCAAATTCTTCTCCAACTCTGCTTAAAATATGAGAAGAGGGGGAAAATGTGTGTTCCCTCACTCCTTATTAACTCAATGGAATGGGTGCTTTGAAGAGTTGTACCCTGGAAAAGTGAGGGAGCGGGAGGAAAGACAGCCTCCCATTGGGACCTTCTGACTCCAAGAGACCCCATGAGAGGTTGACTTTTCTTTCCTCCCATTTTCAAGGGTGTACCCTTAAAAACTAGCATTGAAGCTGCTTAGTCCAAGACTTTTTGAAGGTATGCACCCTGGACAATGAGTGGAGGACAGAAAAGTCAGTCCCTCATGGGGCGTCTCAGTCACTGGGTACCCAATAAGGCCTCTCTTTTTCTCCCCTTCAGTTTCCAGGGTGTGTTCATTTAACACAAGAGCTAAGCAAGAGAGACATTTCTGCTTTTTAAGTTTCAAGAAATAACTTATTGCTATCCAAGGTGATTTTGGGAAAGCTATGTTCTCTCTAAACATTATGCAAATCTGCCAAAATATGAAACATGCATCAAGACTGCAAAATTTCTTGATCTAGGATTGGATTGTTTAGGCATTGAGTGAGTGATTGAGTCAAACACAGTACACACAGCCCTGCCTATGTTGATTACACCTGATTAAGAGTAGGGGTGTGCAATTTGGATTTTCTGTGTTTCGATTTGTAACCGAATCGAAACAACCCTGATTCTATTTGGATCCAAATCTGACCCATCTGAATCACCCCAAATTCGATTCGGATCCGAATCGCGGCTGATCCAAATTGAATAGATTCGGGTTTTGGATCTGTCGTATTAATTTCCCCAGAGCGGTGTACTACATACTTGAGTTTCTCTTTCACAACAACCCTGTGAAGTAGGTTAGGCTGAGAGAGAAGTGACTGGCCCAGAGTCACCCAGCTAATTTCATGGCTGAATGGGGATTTGAACTTGGGTCTCCCCAGTCCTAGTCCAGCACTCTAGCCACTACACCACTAATTCTCTAATTGCAGAGGGATTGGGGAAAGGGCTAGTTTTTGGTAAATAGTTGAAGGTTTAGTGTCTTTGAGGCAGATTTGGGGCATAAAGTGGGATCTGGGGTGGAAGAGTGTGGTGAGGTGGTAGTGCCTAATGGGTGGAGGCTACCACCCAAATTGCAGAGGGATTGGGGAAAGGGCTGGTTTTTGGTGAATAGTTGAAGTTTACTCATCTTTAAGGTTTTTCCCTATAAGGTATAATGGAGGTTTCAGCAGCCCCATAAGTGCACTTGGAGGGTGCTGGGGTGGTCCAGAGTGAGTGGTGGTGTAGTGCATATAGGATGCCAGCCACTCCCATGGGGTTGCTAACCCATGGGGTACAGGGTTCTGTTGTTTCTGAGGTGGTCTGAGTGTAGATTCTATGGTAGCAAATGAGAGTGGATTCGTGGTTTGTATTGAAAATCTCATTTGCTACCAGAGAATCTACACTCAAACCACCTCAGAAACAACAGAACCCTGAACCCCATGGGCTAGAAACCCATGGGGGTGGCTGGCACCCTCTGTTCACTACACCACCACTCACTCTGGGTCACCCCAGCACCCCCCAAGTGCAGTTATGGGGCTGCTGAAACCTACATGATTTCCTATGGAAAACTTCAACAATTCACCAAAAACCAGCCCTTTGCCCAATCCCTCGGCAATTTGGGTGGTAGCCTCTACCCATTAGGCACTACCACCTCACCACCTCTTGCACCCCAGATCCCACTTTATGCCCCAAATCTGCCTCAAAGACACTAAACCTTCAACTATTTACCAAAAACTAGCCCTTTCCCCAATCCCTCTGCAATTTGGGTGGTAGCCTCTACCCATTAGGCACTTAACAAACTGAGTAGTACCTCACTGCCTTGCAGGTGGGAGTGGGGTGTAGTTGGCACATGGCAGTTGACAATTGGCACTGTCTAAAAGACAGTCAAAATGAATAGAAGAAATGAAGGTGTGTAATGAATCCTCATAAGGATTCATTGAGTGAAAGTTATTATACACCAAAGAATCCGAACACTTGAAAAATAGTGACCACACATTTTGCTCCACAACTACACTTCTATAAGGGCTAGAGCTTAGCTTTTTTTAAAAAAATGAAAGCTGGGAATCTGGGGAAATTAATAGGACAGATCCAAAACCCGAATCAATTCTAATTGAATCAGCCACAATTCGATTTGTACCCGAATCTAGCCAATGGACCACAGGGGTGATTCGTTTTGTCTCCGAATCACCCGAATCAGCTAGATTCGGGTACAAATCAATTTGTATCCGAATTGATTCGTACATCCCTAATTAAGAGCTTGAACAAATGATCTAAAATTTTTACTGACAAACTGTGGACTACTAAAGCCTTATTAGGTGACATACTATAGAGACAAATCACTAAGAAGAAAACCCAGCATGTTAGGGAATGCATAGGCGGGGAAATGGCCAGACACGCATTCATGAAAGCAAACAAAATGAAGATGATTTAAAATAAAATCCTATTATTCTTAGCAATTCAGTTCCATTTCTTTATGTCAAGTCTAGGGAAACCCACTGCTGTGTTTTAGCACTGCTTTAAGATGCCAATCAACAAGTTCCTCTTTCGCACTCTTCTTGGCTTAGTTCCATAGATACAAGGAAACGTAGCTGGTAAAGAGCATTATATTAAAATGTGGAGTCCCGAGTTACTGACTTCTCAGTCTTTTATTTGGAAAATGAAAGGTTGCAGCAAGTAACTTGTTACATACATTGAACGTTACAGGAACAATGCTACCAGTACTGCCAGTAGATTGAGTCTTGTCGGCAGGAGGAAGTTAGAAGATAGACTAGATACTTTGTGTTTATTGAAGCAAGAAAATGAGAGATAAGATGCAATCTCAGTGAATCATAGATTGCAATTGGAAAGGTGCTCAGGGTTATAATGTCTGGCGAAAGTGAAGGATTAACGGATATTAGTCAGCTATCAGCAAGTCCAGCTTTGTCTTAATTTTGCTACCTTGGGTCACTTGGCTGCAGGAAAATAAAATCCAATCAGAAGAAATGACTACAGTGTTTCATTATTTCGATATTTTGTCAGTAGGGCCAGAAACAAGCTTAGCTTGCTCCAAGTATTAAGAAACAGCAGCTAGATTTATTTCAAGAATTCTTGGTGAATACTTATTTGCAACCAACGTCTTTGCATGTGTATACAAATAATCATAAAAAGGAGTTCAAGCATTTTGCTAACAACCTGTTCACGCCAGTTCTCAACCTTTGCTTGTAAGCAGATACAATCATTTTTTAAGAAGGTTCAAAAAATACGGTCACAAATGTAGGGTGAATTTGCTGAAAGCAATAGGGTGAAGTTCTTCAGTGGAAATTTGTCAGGATTCAAGTCTGGAAAGGGTGCTGAGCCTAGGGCCTAAAGAAATCAACTACAGATTTAGTCTGTGGTCACCACTCACCTCTGGTCAGAAGAGGGGACATGCAAAAAGTTCAGCCAAACCAATGAGAATGGCTATTGACCAGAGTGAATCATGTAGAATTGTCCAGCTTACTTCTGCCATTAATGTTTCCATGTCAAGTTTGCTCACTGTTCTTTACAAAAAGATGATTTACTCTCCATACCTACTTCACCTCACTCTGTCCTCAGCTTGACAGACTGAATCTGACTAAGTTTGCAAGGAAAGACAAACCTTACTTTTCCACACAGCTTTTATTTATCTAATTTCTGTTTGATCACAAACACAAGAGTGGTTTTTTTCATTGTGCTTTTTAAAGGGTTGTAGTTGTAGAAGACTGTTTTGGATGCCGATTTCTTTGGGCTGCTTTTGATGTCTATTATTTTTGTGTTTAATATCATGCTTTATTGGCTGTAAAACAAGACTTGGTTTGCTCTGATGAGAAAGGTGGGTTATAAAATGTTTTTAAATTAATTTAATATAATCAACTTTAGATCTTTCTAACCAACTGAATTTCCCCCTGTGAGAAAATATCACTGAAGAAAGATATCTGAATCCCACATAGCTAAGTGACAACAATAGTGTGATTACTGGACCTTTAAAAGAGAAAAAAAGCAACCTGGGAAACCACTTAACAAGATGAAAATCACAGCCTCCATTCTTGGAAGTATGATAGCAGCATGTCTAAGAGCCTTCAAAATTGGTACAGTATTCACTTTGACAAACACCAAAATTGTCATTTTAAAAAATTTTCTATGAGTAATTATGGAAGCAATATTACAAGGTGGGATTTTTATGTATCATTTAGGATAAGCAACTGCAGGGTTACTATTAGAAGACTTGTGAGCAATCTCTGTTGTGACAATTATCCAATTGCCTTTTTGTTGCTAGTCAAATATGCAAAATTACCAGTGATTCGCTACCTGCTGGTAACATTCCAGAATAGTGCTCAGACCTGAAATAGTTCCTTCCCTAGAAGTTGATTGGGCGGGGGGGGGGGGGGGCGGGCAATCTGATCTCTAGAAAAGAATACATAAGGATCTCTGCAATACGTTTATATAAATCTGGTTCCCAAATATTATTTTAAGAGATGAGGGGGCAGTTCAGGGCCAGCAACTTGGCTGTCCTCTTTACAGAAGCGGAGAGAAGTCTAAGATAGCTCTTGTAGGAGATCATCTCTCTTTTGCTGAGTCAGTGAAGATACACGTTTGTCATTCAAAGACAAATCTTAAAAGGGCACGGATCACTCTACATAGATGTCCAGACTCAGTTTATCAGTCAGGTACAGGCAGCAGCCAGTTACCTCCAAGTACATCTAAAAAAGGAAATCTCTCTGGGTGTAATGTGGCAAAGTGTATTTTCTGAATTATTGGGGGCTTGCGCAAAGATTGCAAAGCCGTTTAGTGCAGCAAGGATTTCTTTTTGCAGAGATTGACACAAGCTCCTGTATGATGAGGGCAATCACCCCAACTTCATAGCAGGGATTGCCAGGAGACAGAATTGGTGTTTGGTGGGGCAGTGGCAGTTATTACTCTTGCTAAAAAGAGTAGGATACATTCTGTGCAGTCCACCTGCAAGGGAAGGGACCCATGGGGCTTCTGTGCAACTTCAAAAGCAGCCTATAGTGATGAAGATGCTGTGCAAAGATCTGAAAGTGCTTCTGGGCAGCAGCGCAGCACTTCTTTCCCCATAACCTCCAGTGTTCACCCCAAATCTAGCCTGGAATTTCCACTTCCAGCTGCAAGTGGCTCAAACTGCAAGTACAGAATCTCTGGCCAGCAATTTTCATGAAAGGGACCAGTATTCCTTATATCAGAGGAGGTCACTCTGATCACTCCTAAGTCACTCCACATACATTACATGATGCTTCCAACTTATTTATTTAACTTGGATGTTAACCACTTTCAGATTAAAACCCAGTATTAAAATTATTTAAAACTATGAATCTAATTAAAAGCCTGAGTGAATAAATGTGTCTTCAGTACCTTTTAAAAAGTTGTCAGAAAAAGTTGGTGAGGCTTTTATTTCAACAGGAAGCACATTTCAAAGGCCACGGGCTGCAAAGGAGAAGGCTTGTTCCTGAGTAGCAGCCAGACAAGTTGGCGGCAGCCGCAGGTGAACCTCTCCAGATGATCTTAGCAGGCGATGGGGCTCATGGCAAAGAAGACGTTCTCTTAAATACCCTAAGGGCTTTATAGGTAATGACCAGCATCTTGTATTTTGCCCTGAAACGTATCTGCAGCCAGTGCAATTTCTTCAACACAGGAGTAATATGGTCTCTCTTAGATGACCCAGAGACCAACCTGGCTGCTGCGTTCTGAACCAACTGCAGTTTCTGGACTACATACAAAGGCAGCCCCACATAGAGCGCATTGCAGTAATCCAGCCTAGAGGTTACCAGCAGATGTACCACTGTTTTGAGGTCGTTTATCTCAAGAAATGGACACAGCTAGTGTATCAGCCAAAGCTGATAAAAAGCACCCCTGGCCACTGCCTCAACCTGGGACACCAGGGAGAGGTTTGGATCCAGAAGCACCCCCAGACTGCACCCCTGTTCCTTCTGGGGGAGCATAACCCCATCCAGAACTGACAGATCAAAATCATCTCCCAAGTTTTGACCCCACACAGTAAGTATCTCCATCTTATCTGGATTCAGCCTCAGTTTGTTATCCTTCATCCAGCCCATTACTGCCTCCAGGCAGGCATTTAGGGAGGTTATGCCTTCTCCTGATGCTGTTGACATGGAGAAAGAGATTTGGGTGTCATCAGCATATTGATAACACTCTGCACCAAATCCCCTGATGATCTCTCCCAGTGGTTTCATGTAGATGTTAAACAACATTGAAGACAATTCGGAGCCTGAGGGACACCATACAAAAGTTCAGATTTTGAAGAACAACAGTCTCCAATAGACACCATCTGGAATCTGCCCGTGAGGTAGGAGTGGAACAACTGCAAAGCAGTGCCTCCCACCCCCAATCCCCTCAGACATTCCAGAAGGATAATACTATGGTCAATAGTATCGAAGGCCGCCAAAAGATCCAAAAGGACCAACAGAGTCTCTCTCTCTCTCTCTCAATTCCCAATTGAAGATCATCCAACCAAGGCAGTCTCCACCCCATAGCCCGCCCAAAAATCAGTTTGAAATGGGTCTAGATAATCAGTTTCCTCCAAGACCACCTGGAGCTGGGAGGCCACCACCTTCTCAATCACCTTGCCCAACCATGAAAGGTTGGCCTGTCATTATTTAACTCTGAGGGGTCCAAGGCAGGCTTCCTCAGAAGTGGTGTAATGATTGCCTCCTTAAGACAAGGAAGCATCCTGCCCTCCCTCAGAGAAGTATTTATAATCTTTACCAGGCCCTCTAACATAGCCTCCCTGCCAGACAGTATAAGCCATGTCAGGCAAGGATCAAGAGGGCAGGTAGTAGACTGCACCATTCCAAGCAACTTGTTCACATCCTCAGGAGTCACGAACTGAAACTGATCCAGGGTCATCACATAAGAGGTGCTGCTGGACACCTCGGCATCAGATTCTGTAACAATTGTGAAATTTGAATCCAAGTTGGCCCGAATACGTGATATTTTGTCCACAAAGAACTCATTAAAAACATCACAGCAAGTAATTGTTGGTTCTAAGTACTGATTCAAGGGGGAAGGGGCGCACATTAGCCCCTTCATGACTCTGAACAACTCCGCCAGATGTGAACTTGCGGTCGTGATATGGGAGGAAAAGAAGCACTTCTTTGATGCACATATCACTCTTCAAATGCTCTCTATGTAATAATCTGTTGGATTAGAGTCGATTCTTCCTCAATGGATGCTGCCTGGCCCTGGTGATTTGTTAATATTTTAATTTTTCCAAGATTTTTAGTCATCTCGTCACCTCTATCTGACTCAATTCTGTAGCCTATGTCCCCTCGGTCCAGGCACAGGTATACACTCAGTATTCTCTGCCTGAATACAGATGTAAAGCACTCTTCACTTTTCTGCAATCTCTATATCCTTCTTAAAAATCCCTTTATTAGTTTATTGTTAAATTTATATACTGCCTTTCATTAAAACAATCCCATGGCTGTTTCACTCCCTCATCATCTAACAGACCAACTGTCTCCCTGGCATGTTTCCTACTTCTGACGTATTTTTAAAAGTTTGTTATTCCCCATGATGCTTTTAGCTAAATGTTCCTCAAACTCTTTTTGCTTCCCTTATAATGAAGACACTGAAGAGGTGAATAGCTTCTGCCTTTTAGGACTGACTGTCAACAGTAAAAGATCCAGCAGTCAAGAAATACGCCACAAAACTAGTACTTGGTAGGGTTGCAATAAAGGCCTTGGAAAGGATATTTAGATGCTATGATGTGTCTATACCTACAAAGATTAGAATCGTTTGGACAATGGTTTTTCCCGTGACACTCTATGGATGCAAAAGCTGGACTTTGAAGAAAAATAGAAAGAATATTGATGCTTTTGAACTTTGGTGCTGGAGAAGATTTTTGAGGATACCATGGACAGACAGGAAAACAAACAAACAAACCAATTCAGAATTTTCACTTGAGGCACAAATGACCAGGCTCGAACTATCATACTTCGAACACATTATGTGGACCCAGCTCCTTTGAGAAGTCCTTACTCCTGGGAAAAGTTGAAGGGAAGAGGATAACCAGCAGCAAGGTGGATGGACTTGATTACGACAGCAATGAATGCACCACTGAGAGACCTTAAAGGCCAAGTTGAAGACCTGGGAGAGAATCTATCTATGTGGATCTATCTATTCATCCTGGGAGATAATCTATCTATGTGGTAGCTAAGAGTTGACACTCACTTGATGGCACTTAATCAATCGTCTCCTTGTATTTCTTTTGCCAGAATTAGTGTTTCTTTCTGTTCTCTTCATTTGGGCAGGCCTTCCAATTTCTGTGCACTGCAGAAACTTTAACATTGAAGTAACTTCTTCTAGCCACTAGAGGCATGAGTAGTAGTGAATAGGTGACTACTGGTTAGTTAAGAGTCAGAACTGTTGAAGGCTAGTGCCTGTGTATGTTATTCTAAGTCTCTCTCAGTACATGATGTTTTAGTTTCTTAATAAATATCTGTTTTTGAACTCAACCTGCTGTCTTCAGATAATCTGTTAGGCTAAACTTCTTTACCACCAGAGCATACTCTACTGTTTGAGGACTTTAATGTTTCTCCCCACACCCCTCAATACAGACAACCCAGCCTCCCCATCACCATATGCAGCGAACAAGTAGAAGAGAAAGCAAGATACACTTGAAGTGCCCATCTCAATGTCCACACATTCAGTGGGACATCTCAAAAGAAGAGAGTGTGTACATATAATTGGATTTGTGTAGACTCTGCACATGGACTCCGCGCCACTATACACAAACACACCACTACCCCACCCCCCTTTCAGGAGCTGCATCAAATGTGCAGTCAGCAAGTGGAACCAAGAAGCATAGTCCTACTTTGCCCTCCATGTGTTTCACTATGGGCGAAATGGTTCGGAAGGGGCTAGGATAGTCCCATTTTAGACTGCAAGTGTAGGATCAAATATTTGAATGTTCTCCTGCATGTATCATATTACTTTGTTATCCCCCAAACTATAAAATCTCAAGATGGTTTACAACTCAACACACAATTACCGTATTTTACGGACTATAAGACGCTACGGACTATAAGACGCACCTTAATTTTAATCCAGTTTTTCAGAGTTTTAACATATTAAACTGTTAAAACATATAAGACGCTCCTGAATTTTGGCGGATATTTTTTGAGGAAAAAAGTGAGTCTTATAGTCCATAAAATACGGTATAAGCAATTTAAAGTAGTTAAGACAATTAAGAACTACCACTAACAGCCTGGTTAGGTAAAATATACAACACTAGTAAAAAAAGGAAGGGCTTTAGGCTAGCTTTTGACATTCTAATTCTGTAAATAGAGGACAGTTAAAAAAAATTTCAGCAGAGTATTGAGGCATTCAATTTTCCCCATCTGCAGTCTGAAATGTTACAACCCAGCAACAGAAACATCATGTGGCATTTCTGCTCATCCAAAAGGCAGGTCAGTATTTTGACAGCCATGTGGTAGGTGAGGGGCCAAGACTTTAAAACAGTCAGATAGTGCTTGGCCGAGGTTAAATTTGAACCAAGAGTTTTCTAGCTCACCAAACATACTAAGGAAAAAATAACAGGAACAAGAAATCGAAGAACTGTATTTAGCTACTGTGTGAATTTTGAAGGGAGTTTTGGTCACAGTTGATGTTACCTGACATGCTGCAAATATGCTATCAAAAACATTGCATGGAGATTGCGAATTAGATGATTAAACCATATCAGAGATGGCAATGCTTCCATTGAAGGAGAAACATCAACCTGACCTTCCTTTCCTATTTCTTAGCAGGTTTTAAATAAGGAGAGAGAGAAAAAGCAGCCCCCCAGGGGCACCTTTACATCTCAGTACACAAATTAACTAATCATAGGCAAAGTAGGAATAATTAACCAAGACATCATTGACATAAGGATGTTCACGCAGATGGTGTGCATAGCCACCTATCTAGCAATGACAGTCACAGCCTGGATTTTTAAAGGCGCCCACTTAAGCAAATGCCATAGGATAAAACTGAGCAGTAGCTCAACAGTGGAGCATCTGCTCTGAATGCAGACTGTCCCACGTTCAAGCCCCGGCAGCTCCCGGTAAAGTTGGGAAAGCCTCCTGCCTGGAACCCTGGAGAGCAGCTGCCACTCACTGTGGACAAAACTGAGCTAGACAGACCAATGGTCTGACACATGATTAAGCAGCTTCCTGTGCTCCCATGAGACCAGCAAAATCGGTGTGTTAAGCCTTAAGGACAGCAGATTCCCAAACTACTACTACTACTACTACTACTACTACTAATAATAATAATAATAATAATAATTCGATTTCTATACCGTCCTTCCAAAAAATGGCTCAAGGCGGTTTACACAGAGAAATAACAAACAAATAAGGTGGAACCCTGTCCCTAAAAAGAAACATAAGATAGACACCAGCAACAGTCACTGGAGGTCCTGTGCTGGGGGTGGACAGGGCCAGTTATTCTCCCCCTGCTAAATAAAGAAAATCACCACGGTAAAAGGTGCCTCTTTGCCCAGTTAGCAGGAGACAGAATAGGCAGATTCACACATGCATCTACATCACTTGAGCTTCTCTGCACTCAATCGCCAGCAGATAAATTTGTAAGCTGACTCCACTGAAAAGGACATTGTAACTAAGGGGTTAAAAAATTATGATTGTTCATTCATATAGGTGGGTCGTCACTTGACTATGCAAATAATAAACATGTATATGTGAACCAGCATTATATCTTCGCCTATTAAGTGGAATTTGCTGCACCAGGGGAGATCCTGAACTTAGAAGATATTTCTAAGAGAAGAGAACATGTCAACATGCACACACACGACTGAGGAGTTTGCAGGAAACAAACTTTGCAGGAAAACCTTGTACAATCAAAAGTAGTTTGGAACATTTCAATTAGAACCCACTTGACCAAATAAAGCTTCACAAAATACCCTCAAAAGTACAGAGTAAAATACAACTTCTCAATAAACATCTTAAAAATGGACACAAAGTATGGGAACCTAGGTTATATAAATATGTTTCATTACAGATGTACAGGCAAATCTCACAATTTGTGGACTAAACATCCGTGATTCCACGTATCCACAGTTGGATAATTGACCGCCAACCTTGGCATATGCAGAAAAAAGGGTCAAATCCCTATCCACAGTGTTGGAGGCACCAGAAACTACCTCAGAGGTAATTTCCAGCTACCAGTTTGGAAAAAAGAGGCATTTTATGGCTCATTTCTTTAACACAAAATTTTATTTTGTTTTTCAGTGGAAAAATTGTGGCTTCTGGGTGGCATTGCTGAACAGCAGAAGCCATGTGGAGCATGGCATGACACTTTATTGAACTCATTGCCACCATTTCTGGTAGTTTTTCGCCTTTTTTGCCCTGCAGGAACCTAACACACACACCTGTCCCCATGGACTTAATGCCCTATTATCTGTGGTTTCGTTATCCGAAATCTTCAGGAATAAGACGCGCAGATAATGGGGTCCACCTGTAATCAGCCTGAAAACCAGATAAACTGCCACAGCTTTTTGACAGAAAACCTGTGAACTGTAGTAATGAGGAATGAGGTGCTAAGGATGACAGAAGATTCTTACCACACTCAAAATACTGCAAGTCTTGAGTTTCATAAGGAAAAAGGTTAAAATTTAGAATGCAGTATTTAGAATTCAGTTACTCTTCTCCATGCAGAAATGCTTAAAGAGTATATGTACCAAGCAATAGTAGCTAGCAGAAGTGTGCAATATTTTGGAACAAAATAAAAAATATAAACTGGATGGGAACTATTTGATTCATTTTTCATTCATTCCAAAATGAACACTAACTAAAACAGAAAACAAAACAAATCACAATCATTTATGTTCTTCATAGGAGTGGCTTTTATTCATCGTAGCCATTACTGTTGTTGAGACCATCAGCAGCAGAGCTCATTTTTACATAGGGATGAGCAAACCGGTTCGAATTTGAACCAGTTCAGTTTGATAGTTCGAATTCGAAACAAACCAGCCATTAGGTTCGAGCTGCAGGTTCAAATTCTAACCGAACTGGGGGGGGGGAGTTGAATAAAACTTGTTGGAACCTCCCAAAGTGGGTGGGGTGGTAGTTGGCACCCATGGGTGCCTACCACCCAACCCGCAAAGCAATTGGACACATGTATGATTATTTACGAATTTTCCCCCTCATAGGATATAATGGGACTTGAACCAGCCCATTATCCCCTATTGTGGAGCACCTGGAGGCACAAAGGTGGGTGGTAGGCACCCAGGGTGCCCACCACCCACCAAACCCCAAGGTAATTGGACACTCTTCCAATTATTAGTGAATTTTTAAAGTATTTTTGAATTCCTCATAGGGAATAATGAGGATTCCAGCAAATGTATAGATTCACGTCAGTGAGAAAGGGGTGGCCTAGAGTGGAGTGTGGTGGCTGGTAGTGCCCAAGGCAGTCAAGGAAGCTACCAGAATTATTTCAAAGGAATTGGGCAAAGGGCTTGATTTTTAAGTGATTTTTGAAGTTTACGCATCTTTAAGGTTTTTCTCCATAGGGAAGAATGGAGGTTTCAGCAGCCCCATAACTGCACTTGGGGGGGGTGCTGGGGTTGTCCAGAGTGAGTGGCGGTGTAGTGCACAGAGGGTGCCAACCACCCCCATGGGTTGCTAACCCATGGGGTACAGGGTTTTGTTGTTTCTGAGGTGTTCTGAGTGTAGATTCTCTGGTACCAAATGAGAGTGGATTCATGGTTTGTCATTTAAAATCTCATATGCTACCAGAGAATCTACACAGAGAATCTAGGTGTTCCACAATAGGGGTTAATGGGCTGGTTCAAGTCCCATTATATCCGATTAGAATTTTTTTTTAAAAAAAATAATAATCATAAAAAATCGTAAAAGTGTCCAATTGTTTTGGAAGTTGTATGGTAGGCACCCATGGGTGCCAACTACCACCTCACCCACTTTGGGAGGTTCTAACCAATTCAAACTCAAACCGAACCAGGGGTTCAAGCAAAACCAAAACCAAACCTCCCCCTCCCAGTTCGAATTCGAACTGAACAGGGCTAACCAGTTTTGTGCACAGCCCTATTTTTTACATCTGCCTTCTGACACTAACCCCACAGCCCCACCCTCACCACAAACCCTGGAACAATGCCAAGTCCAGGCATTCTGGATATTAAGAAAAACTACAACAATTTTAAAAGGTGGCCAATGGAAGGCAGCTTCCGAAACGAGCTCCACTACCACCACAAGCAACAGCAAAAACTATTGAGTGCACTCATTCTCGCTCTCGCATGCACACACACACACACACACACACACAAGAAAGATGTTTGTAATAATAAAAAACAATGGAATAATGGAGCAAGCATTCTTGTACACCCCCAGTAGCTGGCAACTCAAAGGTCTGTTGAGCTACAGCCTTCACACTCACTTCCATCTTCCTCTCAGAGACTGTGTAATGGAGGCTGATAAGCAAGATGCAAGTTTCAAGAACGGCCATCCCACCTCAGGGGCAAGGCAACAAATCCTCATATATTTAACTCTGCTAGAAGAGCCCTAAAGACTTGCTTGTTTGGCCTGTCATTCCAAGGTTTTTAAAATTATTTTTTAAGTGTTTTAAATGATTCTGAATGGTTTTAAATTTGTTTCTACATTGTTTTAAGTAGCTTGTTTAAAAGGGTATTTGCTTTTGTTTTTTATTTGTTGTTCGTTGCCCAGAGCCTTTGGATGGGGCAGGACAGAAATGTAATAAATAATAATATAAAGTAAAGGTAAAGTAAAGTGTGCCGTAGAGTCGATTTTTACTCCTGGCAACCACAGAGCCCTGTGGTTGTCTTTGGTAGAATACAGGAGGGGTTTGGTGCCCCATTCAGAAGCTACTGTACACCAGAGTCTCCATAAATCAAAAGTGAGTTCAAAAGATTACTCAATTTTCTGCCCTCACATATTCAAGCTTGTGTGTGTAACCATGAGGACTAGTACATTTCCCCCACCTTCCTTAAAACTAGAATAAAACATGAGCAGCATGTAAGAGCCTCAGGGCTACCTGCTACCAAAAGGAAATACATTTTCCCTGACTTTGCATAAACCAATAAACAGAATAGCTTCAGGAATAAAGCTTCTTATATTTGACTGTGGAACAGCCAAGAATAAAAAATAAAATGCAAAATTTGGAAAGCATTGTTTTCTTGCTTCCCAATAAAGACAATCAAATAATATTCTTAAAAGCACATGTACACAGGCTTATTGCTACAATCAGCTGCCAGTTGCTCTAAGCATTGCATGCCGAGACTCCAAAACGATGCACCAGTATAAAGTATTCACAGCTCTCTGCTCAATCTGAAGCAAATATCTAAAGATAAAATTGAGACGCCTCAGATGTAGCTGAATCAGAAGTGATCTGAATCTGGCTATGAAGTCATTCATATCAGATACTGAAAGCAAGAACCAGTCCTACACAAATTCATATGCAAATAGTCAAATGAATTCTGAGCAACATCGGGGGGGGGGGGAAATAACCCACCGATTGAAAACTGGTTAGACACAGCAGAATACACCTACAGAACATTAACTATCAGCTGCCCTGCAGATGGCTGTTCAACTGAAATATCCTCTTTTGCAACTCAAGCCCATTGAAATAAAGTCCTCTGGGGCAGCAAAGTCTTTGCCCTCGATGTGACAGCTCCTCAGGTATTTGGAAAGTGCGACTCTGCCCTCCCCAGTGCACTACAGTCTTCTCTTTTCTAGGCTAAACAGACCTAGTCCCTTTCCACATAGGACTTGTTTGCCAGACCCCTGAGTAGCTTCACTGACCTTCTCTGAAACCATTTCGATTTGTCTACATCCTTCTTAAGGTGTGGTTCCCAGAACTGGATACAGTTCTGCAGGTGAGCAGTGTGGAATAAAGTGCAACCATTATTTCTCCTGACTTGGAAACTACTGTTCCGTTAGATGTTTGATCTAAGATCGTAAATAAACAACTAACTACTGTTCCGTTAGTGCACCCAAAAACTGCATTAGCCTTTCTTGCAATTGCATTATGCTGCCGAATGATGTTCACAATCCCAATTACGAATATGACATTTATATACCGCTTCTCAACAGAAGTTCCCAATGCGGTTTACATAGATATCGGTAAATGATATAAACAGGGTTATAGCTATGGGAAAGGGGACCCATGTTCACCCTTCTGCCCAGCAGCCCCTCAGAGTGAGGGAGATAATGAAGAAAATATGGAAGGCGGGGGGGGGGGGTGGCAAGTTCTTTGAACCCATCAGCTCAATTATAGCTACACCCCTAGAAATAAATAGATATAATTATAAATAAAAATAGAGATAAATCCCAATTACCCTATGCTGGGCTGAATAAAAATAGTTTCTAATGTAAATATAAAAGCCCTTGGTATATGTATAAGGCTACGTGTGTGCTCTGTGTATTCCCATCATGAGACATATCCCGGATTTTTCTAAACTTGAGATTGCTAAAGATGTATTTGTTTTTGTCTTTATGACAGGTATCCTCACGTGGAATTTTTGTAGTGTGTTACCCATTTAGACATGCAACTTCTACACCAATGTCTGGCTGACAATATGGAATAAAATGTACAAGGGCACAACTTTTATGAGCAAGAGATATGCAAGAGCAAGTTTAACTATTGGGATGCCCCTCTCTTTCCCAGTGCTGTAATTGTGCCAAGTCCAGGGGGGGGGGAGCAACAGGGGCTGTGACAGAGAGGCAAAGGCAAGCAAGAAAAGAAGATTACTGCCTTCCATGGCATAAACAGGGCAAACTGACATCATTTGTGGAGGGTAATACTCTATGGCAAGGAAGTTCTAAGCCCATGCAATAGTTGTATACCACCAGGGATGAGTAAAGCATTTGCGGGGGGCTCTGCTCTGGGTGCATATGAACCCCACCCAAAACTCTTATTTTACAAGTAGACAACCTACTTCTCCCTGGCATATAGAAACATGCACAATATCTAAGCAGTACATAAAGGGGATAGAAAAACATCTTAAATTACTTGGCTATGATCTTTAGTCATTCCATAACTGAATTGCCATATAATTAATGCAAAGTGGGATGGGTCAGGAGAGGGACCACATGCCTGGGTTAAGTTGCAGCATTTAGCAGCAATTAATGCTGATCTGAAACACAAAAAGAAATCATTTTAAAAAATGCATACTTTGGAAATGGGGAGCAAAAAAATGATAGGAGTTTAATCAATTAGCATTGGTCTGAGTAAATATTTTCCCCTCTACAGATGGGGTGTGTGGGGGTGTGGGGGGGGGGGAGGACACATATCCACAAATGTATTTTTAAAAACAGCATTTGCTCTTTTCTCTAAAGGAAAGAAAGTAACTTGCTACTCTCCCCCTTTACATGACCCTCTATGCAGTTTAAGGGGAAGAAAATATTTAGTCCAATATTATCGTAACACAGAATATGGCTCTATTTATGTGACAACCTGACAACATACAATTTCATGCTTGTTGAACTGATCTGTGTTATATATTCACTGTGAATATTATGAAGCCTCACCATTATAAATATGAAACAGTATACACTTATTCAAAATAACTTCAGCAGCAGCAATTTATAGCTAGGCTGTTTGTGTGCTTATAAAGTTCCAAACACCACCTTTAAAAACTGAATCTCACTAAAACAGATGTGCAGTGCAAGTGTGACCGAAGTGGATTTGCAATGACCTATGAGAATGGAGGCTAATACATTTTTTGCTTGTATGGCAGCTGACTGGTTTGAATTTAGATATTTAACTTGCAAGTACACGGTGTCCTCATGGGGTTTGTTTTAACACACGGGCCAAGACATTTTGTTCACCCATTTGCTTTGGCTTACTTGCCCTGGATGAACATTTTATCTCCTTGCTGTTAAGCACCACAGGGCTGAGACTAAGAGCACTACAGGTCAGGGACCGATGCCTTTTCCCCTGCATCAACAGGGCTGTTGGTCGGAAGAGGGAACTGCAGACAATTCAAACCAGGATACCAACACTGAATCCTCCCAGAATCATCCTGGGCACCAGGTGCTCCCAGAGAGCCAAACCCCAGGCCACAGCATACTATAAGGCTTCAAGATCTGCTGCTTTCCCTCAGTTGTCATGCAGGGAGCCACTAGGAGAATTCCTCTGCCCTGTCAGACTAAGGGCCTTCTCCTGCCCCTTTTGTGCCAGTACCTGTCACCTCTGCAGCCAAGGGAGCTGGATCTTGCAATCACTTGGACTTGAGTGCCCAATTTTCAGAGGCATAACTATAGGGGGGCAGGGGGGGCACGTGCCCTGGGCGCCATCTTTTTTGGTCACATGGGGGGCGCAGCCATGACAAATTTTTTTTTTAATTTTTTTTTAATTTTTTGTTAATACAAATGTTTCCTGCTCAGTGCAGCAGCGCTGCAGCAGTCAAGGGAGCGCGTCGGCGCCCCCTCCCCCACGAGCGGTCCCTTCCGCGCCGCCCACGCCCCCCCCCCATTGCTTTGCTGGCGCCTGGCGGCCAGTCAGTGGCCTGGCTTTGCGGCAGCGGCGGGCGCTTGTGAGGAAAAACCTAAGTATAATGTAGTATGTTGGGGGTGCGGGGGGGGCGCCATTTCAATGCTTGCCCCAGGCGCCGTTTTCCCTAGTTACGCCTCTGCCAATTTTGCAACAGAAATGGGCTTGCCTGTATTTTCCCCCTAGGCTAGCTAAACACAGATAGAGAGCACCTTCAGTCTTGGCTATTCCAGGGAAAGTGCTGGCAACAGCTGAGGAATGCCTAACAGGATTGTGCTGGAAGATTGGTTATATCTTCCTACCTAGTAACTGAAGCAGGCCACTCATGCTGCCACACTATAAGCTCTCAAAAGAGCTGTCTTTGGCCAGTTTGGCTGAGAATGGCAGGCAAGGAGCGGGGGAGAGAGAGAAGAAGCACCAACTTGCTTCAGAAGTAAAATCTGGACTAACACTGAACTGCATATTTTGTCCATTTGTTGGGGGGGGGGGGAGAGAAATACACCTTGCAAGAGCTAGATAGGAAAAAATTGCATAAATATTTCCAAGCTGTACAATGCTGGTTTGGAAGTTAGTGAATTGCTTGAGACTATTTTTCGATGCACAGATCAGGCGTGTTGGCACATGACAGTTTATGAACAAACGCCATGCAGATTCTGACACTGTTTATGGAGATACAATATCCCCACCCATCTCTTTATTTAGTAAACGTTGGTGATTCGAAATACACAACAGCACCCTGTCACCACAATGAAGCATTTTACTACATGGGGCTTGTTTCATATTCAAGAGCTGAGCAAGAATCCTCCTCCCCGCACCCACCCACACCACCGCTTGCCATTTATCCTGGCAGTGTAGACTGGTATATTCAAATAAACGAGATTCCCGTCATTGATTTCAGTCACCAAACACGCGCGCGCGCACACACACACACACACACACCCCAACCCCCCAAATTTCTCATTTTTAAATTCATATATTTCCTGAGCAAGCATGCAAGCTGGTTGCTATGAAAAAGAGACCCTTTTACTCAGCTTAGAAGCATGACTTAAAACCTTTAGCCATATAACCCAGACATAACCAATTCTGTAGCATATCTGCTTAATGTTTTGCTCTCTTTGCTGGTATACATGAAAGGATACCAAAGAAGAACACTCAGTTTAAAAGCTAAGGCCGACACATCCTAAACACATTTGTTTGGAGGTTTATTTCTGAGTAAACATGCACAGGATTGGGCTGTGTCCTGCCCTTTCCAGAAGAAAGGGCTGGCAGTCACTGGGCAAAGGAGTGTTTCTTCACAAGCTGGAAAACAAGCACCCATTCTGTCTGGTTAGCAGTGTCATAAATATTCATTACCTGAGCTATGAACACATTACAGCATTCTGATAGTTGGAGGGCATAGACTTAAGATCATCCATACTGGCTCAGTGATGAGATTCAGAATGGCATCTCCTGGGTTCTAGCACCTGTGATGACTTGCTAGACCCCAGGTCCAGCAGGAAACTCACAGTAATATAACTTACTATGTCATTTTATAATGTTTAACCTCAGAATTAATTTTCTTTTTTTTACATAGAAAAATAAATCCTTTATCAGAAAAGTAATCCTTTATCAGATCATACATAGTTTTGTATGATGGTCACAATTAATTTAAGAGATTATAAAAGTGTAGGTTTTAAAATATTTGTATTAAACTCAGATTTTATTTTAAATCAGGGTTGTTGCTGGGTTTAACCAGGAGACATCTTCCAGCCTCCCCCACATGATCAGAAGCTAGTTAGAGCTTCACCGCACCACACACCCACACAACCGGCACAGTGGAGCTGAATACACAGGGGATCTGGAGGAGGAAGTCTTCCAGTATGGGAAACAGAGAGGCTTCCTGTAGCAATGCTGCAGCTCCCGGGTGCCTGGCTGTTCTTTAAGCAGCACTCTGATCCTCAGGGAGCTGGCTGCTGCAGAACACAGCCGTGATCACACAGACGAACAGGGCTGCAGAGGCTTTCACCTTGCTTTTAAACTGGGTTTCCCAATAGGGTAGGCTGCTCTGGTACAGTGGGGTGGAAGCGGGTTCCAAGGCTCCACACAAACCTCACAGACCAGATTTTCTTGCTCCCGCGGGTCATGAGAACAACCTTACTAAGCTGTGGGTTTTTGTTTTTTTTAATCAACACTAATCTTCCCTGTATGTTGACCGGTTGTCAAAGAGCAAGTTCTGGATCACATGACTTGGCTTATTTAAATCAAGAGGAGAGCTGGTCTTGTGGTAGCGAGCATGACTTGTCCCCTTTGCTAAGCAGGGTCTGCCCTGGTTGCATATGAATGGGAGACCTGATGTGTGAGCACTGTAAGATATTCACCTTAGGGGATGGAACTGCTCTGGGAAGAGCAGAAGGTTCCAAGTTTCCTCCCTGGCATCTCCAAGATAGGGCTAAGAGAGATTCCTGCCACCAGTCTGTGAAGGCAATACAGAGCTAGATAGACCAATGGTCTGAATCGGTATATGGCAGCTTCCTATGATCCTATTTGGAACTAGCGGCTCTGCAGGTACCTTAGTTTGGTATGTGCCATTTGCTCCTGTTCTTGGCTTATAAGAATCTGGGATCTGGTTCGATTGGCAGATGTTGTTTGGGAGCAGTTGGTCCAATATAATGGCATACTTACCCCACACTCCTGGTCAGCAACTAGATATACTGAAGAACCCATTTGAAAGTCCCTAGGCTCTTACCCCACCCCCCGCAAACTGGCAGGACTTCAAATCCTATAGACAAAATATATGAGTTACCGCACCTTCTCTCTCTGCTCCTGAGTTGAAGGGCCAAAGTAGACACAACTTTAATCATGTCACTGATGATGTGTTTGCCTCCCTCCCTGAGGACAAAGAGCATAGATGGAGGAAGAAGCATCAGCAGAGGCAAATCAGATTGGAACCATGGGTGTAGGACCACTGCACATGAACTAAATGCCCTGGGGAAAATGGATATAGATTGATTTGCTCCAAATTGGGTCCATGCTATTTATGCAGAGGCTGGAGGATGTATACGTGCCAGGACCAATGAGATTGTTAAGTCATGTCTAATTTGGCTCTAAACGTGTGAGAAAACAAGAATCTAGTTCACATACCACAAACTCATTTTAGGAAAGTCACTATTCTCTCAACATCAGCCTTCCCACCCAAACATCTGCAATAAGAAGATGACAATACTTGAGGGTGCGTGGCTTGCCTAAGGCCACCTAGTAAGCTGATGACAGGGGCAAGGTTTGAACAAATTTGAACAAATAACTACAAGCGGTAGTTCACTCTGTTAGCCACTATGCCACACAAGTAAGAGAGCAACAAGGCTACTCTTTTACTATTATTCTGTACCACCAACCTGTGATGGTGTCAGATTCAGGAAGACCTCTGCTGAACCCTCTCCTCTAATGCAATTGTTCCTTATTTACCCTACATATACTGTTCAGTTCTGTTGGAATTTAGGGGCTCCTAGAATGCTTTTTTATTATAATAGTATTGTTAGAGTTTATTGTTCTTATGAACTTGCCTGTGCCAAATCTACATCGATAGCTTTTTTATATTTATTGTTGTACTAAACCCACAGCGCTCTCTCTCTTTCCTTTCTAAATTTATCAGATAACCACATATTTTACATTCATTTCTCTAAGACTTTGTTGGTTCTTATCTAGTTTCTTTTTTCTTTTTTAAGATTTCTCATGAAATGCTAGAATGAGCAAATTTTGCAGGACTGTCTGTAAAGCCATCGACTAAACTCAACCTCCTCTCTCCCTTTGTTTTGCAGCAATACCATGCCCAGCAAAATCCCATTTGCCATAACAAAAATTTCATTATAAAAGCACATTTTAGGGGGATGCAAGCTGTTAAGTATATCCGATGTGTTTAGAAAGACATATAAAACATTTAACATGTAGTAATTAGAATTTCAATAACCTGCTTATAAAAGTTCCACAAACTGTGGGTTTGTTCAGGATAATCATTTTACACCGCTCTCAGATTTACTGATATGCTGCCTGTTCTGACATATAGCCCAGAGCAATTTAGTTTGCTTTTTAAAGACCACAGACATTCCACTATCCTCTTCACCCCAACCTCAATTCTTTTAAGCACCCTGATGAGTTTCATTCGGCCACTGTGCCATCTAGAACATTAAACACAATGTTTAAGTCCGCTGTTAAATCACAATCAGTTCCTATTAACAATTCGAAGCTTCTCTCCTTTTTATCAACAGTTACTTTATTAAATCCTTAATAATATAGATAGAATAGTTAGTTAATTTGTGTGTTGAGCCATGGATGTTAATTTGTAAACATAATAACATACTGCAATCATTTGCATAATAGCATTTTAATCTTTTTAGTAAAAGCTGTAATTCCCTACAAAGTACACTGCAGTAGAAACTAAGTGACTATTGGTAATAATAAAAAAGGGCCTTAAAATTCTGATCCTATTATAGCGTTGGAACATACCCAAACTGCTTCCATAATCTCTGAAATGTTACTGTTCTCTGATTTAGGTGTCTGTGTCAAGAATAAAAATGAAGTATAACTGGTGGCTCTAGACTATTTCCTAAATGTAATTTAGTATTCACTAAGCACCAGCACTTGGCAAATAGCTCAGAGGCTTTCCTTCAAAGTTCAGAGCTCCAGTTATGCATTTGTGCTAGTAACACCAAGCAACTCACCTTCCAGACTAGTGTGCCATATAGATGACGAAGATAAATCATGCCGGGTTGGCACTAAAGGGTAGCAGCCATCAAGGGTCTGACTACTAGGACTCCTTCCACAACCCCCTCCCCAAGATTATATCTTCTTGAATGGCCTGCCTTGGGCTACTAGTTTTGGAGAAAATTAAGAAGTGGAATTACACACACACACACACACACACACACACACACACACTACAGGCAGAGACCAGTTCAGAAAGCTCTACAGAGGTTCAGGCTCCTGGAAACCCATTAACAATAGTCACAAGACTTTGTAAAGAAAACACTGGGGGCTGTTTAAAAGTCAGGCCAAGTCATTTTATGCAAGATCTGGTAATTCATTAATCAATATGGCTGCAAACACTGAATGAATAACTTTGCAGGAGTAGCAGAGCCCCTACAGAATACTGGAGCTTTATGGTATGAATCTATGCAAATTACCTAGATGACTATAAAAAAGCCCCCATCACCTTCACCATGCAAAACCATTCCAAATGGATACGAAGTCATTTATCTTTGTAAAATTTCTTCTTTGCCAAGAACAACGCACTGTATGTGCTTCCATTGTGAATCCTTTTCTCACTCCCCCTCACCCTCATGGCTTATAATAGACATCTTTGGCTGCCCACAGAGAAGTACAGTAGCTTATATCTTGCTTTCCAAAATACCTTACACGCATCACAGTCCTGAAAGTACTCTGTATGGATCTGAACACAAACAGCAGCACATTCGACAACTCTTAGGTAATTAGAATGACAGCATGGCAATTTAAGTCTTGGTTCACTTATAAAGAAGAAATTCAGGAAGAATGTTTTTCTAAGGAAAATTAAACACCATGTTTTTGAAGGCGACACTGGCAGTTCCTCTATCACGGTTTGCTTCTTCTGGGAGAATGGCTGCCAGCACCCTCTTCAGTTGCTCCCATGCAAGTCCCACCGATCTTAACGGGGCTTATTCCTGAACAGCAAAAATGGGTATTTCCTTTTAAATTTAAAGGTGAAACAATTGATATTCTCTGCCCTACCCACTTCTCCTTGACAGATACATACATCACAATTGTGCATATATATTTGTATCTAAAATTACCTTCATAGGTATGCATCTTTTTTATTCTACCTGGTTTTAAATATGGTTTTCAATACACCTAATCTAGTACATTCACAGACATATACACATTCCAGGCAAACTGTAAAGCAGGTGGCAGCATCGAAGCAAGATTACCAGTTTTATCACTTCCCCTGAATTAGTGCTAAAACACTAAACCAAAAGTGTGGGGGGCAACTATTTTACAGGAGTGCCTTGAAAGTGGAAAGAGTTGGTTGCTAGAGAGGCCACAGTTAAGCTGGCAGGCAATCTGGTGAAAGATTTCCGGAGGGTGTGAAACACCCCTCTCATATATGCCCAGATGTGAAGACCAAGCCCTGCATGAAAGGTTGAACAGAACAGTCTCCATGCAAGACACCTCCCTATTTTGGCCTCAAGAGGTGGTAAATCTGTGTCTGGGTTGTATTACTTCAGACTGCTGGGAAGGGGGTTCACATGACAAAATTTCTCCATATCCAAACAAAACAAAAATCCAACACAGAAAACTAGATATGAACCTAAACTTGCCTTCACACTAACATGCCAGTTAGAAGTGAAACTCATGACAAAAATGGTACATCAGATCTGGAATCTCATGTGCTATACTGGTGAAGAAGAGACAAAATAGGTCATTGATAGGTAGCATCGTTGAAGTGTCTGGTTGGGTCTAGTCAGAATTGGTTTCTTTGTTTGGTATAGTATGTTTTGTTGCTTTCACAATTCCCCCCACCCCACCCGTTCATTGTTAAGGTTTCTTTCTCAGATGTCCTCTGTTTGGCATTTTATCCCCTTTTTAGTCTACTTTCTAGTAAGCTTATGAGATCCCCCAGCATTCTGTGTGTCCCCACAACCAACATCACAATGCCTGGACCAATATGAACCAAATCTGGTATACTTGTGGGGACACACAGCGACAGCGTAGTTTGTGATGTCATCCACCCCAATTCAATATGGCAGATGCATAAACCTTTGAGGCACAAGCGGGCTACAGAGGCGTAACTAGGGAAAACGGTGCCCGGGGCAAGCACTGAAATGGCGCCCCCGCCCCCCCCATACTACATTATACTTAGGTTTTTCCTCACAAGTGCCCGCCGCCGCGGCGAAGCCAGGCCACTGACAGGCCGCCAGGCGCCAGCAAAGCAATGGGGGGGCGGAAGGGACCGCGCGTGGGGGGGGGGCGCTGACGCGCTCCCTTGACTGCTGCAGTGCTACTGCACTGAGCAGGAAACATTTGTATTAACAAAAAATTTTTAAAAAATTAAAAAAAAATTGTCATGGCGGCGCCCCCCACGTGACCAGAAAAGATGGTGCCCGGGGCACGTGCCCCCCCTGCCCCCCCTATAGTTACACCTCTGGCGGGCTAACTTATGAACCACTTAACTTATTTGAACCAAATTTGCTATAGATGTAGGGACACATAGGGATGCCTCAATGGTGTAAGTGATGATGAGGTCATCCACCCCAATCCAAAACGACAGATGTGTTAACTTTTGAGGCACAAGTGCACTAACTTGAGGGCGGTCTAACTGATTTGAATCAAATTTGGTACAGTTGAGAAGATAGTGAAAGAAAATTAGGCAGATTAGTTATTACGAGAACATGCCTTTATATAGCCTGTGCCATGTGTAACTATTAAACCGAACTGTCAGTGGTTTTCCTTGCTCTATCCCCTCAAGCCCTTTTCACAATTTTTTCTCTCACCCTCCTCCACAGACTTCTAATGTTATTGGCTGTGACTGTTGATTGACAGGAGTTAAAGAACCTCTTGTCAGAAACTTCATTTGAGCATTCTGTGGTTGCAAACACAAATGTGATCTCTGCTTCTTCAGGGGTTGGTTTTAGTTTTGCAGGGGAGGTCCAGGCTGCTCCTCACCTCACAAACTAACATTTTGGGCATGCTTTGCATGCCCTCCCAAGAGCTCCAAGTTCCTCCCCTCCTCCTTTTAACGGGAGTTTGTGGAGAGTCTGTGCCTATCCAAAATCATTAGAAAGCATCAAAACAAAAAAATGGGATAATCTTCAGTCACATCCTGAGCTCCCACCTGTAGTCTAAAGTGGTAAATGCCAGACATTTTCCACCTCAGGGAGAACTAAGATAGCCTGCGGTTTCTAAATACTTCTACATGACCAAAGAACTGAAGTAAACTATAAGAATGTAAAACAACAAGCATTGCAAGATCTTGAATGTGTACTAGAGAGAATGATCCAGTGCTTTACTGTTTCAACCAATAAAAATAAAGTGGGTGAAGTCTGATGGGAATCTGACAAGCTAGTAGGGCTGAACAACTTTGGCCCTCCTGAAAATATTGGACTACATCATCTCCAGCCACAGTTGCAGACAAGCCAGGTACAAACCTTGCAAGTTGGTTCCACGTTATACGTGAATCTCCCCTATGTAAACATAATTAGGATCTGGCCGTTTCACTCAGGGGCATACTTACAATGTGGGCTAAAGCACCCCCACCTCAAGCAGGAAGTCTGGAGGACTGGCAAACTCTTCCCCTTCCTCTGCTACTTTGTTCCTCCACTTCTGCAGACAGGAGGTATCAAGTCAAGTTGATGCCTTCAGCTAAGATGCAATTGTGTGAATAAGTGCCATGAAAGGAGCAAAACACAGAATTAATTTACCTCAGATGTGTGAGGGGGGAGGTGAGGAAAATCAAGTGTATTCCCTGCCCCCATCTCCAACCAGGGAAAATCCAATTCAGTTTTCCTACCAATGCCCATATTTTTCTGTTTTTGAACCCTGGTTCCTTGCTCCCAATCACTCATGGCTTTCCCCTCCTCACACTATTGGTTTCATTGGGCAAAATCACATGTTTGGTTCTAGTACAGGGCAAGGTTGCTTGGTGCAACTCCAAAGCACATAAACTCTTACTACAACAAAAGCTGGATCTATAAATATAGAGAGAGATAACAATGCATGTTTTGCACTTTTATGGCACTATAAATATCACTGCCTTATTGCAGAATTAAAACCATATCTTTATCAAAACTGCCTGTGCACCAGGCGGGCTGTAGTCACTCAGTGGTAAGGGAAAGGCAGTATTCAGAGGCACTTTCTTCCATCACATAGCCATGGGACTGATTTGGAGGCTGGGACACGATATAAATTTAGACCTGATCATACCAATCTTGGCAATTAAAAAACTGTATGATATTGCTCAGTATTTATTGTTGAGAGTCCCACATTTTACACCATATTCATGTTGTAGAACATCAGAATTCTCACTGCATCCACATGCATGCTGGGTGCTCTGATATTCCACTACAGATAAAAGTACTAAATGCTACTAAACCACTACATTTATCATCAATATGTAGGAAAAGAAATCAAATAATAACATAACAGAGGTGAAACCTTGTGCCAAAACCTCTTGAGAGCAGTGTGGAAGTAAAATCCAGTGAGACGCTGTGTCATCCTTGGTTCTTGAGCACCCCCCATAGTCATAAGAAAGAGCAGCAGAGTCAAGAAACTACCATAAGCATAACTGCAGACACTAAGTATGATGGGACAGACAATAGAGAGAAAATCAAGAGGAAAAGATCTAGTTTGCATTGCTGGAAGCTGTATATAATCTTCAGCTTTTATTATCACACCAAAAAGAAGTGGTTGACTTCTTTTTTCCTCCATCATTGCTCCAAAAGTCAGCTAAGCATCAAAGCTTACAACATCTTAAAGCAAGTAGCCAGAATCTACAAAATGACTACCTTGCTCTTATATCCATGTTAGATCAAACTAACCCTCTCGGATGACAAGTGAACTATTCACTCTGAAGTACCTGTATGAAATCAGCGATAATGTTTGTTCGTTCCATTTATATCTTGTCTTTCTTCCACCACAGGACAGCATATATGGGGTTCCCAAACAGTCAGCCATTCCGTTTCCAAACAGACCTACTTAGCTTCAGCTAAGTTGTTATAATCACTCAGACCATTTGAGCTTTAGATCAAATAAAATAGCTGTGTTACTGCCATATTGCAGAAATCTCACTTGAGAGCAGCCAGTAATAGAGTTGGCAAAAGTGTACCAACTTCCCCAAATTTTACAATACAGATTCTGCACTAGTTATAACCAAACTATATAAAATTAACAGCCTTGCGCAATGTATCTGTTGCTAGACTCTACCACTTCAGATATTACTGATATTAAGTTAGATTTTAAACTGATCTGCTCTTCTCCAATGCAAAGACCCAGTTTATTACAGAGCTTCCCAACCTTGTATCCCCAGATGTTGTTGGACTACAACACCCATAATCACCACCCCCAATGACAAGCCACTATGGATGACAGGAGTTGCAGACAGACAATGTCGGGAGACCACATATTGGGAATCCCTGATTTAGTACATTGCTTTTGGGCAGTATGAACTTAAGAAGCTGGATTTTGTATATTCTACATATATCAATAATATATTTGGTATATTATTGTTTTGTATTATGTTATGCAGTTTATTTTATAATTTTTGTTTACCATTTTTCAGACAAGATAACAAAAATTATACAACATGCATAGTCAGACAATAAATGACAACATTCCTTCATACAGTACAAGAGAACTTCCCCCTTCCTACTTTGTAAGCCACATAAATACCCACCAATTTCCTATCCTAACACCCTTTTTAAAAAAAATCCAATACAAAAACAAAATTCCAGTCACAAAATCATCCAGTGCTCTTGTCTACAAGATTATTTATCACAATGCATACAATTCTAAGAATGTTTCCCAAATTACTTGGAATTTATCGTGAGCTCTTTATATAAGCATTTTTTTCCATGAGTTGCCAAAAGCAATAGATCAGAAATCCACTAACTTATAATTTTGTTTAATCTTTATGGTGGACCTTATCTGGTAATATTAGCCAATTTGCTGCTTATGGCATACGTAAAGTGTTTTGTCTTAGATATGCCAATTATTTACAATTAAGTTGTGATGTGTTATGGCTTGACAAAGATGGACTTATGGGGAAAATAATGTCCCTGCATACGTTAAAAAAAAATCCTCCCTATATGTAGAAATTTAGCATGTCAGGGCAAAGGCTAACTTAAAATCTTTTTCTGTAACATGCTAGTAATTTTTGTGTGTGTATATACAGCACCATTTAAAGAAGAAGAAGCATTCAAGCATTTGATTTCTCCCCACCTGCAATCTAAAGTGATGCAGCTCAACAGATACATCATGTAAATCTCCTGAGTATGTAGCTTTGATCTGTATGCATACAGAATATGCACCTCTGTACACAAGCTTGCATAATAACTTATCTGGCCGATATAACATCTCTATACATGCTCTCTTTCTAATGGAATGACAAATGTTTATTATGTCTTAATTTAAACACACGCCCATACCATGGCAACACAGAGACAATAAATCCATTGACAAGGCACTAGCACAGAAAGTATGTGGTCCAATGTTTTATATCAATCTGTCACCAACAAATATGTCTGTTTGTTTGAGGCCACTCTGTTTAGTATGTCCACCCATGCAGGGCTGGCCACTAATGAGGCCCAGTGAGGTGGTTGCCTTAGATGACAGACTGACACAAGCAGAAGACTGGTGCCCTTGACTAATCCATTGCTGTCTCACCTTGCCTGGACCCACCACCACCCCTGAACATTTCAAGGTGGTGATGCAAGAAAGTGATTAAAAGATACTTCCTGCCCCTACAACTTCCCCAACCTTTACTTTTCAAACAGGCAGAAGGTGGGATGGGGCAAGGAAGAGGTGCAGGAGTGGTGGTTCCCCATCACCACCATGGGGGGGTGGGGCAGGGAGGGAGAGCTTTACACTTTAAGGACTTGCAGGGTTTATAGCAAGAATCCTAATCCAGTTCTTGGCACTTTCCAGACTAGCTGCTGGAAGAGCAGCAAAATGCCTCTGTTCAGGCAAGTCGTATTTGGAACGTAAACAGCAGGGGGAGCAGTCTCGCAGAACAAACCGGGGAAAAAAGCAACTTTTTCACACCGGATGTACGACGTCCTTGCTCTACATCGCCGCTATTAAATTCGCAACAAGGAACTGGAAATGTGAATGGCACCCTGCTGTCGTCAAAGGGACTGCGGCGTCACGACACAGGAAGTGTGGAAGCACACTTCCAAGATATGTCCTGACCCTGTTGTAGGGTCTAGTTTGGAAAGCGCCCTTGCAAGCCTCTGGAAGGAGTGGGGCGGGGGGGAATCAAAAATGAAGAGCTGCTGGAAATCTTCAACCACCACCCATATTCCTTTTAAAACCTTAAAGACCAGATTGGGAGCTCCCAGTTCATCCCTTGCATGCTTTGACTGGAAGGGGCATGCACATGGTGACTAGAGGAGGCTGCCAACAGCAGACTGCTTCCTTGGTCACTGCATGCCCTTTTGCAAAGTGAGTTGCTACAAGAGCTAGCCCAGCTGGGCCAGGAATTCTCAGTTTGGCCCTTGCAGCCAGCTTTGAGAAGAAGGGGTACATGCAGCCCAGTGGCAGCCTCTTCTGGTGCCCCTTCAAAAGGTTGTGACTAGTTCAGTTCCTTCAGCAGGCTTTCAGAGGGGGCCTGGAGCAACAATAGGCGGCTGCCGGAAAGTAGCTCCCTCTCTTCAACACACACCTACTTTAAACCCTGTGGAGAGCGAGTGAGGTGACATTTGCACCTTGCCTCAGGTGCCTAAATACCTTGGGTCTCTCACACTCACCCTGCCATGCACAATGACTTTACAGATGCATTTGGGATGCCTGGATTACTCTCTACTCCGGAGTAAAACGTCAGACTGCTATTCATTATAGAAAGATTAAGGCCGCAACTGTAAACATACTTATCAGAAATAAGTCCTATTGCATTCTACACTTAGCAATTAGCTACTGGGCATACACCAATTGCTCAGGATAAGGATGGAGGGGAACACTTTGGCAGCTAGAGTGCTTCTTCTGGGTTCATTTCAACTATAATCCACATAAAGCCCTTTAAGCTACTAGAATTAACTGGTAGACATGCAGTAGGCAACCCCGCAGGGCGCAACTCAAATCCTAGCTATGGAGAGTACTAACCTTCCCACTTAAGCAATATTTTTGATCCTACCAAACCTTTACTGTGAGCAGCTCAATAGCCAACTACTTCCTTTGTTTTCCACCAGCAAAAATGTTCATGCATCTATACAAAGGTCACTTCTAGGGTGACCACCGTTTCTCTGCAAGTCTGTCAAGAAGGACAGACTGTTCACATATTTCAGCCCTTCTACAAGCAGAAGGTTGCCGGTTCGAATCCCCGCTGGTCTGTTTCCCAGCCTATTGGAAACACCCGTATTGGGCAGCAACGATATAGGAAGATGCTGAAAGGCATCATTTCATACTGTGCAGGAGGCAGAAATGGTAAACCCCTCTTGTATTCTATCAAAGAACACCACAGGGCTCTGTGGGCACCAGTAGTCGAAATTGACTTGACGGCACACTTACAACTACCACACAGTTTCCTCCTCCACACCCACCTTTGTCAACCACAACACAATCCTTCACCTCACAAGTTCACCAGTGAATTTCAGACCAAGCCAACTGGAACAATATTTAATCATATACTAATTAAGTATAACTGTGGCAACTAACCAGGAAAGCAATCTTGGAGTTGTAGTGGAAAGCTCAATGAAAATGTCAACCAAACATGTGGCAGCTCTGAAAAAGGTTAGTTCTATGCTAAGACTCATTAGGAAGGAGGTTGAAAATAAAAACAGCAAATATTATAATGCCATTAGACAAAACTTTGGTATGGCCACATTTGGAATACTGTATGCAGTTCTGATCACCATTCCAAAAAGGATGTTATTATAATGGAAAAGGTGCAGCAAAAGACATCAATCAAAACGACCAGGGGGCTAGACCACCTTTCTTACTGAGAAAGGCTACAACATTTGTTGCTTTTTAGTTTAGAAATAAGGTGACTACAGAGACATGACAGAGATAGTCATGAATGGTGCAGAGAGAGTGGATAGAGATCTGTTTTTCTCCCTCACTACACTGGAACCAGGGGTCGTACCATGAAACTGACTGGCAGTAAGTTTAGGACAGACAAAGCAGGTTTTTCTTCACACAGCATGTAATTAATCTATGGAATTATCTGCCATGAGGTGTAGTGATGGCCACTAACTTGGATGGCTTTAAGTGGAGCTTAGATGAATTCATGAAGGACAGGCCTATCAATGGCTACTAGTCTTGAGAGGCTCCATGGCTTCTGAGAATTGAGTCAACTCAACTCTGAAGCAATGTTTTCCCCATCATTTCTAATGGGATAAGCATTACTTCAATGCTGATGCAATTCTTAGGAGCCACAGAGCCTCTCCAAGCTCTCTTCCAGCATGGATGTGTGATGGTGGCAAAGAGTACATTTTTCTGCCACCCTTGTTTCCATGCAGTTTTGAGTGGCAAGGACCTTCTATATTTTGGTCACTGAACAGGCTTTAGAGAGAGCTTTAGCCCATATTTAGTTGGATTCTTGAGGGGCTTTTCTGCACTGATGTTCTAGCCACTATTTCTGCAGCTTCATCACCCTGAGCGAAGTTGTAAATCAGGCTCTTATTCCCAAGGGATAAATCAAGAATACAAAATCAAACACAAAAACATTTAAACACATCACTATTGCTGCCGTTCTCCCTGCTGTACCTTATTGCAGGGTGGCACAACTTTGGCACTCCAGCTGTTTGTACTACAACTCCCATCATCCCCAACCACAGTGGCCAATAGTCAGGAATGATGGAAGTTGTAGGCCAACATCTGCAGAAGGGTTGAAGTTGTGCAGCCCTGACTTATTGTATTTGACATTATTTCTCCCCTTCCCCATCTCGCTCTCAAAATTTATGTCCAAATGTAGATTATACTAACATATATTAAAATGGACTTCTGTAAAATTTTCCTCCTTACAAGGCATTGTTTCTTGCTCATTCTGGAGGGCATGTCTTCTGTTCACAAAACATGGTTAACTTTCACAATATCTCAGTATTACACCACAGGATAATCATTTACTCTTTAGCATTTTCAGTAAAGAAAATTAACTCTTGTTTTCAAAAGAGATCCCTCCTCTAATAATGACAAAATTTAAGTGGATTTTTAGCCTACTTTCCAGTAGGCTTATGAGATCACTCAGCATTCTGTGTGTGTTCCTCCCCACCCCACCCCATCAACTTTGCAATGCCTGGACCAATATGAACCAAATCAGGTACAGTTGTAGGGACACATGGGGACACCTCAATGGTGGAGTTTGGGATGATGTCATCCACCCCAATCCAAGATGGCAGACACGTAAACTTTTGAGGTACAAGTGGGCTAACTTGTGAACCACATAATCAATTTGAACCAAATTTACTACAGCTGTATGGACACCTTAATGGCATAGATTATGATGATGTAATCCAACCCAATTCAAGATGGCAGACACAAACCTTTGAGGTGCAGTTGCACTAACTTGTGGACAGTCTAACCGATTTGAACCAAATTTGATACAGTTTTAGTGAGTGACACACAGGGACATCTCAGTGGTATAATTTGTGATCATGTCATCATCTACACCAAAATGGTGGATGTGTGAGCATTTGAGGTGCAAAAGATCTAACCTGTAGACCTTGATCTGAACCAAATTTAGTCCAGTTGTAGACAGTGAAAGGAAAGTAGGCTGATTAGTTCTTACTAGAACAACTTGTTTTTAAGTGGCAAGCAAGTTCCTGTTTATAGAAATTGACCTTCATCATTTCATTGCCAAATATCACCCCAATCCAACTCCTGTTGCACTGTAAAAAGGTAATTACACATGACTAGTTGCACCAGAATGCCAAAAATGTAGAGTTTCTATAATTAGATCATTCAAGTCTCAGGCAGAAGATCCCGAAGCAGCAGGGCAGTCTAGAGTTGCCAGCCAACAAGTATTTTACTGGTCTGACCAGTAAACCCATATCCTATCACTGATTGTATCCTGAGATGTCAGAAAACTCTAGATTCTTCCTTGCTTGTATCACATTTTGTCCAGTTTGGTCCTAGTGAAAACTGTGATCCACCAAATTCCTCCCTATCCAATGGGCCAATATTTTAGAAATCGAAAGCAGACATCCATAGCCACCTACAGTAGCCAGTTGAAATTGTTGCCATTCCTCATGGGACTCATGTCCATATATCCGAAGCTGGCTCCAAGGAACTGGAAAGCTTTCTCTGGCCTCAACTGATGCTGTAAATACAGTTATGTGCATTTCAAAATTGCAGCCAAGTGACATTAGAAATCAGTAATGATTAAGACCGCCATCCATGTCATCCAAGATCTGCTTACATGGCATTCCTTACCTCAAATATATTTGACGATTCGTTTGTGTACTGATTGGAAATAATTTCTGATTGGTCACTATACCACTTGAGTCCTCCCAGAAAGCTTTCTGCATCCAAGTCATTCACATCTAATTCAGAGAGGTCAAGTTCTGGAAGATCTGGGCAAAGAGGCTGATCTTCACCAACTAGTGCAGCACACTGAAAGAGAAAACAAAAAGATAGAGAGACACTTCCATTAATTAGAGAAAATCAGGAACAACAACAGCACATGAGAAGAATTATAGCTCAGTTAACTTGGTTATCACCCGGCAGGTCACAGGAGTTAACTTCATTTTGGGGAAGAAAATGCTGACTTGTATCAAGAAGCTTGGCACAGGTGAGCAACAGTGTGCGTGTGCCTGTCTGCCAGGCTGCCTGAAGGGAGAAATGCTGACCTTTGCCTCCTAAACCAACCTCCTGTACAGCTACTGCCTTTTTACTCACATTCCTGAAGTCTTTAAAAAAAGAAAAGAAACATGAAGTAAGGCAGTCCACAATTTCAGATCTCTCAATCACGATGGAACTAAATGTTATTGGAGATGTAGGGGTACCACTGAAAACAGCAACCCCAGTGCCTCTGCTTCCTCTTCTCCCACCCCCTCAGTACTATCCACTTTTTAAAAAAGAATTGTGAAGTGATATTATTGTGCTCTGACATTTTTGGAGGAGCAGGGAAGAGAAGACTCAGGACTGCGGTTTTCAGCCACAACCATGTGTCTCCAACATCTAGCCTTAACACAGAAGGAACAATGGCACAAGCAACTACACAAGATCTGAAGGAGACAGAGCAACGTAGCATTCGCCTGCCAAACAATTCAAGAATTATCAGTAGCACAACTCTGTGTAAATTACTACAGCTAAGCTACTCCACTACCATAATAAGCATATTCTGAAATATGGCACAAGAGAAGCAAGCATCTGCCAAGCAATGACCAAATATCTATAAGTGTCACATTCCATTTATGGATTCTCCCAATCTATAGTAACTTAACTTTTAGGCTTTGAGCACAGTCTGAAAGGCAAGATGCTAGCCAATAGGAAACTGGTATCAGGCCAAACCTACAAGCAACACAGATTTGTTTTTCACAGCCATCCTCTCTTCGGCTTCAGGATGGGAAAGACATTTCCTTATTTTCATAATCTTAAAATAATATTTTGTTTGCTGCTATTCCTCTTTTTCAGACAGGGAACTGGAATTACAAGACTCTCACCTATCCACAAGTCCAGGAAATAGAGAGACACCAGTTCTCCTTTGCCTGGTTCTCCATGTGTATACAAACATAGTTAGAACCTCTGGCCCTCTATGCCCTCCTTCCTTTTCCGAGTCTGTGGCCTTGGAAAACCTTTGATTACTTACTCACTGTCTTTATCCTCTGGGGTGTACAACTACTCCTGGGGTGTACAACTACTCCTGCCTGCTGATTGTACTAGATCTAGGAATAATTAAAGACATATAGGAGTCCCATTCGGACAGGGCAACTGAGCCCCATGTTTCAGGCTAAATACGATTATTCCTCCGTGAGCATGAGCATCCATTCCCAATTTTCAGATATTTAAGAAACCCACAACAAATTTGCTCAAAATGCACATATTTCTCTAAAATTTAGTCTTGAATATATTTAAGAGTGAGGGCCTTGTTTTTCTGTGAATCTTTGTGTCCCTCCACCTCTGAAATATTAAGACACACCCCTGAATAAACAAGCCGGCCTGGGTCAAGGCCACTTCTTTGCCTAAGTGGCTGCACAATCTAAGAAATATGCCCCAAGATTTCTGGCGATGTTGCCGAGGGAGCACAACTCCTCTGTTGCACACTGCTTCACTGGCACCCCAAGAGCTATTAGTATCCCAAAGAACTACTTTTATTGCTCATGCATGTTTGGTGTGTACCAACTAGGACTGAGTACCATGCCAATGGTAAATTAAAAAACAACAACCCCTGCCTGGGAGTGGCAGTGTCCTTTGCAGCATGAGATTCTGTGGCAAGTTTCCTATTTGCTCAATTTGGGTTTGCGAGCCAACTATGCAAGGCAAGTCAGTAGTGTCCACTTTACATTTGATAGGGGGTAGTGTGGCTGCCATTTCCCTTGACTGCTCCCATACCACTCTCAGTAACACATGCCAGTGGTGTCACATACCATACCACCTGCACTGTTGGGATGGGATGCAGAGAGGAAGAAATATAGCTATCATGGTATGTGCAATCCACTCTAACTATAAAAGGCAGGATCTCAATAAGGGAGAAGTGTGGGAGTAACACTGGGATAGCAGTAACCATCTGCTAAAGGTAACCTATAAAAAGGGGTTGAAGTCCATGTTTATCCTGTGGTATTAATAAAAACAACACACACACACACACTATTTCTAGGGTCCTACCCTATAACTTAGTTGTAGTATACAACCCTACAATTATGTTGCATACAGAAGGTCCCTGGTATAAAGACCTCTTACAACACAGCTAGGAAAGATTTCTGCCTAAGAACTTTGAGAACAGACAACATGAGGCTAGATGGACCAGTGCTCTGACTCAGAATATTATGTACTAGTCACACCCTAAGAAATTCATTCTAGGTCAGAGAACACGATTCTGAGTGGTCAGATTTCCTTTTCAGAGCAATGCTGGAGAATGTAAGCATTTTTTAATATCCTATTTTCACTCTAATCTTGTGAGACTTAATATTTGGTTTTGTCAAGTCTTGCTAGGCAATACTTACAAGTGGAGGTCACTGCAAACATAACTCAGACAAATCTATAGCACACTCCAATGGTACTTAAGGTAGTGACAGCAGTTTATACAGGATGGCAATATTTAAGGTTTATATGTAAACCAAACACCTCCTAAGGGAGGTGAAAAGAATTCACACCAGTGCATCTAGAGAAACAGTGTGCTGCATGGCCAAACCCATCAACAAGAAGCCAATGTGTTTCCTTAAGATTTTTCAGCATCACTGACTTTAGGTATCAAGCTGAGAGAAAATGCCTATTTTCTTTTTGTGCATCCAAAGTTATACCACAGCCAAGATTGGGCAGGATGATGAAGACAACTCCTCTACAAACTTCCAAAATTTCATTTTAAACTACATTGCCACAAATACAGTGCATCATCCAGCCAAAGTCAAGCACTCTGAAGGCCCGTCAAGTTTAATGGGACAGAACTGAGCACACTCTTTGCTTTGTATCTCAAACAGTTGGGACTTCGATGTCTCGTGTCCATAGTATATAACAAATTTTTCACCCCTTCTGTGCTTCCAATAATAGTTTCAGTTTTGACCGTTTTTCTTTTGCTACTGGTAGTTAGCAGACATTAGCCGAGTTTGTTACGGAAGAGATAGCGGATACAGCAATTACATGGTTAAAAGCCTGGTGAGAACAGTGGCTGGTTGAAATAGAGGCTGTCATCTTCATTACACTGCTCCTGGTTTTATCTATGCAAGATGTTGCAGGCAGGCCAAAACAAACACATTCAAATTTCAAGTGTCACAGATTGTCAGTCACCTGCAAAGGTGGTTTCCCCCCCAGCAGGTTTACTTCGAAGTCAGTCAATTAAAGTGAGTGTGCCAGTAACCACAAAGTACCTCCCTACCAAAAACAAAACAAAAAAATTCACGAATTCCCCAGCATTTGTCATGATATGCTTCAACAATAAGTACAGGTTTCTTGCTAAAGTTGGACTTCAGTAAAATAAACTTCCTAGAAATGTTTTGACAGACAATCCCTGTAAGAGCAAATCGGGCACTGCATATTCTGTGTGTGACAACCTAATCGCAAGGCACACTTTGGAATAGAGAAACAGGGTCAATAGATTCAGAGCTCTGGCGAAGGTTGCAATTTACCTTTCCACTCTCCCTGCTCAGGCAGGACAATGCAGGCAATCAGACAATAGGTGCAGAGAAAGGGAAACTTAAGGGTTGGAAGGTGAGTCTGACGTATCAATTCCTTTATTTCTATTCTTTGAAAGAAAACTGGGACAGTAATACTCCAAGGCCTAGCTTAGGTATACATGTACATATAAAATAGATAAGGCAGCATGCACAAAACTGTGAATCCAAATGAATAAAAAGAAACAACCTTAAAAGAAAAGAGAGAGGAGTCCTCTCCTCACGTCTGTTTCCAGTCCTGAAGTAACCTTCCATCAGCAAACGTTCTAATGCAGAAATGACCTTTTCTTGATGCCCAAATGAAATCTGTGATCTCATTAAAGGATAATCTAGGTCTTTGACTGAAAAGGTAGATTCTCCACATCATTCCCCAGGTTTGTGTGGTGGAGGTCAGTGGCTTAAAACTGATGCCACAGACTTCCAAAGTATCCTGCTGATCGCTTTACTACTTTTCGTTTGTAAAAATAGATTCTCTCTCTCTCAGCGCATTGCCTAGTTAAGCTGGCTGGGTTCTCTCAATAAGTACACATTTTTTTAAAAAGGCCTGCAGTGGCCATTTTGAAGCAATATAAGAAATAACTGGTGTGTGTGTGTGTGTGTGTGTGTGTGTGTGTGTGTGTAAAAGTGGAAAAGAAAAGAAAAAGCCAGCTCTTCACAGTTTGTCTCTAATAACTGCAGTGTCACTTGTAAAAAATGGAATAGCTGAAATGAAGTATGTCCTCTCTTGCCAATGTTGTCATGATAATAAAATCAATGCTTCTGGATATGGCACTACGCTTCTAATCTGAGACACATTAGTAGCAAGTGTTCCTGTTATTAATTCATATTTGGCCTTTGAACGATGCCAGGTTTAACACTCCAAGTCCTATAACTTGTCCTCATCTGACTCACAGATATTTGCCGTTTGTCTATACATCTCTAACAGGTGCACCTTCCACACAACGTCACCTTTTTCTTTTTTTTTTACAGCCGACAGCCAATGACAGTTATTACACAACTATACCCTTAGTTTTGTAATAAGGTTTAAGAGGATAAAAGTCAGTAAACACAAAGGCTAATTATTGTCTCTCTCTTTCGCCCCTAGATCATTCCCACCCACCCCTCTGAATGCTTAGTTAAAGAGCAAACAATAAATTACCTTAACTGCATTGATTATAATGAATCATCATAATTAACCATCATTCTCCATTAACCTTTTGGATGTTCATGTGCCTATGAAGGTAATTTTTAAAACAAAATGACTGGGGGGGAGAGAAAGAGACTGGATGTATGCCATATATATTATATGAATAAAATAATCTGGTTTCGACAAGTTTGTTTAACAGGGTTGGGATGGGTGGGGGAGAATCCTAAACAGACAACGTGCTTAAAAGAAACATGCACAGGTAGATCTCTTTTAACAGCCTTTGCAGCCTCACCGTACATCACCTGCATTAAACAGAAGCACGGTGGGGACGCTGATCAGCTACTGTGATGTTCAGGCCTTTATTAAGTAGCATGCAATCTTATTGTTGAGAACAAGTGGGTATTAACTGCATTTTATGCTGGGAGGAAATTCTGAAGATTTCAAAAACAAAAGCTGCCTATCAGTATTTGATGCCAGTAGTACTTTAAGAGTAGCAAAGGTGATTCCCCAGAGCAACAGTAGCAGTCAGTAACTGGGCTGGACTGCACACAGGGTAAAGTGCATGGCTCCTGAAGGACCATACCAAAAAACTACCTCATCTCTCTCACAACTCACAAAGACCCTACTTCCATCCTTCTAACAAGCCACAAAAAGAGAGGGAGAGAGCTCACTGCTATAAATTATATTTTCTTGTTACTAGCCTCAAATTCCTGCAGGAACGCTGGTGATTAAAATAGATCATCACCATTTCCACAAACGCTGGTTCCTCAAATCAGCTCCTAGAAGCATTAGGAATAATGCATGATGGAAAAACCGAAGCCACAGCAACTGAGACCCATGCAAAAAGAACCAAGACGAGAATCCACAGGATACTCCCAGCTACTCTGAAACAAATTAGGAGTTCTGGAGCCAGTAAGTCATCCACTTACTGCCTTGACTCATAATAGCTACAGGACATATGAATTATCCATATCTATTCCACTTTAGTGAGAAGTCAAAACAAGAGAGGAGCAATTACAATATGCAAACAGAAGTCAGTGGATGAGGTGCAAATATTTTAAACATGATTATAAAAAAGAAGGGAGGATCCAATCTCTCTCCCTCCTGCCATGAGAAAAATAAAAATGCCTATGCAGAGAACATTACAATGCTGCTACCTAAGGCTATGTGAGTGAGTGTGTATAGATCGTCACACTATTTTTTTCTCTCATGCCAAGGGGAACATATAAGGCTACAATCTTGTGCATGCTTACTTGGGAGTAAGACCCACTAAACTCAGAGACTCTTAATGCTAAGTAAACATGCACAGAACTGGGCTGCAAGAGAAACTGTCCTTCAGGACTCTGTTTTGGGATAACGGGGGGGGGAGTTTCCCCAAGTTGTGGGAACTTTCAAGTAGAACTCAATTTTAACTAGTGTTTATTTTGCTGATTGCAAACATTCAGACATCCTCCAACTTCCACTCATACTCTAGAGATTCCTAAGGAGCTGTGTTTTCTCTTCCACCACCTCTATTCTCCCCCCACCCCTTTATGAATTGTAGCCAGCAGAAGCTGCAGATTTGATGTATTGCCATCTATTTTTACTCAAGCAGCAGCAGCGGCAGCAGCAACACAAGCTCCTGCATAAACTCTATTCTTACGCTCCATCAGCTGCACAGCACCATTTAACCATTTGCTGGGGCTACTTGAATGAATGGGACCCCCTAACCAGACATTCCAACAGAAGCAGCCGGGCATCTCTTCTGGTATAAATCCCCACAATACAACAACCACCATGAAAACCATCCCTCCCCACACACAAGCCAACTCTGTTAATAAATATCCTGCAAAGCATGATTTTTCTTACAAGTTTAAGAAATGTGAATTTTATCTCATATATATATATATATATACACACACACACACACACACACACATATATATATATACATACACACACGGCCTTTATCCATCCATACCACTCAATAACACTGGAAGACTTCAGACACCGATTCATATCAATATCTTGGAGCATAAATATTGCATGTGACTGGAAAGGGAGCCAAAGGCACATAAAAATAGTTTCCAACTGCAGGAGATCCCAATGACAGGAGCCAGTTCTCGTGTGTGCGCCCCCCCCCCCGAAACCGGAGAGTAATCTTAAAATAGATTACTATCATATATTATAAACGTACAGGATTAAAGGCAAGATGCAGGCTTGCTTCCATTCAAAAAGGGCTCTTCTTCTAGCCACTTTCAATATTATGCCGGGGTGCTTTTTTGTTTTGTTTTGTTTTTCTAAGAAAAGCAACACAAGCAAAAAAAAAAAAAAAAGAGGGGGGAGAAAAAGAAAGAAAAGCAGATAAGAAGGCAAGCCCTCCTCCTCCAGCCGGGTGAATTTGCACAAAAAGAGAGCCCGCTCCCACAAGCTCACCTCGATATCACTCCATACAGAGTCCTGATTGCACATGTCCCACGCCATCCAGCTCCTGAATGACGGCAGCAAAGCTTTGAAACTACAATCCACAGCCAGAGGGAGAGAGCAAATATACTCGCACGCAGCCAACCAGCCCCTATACTGAGAGTGAACCGAAGGCACCTGTCTTACTACTGTTCCCAGTCACATGACAAAGCTATTAAAAAGTAGGCTGGCCTGTCACTCACCCAGCCGCCTTCTCTTGTGCCGCTGTGTGCTAAAGCCAAGTGACGTCACGCTCAGAGGCAGACCTAGGCTGGAGTGAAGTCAAGCCAAACACACGCACACGCGCAAAAAAATCTTTCCAGTTTCCAGCGCCGCACTGTGATTAAAACCAGATTTCCTCCCCCCCGCCCCGTGCCACACCCCCAGAGCTGTACTGTTGCTATACAATCAACTCAAATCCTCTTAGAATTTTTTGAACATTATTTTCTCCCTCTCTCCCCGTTTTCTTTTCCAAAACAATCCAAAGGGACAAAGGGCTATTTGTTGATAATGGGGGAAAGAAAAGAAGGTACAAACTGTACTGTGCCCTAACCCCGGAGACCCCTTGCGTTTTCAGCTCGCCACTTCGGATAGGGGTTGCTCTTGCGGCTAAACGACTTGCAGTGCTGAAGTTCTTTCTGAACAGAGAGTTGCGTCCAGACGAAATTCTCCTTCCAGTCATAAGAATTGCTTTGCATCTAAGGAAGCATTCTGCTTCCACCGGCTGCCTCATGCAGCAAGCAAGACCCAGAGGGTGTCATGTAAGTGAATGAATGCAAGTAAGGCTGCAGCCCTGAAAGCTCATAAACTGGACCTGATATACGAATACTCTTCCCCTGTTATCTGTCCCCTGCACTCAGAAATACAGTGCTTGTATACATGGATTTCTCATGCCCTTATAATTATGATATACCTAACTTCTGCAGCTCATGCAATCACTTTTAGCTCCCTAAGCATGAGAAACATGATACCTCAGATTTGATGCAAATTTCCTTTTTTCACTGCGTGTAAATATATAAACAAAAACAGTTGCTATCCATTAAAAAAAAAACTTCAATATTGTTTGTGCTTTGTTAAATTTCTCAGGTCTTATATTTACTGAAAGAAAATGAAAACTCCCCCCCCCCATATTCTCAGTGTCTATGTTTCATGGCACTCCTAAAGGAACAGTGTTGTTACCTACAACAACTACTTCTGTAGTTTTGTCCCTATTATCTACTCAAATTCCTGTTTGTAGTTTCATATCAGTAGCAGGTCTCCACTGTTGCCTGCTGAAGGTACATTTTTGTATAAACACCATGTTCTTCTAACCTGCTGTTCACCTGGGCTATATATTTTGGGAGGAAGGGGGCATGGTGAAAACACCACTGTGCCACTAAAAAGACTGTTTTCCCCTTCCAGCGCTTTACAGGTGTACCTGTTTTATGATAACACTGCAGAATGAACACACAACAAACTGAAGGCACTTTCCCCACAACAGGAAAAACAGGACCTTTCCCTCCACCTGAGTCTTACATTTCTTTTCTTTTCTTTTTTAAGATTAAAAGCTGTACTTTTAATTAGCTGCATGCCACAGTCTCTCTTACAAATTCTAAATGCGAGATCAGTCATGCTGCGCTACTAGTTAGAGTCACACTACCATAATGGATCATGCCTCTTTGTTATGAAATATTCATTCGGATTGTCATTTGCAAATTTGAGTATTCTAAATGCTAAATGAATACAATTATTATCCAGCGACAGAGTTGAATTGACAGACAAGAAGCGGCAATTCTTGAAACAGTCATTTCCCCCCAGATACTATGTCCATTCAAAATATGATTCAAGCGGCAAGGAAATATTTAACCATGTGTTGTCCTTCTTAGCCATTTCTTATCTGCTAGATCCAAAATGAAGTGAATTGTAGCGAGCTCTGTGTTACAAATCACATCACACAGTCATATTTTTATCAAAACTGAATGATAAATGGCGTTGCTTTGACTATCCTTATTTTTAAAAAACACAGCAAAATACACTGAACACTGAGAAGCTTTCATAAAAGTGATTAAATTAACTGTGTGTCTTTCCTCTGGTCATGAAAAAACAACACCTACATTCCTTCCAAATTATATACTGATGTAATGATAAACTAGAATACATTATTAAGATCTGGGGCAAAGGTTGTTACCTCTCCCCTTAGACCACTCAGCACTGAAGTAATCGCAGTACCTAAATGGATGAAATGGAGTAGATTTTTTAAAATTATTATCAGTGATCCACACTTGGTGAAATAGTCTTCTGCCATAACTACATATAACTGTATTCACTAACTGTACCAAATTCATCACTTTGTATTTTCATTCACACCTTTTACAGAATTGTATTTATACTGAAACATTTTAGATTGCTCTTTGGGGAGCTATTTTGACCTGCTCATGTTGTTTCTATTCTCTACAATTTCACTTCACTGCTTTTCTGTCAAATTAGCAAGTTAACTGACAAACAGATAATCGTAAACCTAGAGGTGATTCAATTGATGGAGGGAGGGAAACTTTCCTAGCTCATGCTTTCCAAAGTAACTTTACATGCAACAATGGCTGGGAAGCAGTCTAGGCTTCTTCTGCACAGACTCTTGTTTGCAGCTAAAATGGTAGGAGCAACAACCATTTATCATCATCATCATCATTATTATTACATTCATATCCCGCTTTTCCTCCAAGGAGCCCAGAGAGGTGTACTACATACTTAAGTTTCTCTTTCACAACAACCCTGTGAAGTAGGCTAGGCTGAGAGAGAAGTGACTGGCGACTGAATTGGGATTTGAACTCAGGTCTCCCTGGTCCTAATCCAGCACTCTAACCACTATTCCACGCTGGCTCTTTTTTCAAGAATTTCCAAGAATTTGTACCCAAGTGCTGTCCAAACAGTCCCTAGAAACAAACAGAGCTTCGGAAATGCAATTGTTTTAATACCAGAAAGGTTTTCCAATAGAAATACTTTCTTTTCTTTTCTTTTTTTGCAACTGCTTCACTAAAAACTGATTATAAATAGCTTCATTAGGGTGTTTCTATCACACTTTCTAAACATAGTCTGTAACTCTGGTAGATCTAATGATAAGGTGGGGGGGGAGGAAATTAGGAGAAACATGACACTGGTGCACAATCCTGTCTGAAAATACTTTGAATCTTTGGTCTGGTACACACATTAATGTACAGCATTAGATTTCTCTACACTTGACTAGAGGAGCTGAGCCAACAGCAGAGTACATGAAACAGTTCCATGGAAAAGTATTACGTTTGATGTGATATGAAAGTTCATTTTGTAGTGTGATATCTGTGATGGCCCATTCCCATAACTCCTACAAATTGTTACTTGATTTTGCAGCCATTAAGTGAAGAATATGCACTTGCAAGCCAAGCCCAATTTATAAACAACTATAGAAATAGGATCAAAAACATGCAATTAGAATGTCAAAGGGTTTGTGGAGGAGAAGAACTGAGCACTTGCAAGGGGCAAATCTGCTGAGGCAGTAGTAGCTACCTTTGGATGAGCAGCATGAGTAGCTGCCTCTCCACTTCATCTTCAGGGCTTAATGGAAATTGTCAGGAACACTGAATGGTCAGTAGTCTTGAACCCATTCCTTCCTTCCCGGTCCCTCCTGTTGTTTCATTTAAAAAAAAAAAAAACCTCCACCACCTTCCAGCATTTGCACAGCCTTTATAAACAAGTAGGTTACTGTATGCCAGAGCTAGTGGGCCTTCTGAGGAACAGTAAAAACTCAGCCTTTTTGTCAGGTGTGCTTTTCTCTTCCACACTGGAATGGCCTTGCAGCAACCATTAAGGCCCACCACCCTCCATAGATATTCACACTTGGCAACTTCTTCACTGCTACATTGATTGAGCATGAAAGTTAACTGAACACCACTAATGCACTGCAGTACATTATATACTTATTTCTTTAACTGTCCACTGGATGGTGCTGTTGTTTTTATGAAACTTTTAAGCTATATGGAATGTGCTCTGATGCAAAAGTAAGGCAACTCCAGAAGAAGATTTTAAAAAGAAAAAGAAAAAAAGATTGTGGTCCTTTTAATCTTTTTAATTTTTACCCTCCCTATTAGACTGTAAGCTTTGAAGGAGAGTCTTTTTAAAAATAATTAATAATAATTTAATGTTGTACAATATCTTGTTATAGGTCACTGTAGCAACAACATTATTTGTATCATCTGTATTAAGCAGGTTCTTGGTGAACCTTTTGCAAATGAAATGGAAAGTTATTTCCTGCCATACTACTTGCTACATGAGAGGGAAGGGACATAACTATGTTCCCTGCTCACATGACTTGTTGTAGGCTAATGTGGAAATATCTGTTGCCCTCTTTCCCATCCAGTTGAGGTCAATCTCCCCTGAATTCCTGTTTCTCCAAACAATCCCTACGATTCCTTCACATGCAATAACTAGGAATGCTATTCCTCTACCATTGCTACTCTTGTGGTAATGCTATAGTGACAATTGATTTTAATTTGAGTTTCCTCTATTCTAAGCACACCCTACAGAATACATTTCAGCATTTGACACCTGGAGAATTCCCATTTCACTTTTGGACGTTATAAGCAAGTTTCCTGTCCTCGTTGTCGAGAAAAGACTAAAAACATGCAGGCAGTGAAGACTAAAATCACTTGGAGTCAAGTGGTAAAGCTACGCTAGGATGAGTAAAGGGCAACAAACTTTACTGAAAAGCTCGGTTAGCACAAATGGATGTCCTATATACAGTATATTTACTGTATTAATTTTTTATTAGAAAATGCTGCTCTTCTCTTGTCTTCTTCATGTCTGTCTGTTTTCCACTCAGACCTTCTGTTGTGCTGTGCTTCTGCCCAATTGAATTGCTTTTCACCGCTGAATGTTTTTTTCTTCACACACACCCCCGCTCCCCAGCCAAGCAGAACCTGCCCCTACCACTACTACACTGCCATGCTGAGCCAAAATAATTTCATTGATTGAACCCCTCCTCACAATCAAGCAGAACAGCCACGATCCCACGGCTTGCAATGCTGACCATGCATTTGGACAGTCTGAGGAACTGGTTTAGCTCAGCATGTCAGCCTCTAAGGAACAACACTTTGCTGGCTGCCAGGTGCAAATTGCCTCACCCCCACCCCTTCCAAAGCAGTGCTGCAAGCTTTATCATGAAGCTGTTGCACTGGGCAGCAGAATTCAAAGGAGGACCTGTGTGTCTGCCTCATCAGTATGTGTCCACACACACACACACACAGTCCAGACCCGTGGTAGGGAGAAGGGGGTTTGGATGACATCATGGAGGAGAGGTCTATCAATGGCTACTAGTCGGAGGGCTGTGGGCCTCCTCCAGCCTCAAAGGCAGGATGCCTCTGAGTACCAGTTGCAGGGGAGTAACAGCAGGAGAGAGGGCACGCCCTCAACTCCTGTCTGTGGCTTCCAGCGGCATCTGGTGGGCCACTGTGCGAAACAGGATGCTGGACTAGATGGGCCTTGGGCCTGATCCAGCAGGGCTGTTCTTATGTTCTTATGCTCTTATGTACTTCCAATGCAAAACCAAAGTCTTAGAGACCATTAAGAGAGTTTCCAGACAGCGGCAAGGTTTGCTAGATGGGAAGGTCCTTATACAAACAGTGGGCACTTCCAGACATGATTCTTGTACCATCAGTCAGTCACTTCTTTCCCACTTTCAGCCACATGTGGAATTACCAGTACAACATTCCTTCCATTCCACAGTAGAAATAGCATGTTCTGAGCGGCTTTCATTGCATTATGTCCTGTCCACATGAGTGACAGTACTTAGTTGTTCCACTGTTCTAAAAAAATTGGGAAATTTTGGCATCAGATAGATGATGACATTTTGTCACCATGAAAGTGAGCAAAGTGTGACAATCCCATACAAAACACCATGTCTTGAATGTTTCACCTATTATAGTTGCAAGCAGTTTTTCTCTCAAATAGAATGTCAAGGTGAACATGGAGGTACAAGCTTTGGCAACACATTTGGAAGTATCTCAGAGAGAGAGAAAAGAAGAACTTTGACAGGACTATCAAAGTTCCTCAGGGGGCTAGCACATATCCATCACTCTACCACACACTCAAAAATGATACTAAAGCTGTTTGGGATGGTTAAAGGATATGTTGGCAGCCACCATCTAGTTAATTCTTCCCAGCTGGGGATCTGAAAGGGTCTAAACTTGGCAGACGTTAGGAGCAAATAAGATTACTAATCTAACTGAAGGCACGTTGGATGGGGGAACCACATTTGCCTCTTGTCCAGGGCACCAAACAGCTGCAAAGACTGGCTCTATTGTCCCTCCAACTAAATCAAATGCAGCTCACCAGCAATGAATGGTGTCCCCTCATTCAGTTGATAAACTCATTGTTGTTGCCTGCCAGGGGCCTGCCAAAGAAGAAGAAGAAGAAGAAGAAGAAGAAGAAGAAGAAGAAGAAGAAGAAGAAGAAGAAGAAGAAGAAGAAGAAGAAGAAAGGGGGTGTTCCAAGCTCTAGGATGGTGCTTGGATGTTACAAGGAGTCTGAAGAATGGGGTGGAGCTATAATGAAAAAGGAGGGGAAATATCCCTAGGCCCCTGAGGAAGGAGGGGTGGGCTCTGGCTGAGCAGCAGCTTACTCTTCACTCTGCTGCTCCTGCCTCTCCCAAGGAGAAGGTGGAAGGCCCATCTTCAATTTTTTTTTCCCAGGGTCCACTCCAACTTTGTTGTGCCCCTGGTCTGAAGCATTGGTAAATTAAGTATTCCATCTCTAGGACTATAAATGAATCAATCACTGGGCTAGTGATGGAATTTCTTCAAGGATCCACACACTGTCCAATCACCGAAGCCTGCTCCTGTTTATGAGGAACTCATTCCACAAGCAATCCTTATGAACAGAATGTGAATGTTCATTAAAAGTGTTCATTATCATGCCACTAACTGAAGAACGCAGGAGAATAATTCAAGGACTTCTCAGTTTATTCCAGTGATAGAATATTTCCCATTATGAGGAATTCCCAAAGCTAAGGCTGTCATCTCCCCCACCCCTGGACAGGGAACTGCACAGCAAGCAGAAATTCAACAGATGCAAATGTCCTCATTGCCACATTTCAACACTGGGGAAAATGCACTTTTTGAATCTCTGCTTATCACACAGTGGTTAAAGGCACAGCGCCACTGTCAGGAAAACAAATAGCAACATGACCAAAGGTACATTCCTTCACCTTTATAAGCCCCCTTGCTGTTCAAACATATAAGGCTATGAATCCCCAGTTCCAGACTATGACTTATAAATATTTGGAATCTGATGTGTGGGTTTATGGGGGAGAGTATCAGAGTGTCCAAGTCAGACTCAAAATCTGCAGGGCTTTGAGAGATGTACATACATAGCCTGGGATCCAAAGAGCTACTTTAGGCATACCCAAGAACTACGGTATGACTACTGGGAATTCCACCTTTGCTTTTTGAACAGCAGGCACTCACGTCATATCGTTTCAAGTGGTCATATCATTTCAAATTGGTCATCATGTCATATCATTTCAATTGGTTCGACTTTTTAACTGCTTTTGAAAATCACCTCAGTTTCAAAAGGGTGTGGGGCTGATATTAAAGCAAAACAAGCTCATAGTGTCCTTGGGTGCACAGGACCAGTTGTGTGGTTCTTAGGAGTCCAGTCAATGGCAGAACACCACCCAAAATGATATTAGTGTGCATTAAAACATTGCTTTATGCAAGGATGTCACTCCCTCCCCCGCATTTGGGGGGGACTTATTTTTGACGGATTTTCTGCCATGGTATAGGTTAGGAGAAATGTTGAAACTAATTGAGAGTTGTTCTTTGTTTCCATTAACAAACCTTCACATTTGATTTAACACCTTTAGAGTGTTTATGTAATAGCTTGACATTCATTTAATTCAATTGGTTCGACTTTTTAACGGTGTCGAGAAAAAGAGCTCGATTAGGTAACATTGATTAACAAAGCTGAAATTGGCATTTTCTGAATAATCACATTTCCATAATCAAAATGAACTCTTATTTTGTTACAAGTCCAACCAAATAATGCACTACCTATGCCTCATGAAAACAAATCAATGAACCAAAAATGATTTTAAAAAACCCAACAAAAATCTGCAAATAGCAAACGGCACATACATTACAACATGATGAGCAAGATTTACTCTGAAGTAAATCACACCCTTGTGAATTTTCAAACAAAAAGGGCTGTTTCAGGAAAAATAATGAACATCTTAATATCTAGCAATTTTGGGTGGTGCCGGCCTTTGTAAGGAAGGGTTTCAGTTTCGTCAAATGCAGCTGAGTTTTGTAAATTTGTTGTCAGAGTTTGCAAATAAGACTATTCAGTTATATTTACAGAACAGGGACCTAAAAGTCCAATCAGCATTCATTTCAGAGAAATATCTGAACCAAATGGAGAGTAGCTCTCTAACAGTTCTAGAATTTAAGTCCAATTTGCCTCATAGCGGATACTTGACCCCAGTCCACCTACATATAAAGATGGTATCCTGTGATGTTGCATCTCTTTTTGTGTTTGGTATGCAACACCCAATCCATCGCTCAGAGGACAAATTGATAATACAGAAGTTTGCAATCCCTATGGTATACTATGGAAACTGGAGCAGTTCAGACAGGGATGAGGGGTGAATGGGCTTCACTTCGGACTTGCAGGATCCCCCACCCCGAACCTTGAGGCCCACAAAGCAGAGCCAAGGACAAAAGGTGTGGTGTGGTAGACATGGAGTAAAGGAACAGAGTACCTCTGACCACCCAGTACCAGAACTGAGGTGACAGTCCTTTAACAAAGAAACCCACCCCTGGTTTTCCCCCAACCTTCTTCCCTTCCTTTCAGCAGCCTAATTTAGAAAACCTTCTTTGCTGTCACTATTGTTAAACAACTGGGAGTCCGAAACGTTTTCCAGTCTACAATAAACTACCAAGAGATCTAAGATCCCAATCTACTGTCTGCACACCTCCAGTTCAATACACCCCCACACTTTGTTTTCAGTAGACTCTGCGCTATTCTTTTAAGCACTAGCTAAATACAGGTTACAATCTCACCATAAAAAGCAAAGACATGGCGTGATAAGATGGAACCATCTAGACATCTGTTAATTACTTCTGGATGAGGCAGCTCACTCATGAGGCCTCATGAGGCCACATGAGGCGACGGCTTCAGGCAGCAAGAGCTCTGGGGTGACAAATGTGGCGTTCCCTTCCCCCCACTGCAGATGTCACTTTACTTGCCTGCTGCCAACTGTCATTTTTCTCCATCTTGCTGGCTCCCCGCTCTACAGGCCCAGATCCTGCCCTTCTTCCCCCTCACCTTCTGGGGGGGGGGGCATGCTGCTACTACTTGCCGTTTGCATACCAGTGAGGCAAAATGGAGTGTGCACCCAGAAGCAGCAGCTTCACCAGCTGGCCTCTCCTCATTGCCACTGTGCTGTTGTACCATTACGTCCCAAGCAGTGGCAACACATGCTAGAATGTGAGGCCAGTGCTGACGGAGGAGGGGCTGGATCTGGGCCACTGAGGTTGGAGGCAGGCTGCTGAGGGAGGCAGGCTGAGGCCAGAGAGGAGCCAGCATCAGTGCTGGCTCCCTCCCAGAGGTCAAGAGGAGCAAGAGAAGGAGGGGTGGTTTGCTGCCATTCCCTTCAAGGGGCAAAATGCAACAAGCCAGCATTGCTTCTGAGGAGTGGGACAGGCTCTTTTCTTAAGAAGCCAATGCAGCAGCCAGAGAACATCACAATTCACAATGGTACTTGGATGCAAAGGATGAGGACTGAGTATAAATATCAATCTTCATAAAAGTCCAGCATGAAAGTCGGAGACTGTCTTGTTTCTAAATGCCTTTGGACACATCCCTTAGCTGTACATGTTAAGCTACTAATTATTGTTATTAATAAATAGTATTAAAACATATTTGCTGCCACCAATGTCATACGGAATCAACACAATAATATTTGCTCACCCTGTTTCGCCAACACAACACATGCTCTCCTGCTTTTACATTTCCCGTAACTAACAAAAAATTCCAATCTTCAGATTTGTGTACTTGGTCTTCTAGAAATCTGTAAAAAGTGTCTTTCTTTTAATTGCCTTTCTCTCTTAAAAGAAGGATCTGGATAAAAGCGTGTAGATTAGAGAGAGTTTGCCATATTAGATTAGTTGTTTACAATAGCATTTAGGTTTTTCTTCTTCTTTTAACATGTACTTTCCCTTTCTCTTTAACAGGAGCTTGGCACACAGAAATTAAGTAGGTGAAGCTTCTCCTGGCATGAAAATGAGTGGTGGGAAAAGCTTCACTTATTTCTGTGTCCAGCTGCTGTTGAAGGAAAAAGAGCAGAGACAGTTAAAAAGAAAGTGAGGTCATTCACATAATCAAAAATTAAAGGTTTTCACACACACAGCCTAACCTTGGCCAGGGCAGCCCAGCCTGGGTTAGGCTGCGCATATTAAGCTCTGGGAGCAAGGTAGCCCCCCCCCACAAAGCCCTACTTTTTAACCTGTTGTTTTTAACCTGTGGTTCACTTAAGCTCTACTGACCATCGTCTCGACAATCGCTGCCGGATTAAACGGCTTCCCCCTGGCCAGGGGGAAGGAGCTGCTGTATGGTGGCTGCTCTAATGAGAGCCACTGTCATACTCATGCCCCAGGACACCCTGGGATGAGAGGAGTGCTGGTCTTGTGGTAGCAAGCAACCATGACTTGTCCCCATAGCTAAGCAGGGTCTGCCCTGGTTGCATATGAATGGGAGACTTGATGTGTGAGCACTGCAAGATATTCCCCTCAGGGGATGAAGCCGCTCTGGGAAGAGCAGAAGGTTTCCAGTTCCCTCCCTGGCTTCTCCAAGATAGGGCTGAGAGAGATTCCTGCCTGCAACCTTGGAGAAGCCGCTGCCAGTCTGTGAAGACAATACTGAGCTAGATAGACCAATGGTCTGACTCAATATATGGCAGCTTCCTATGTTCCTATGAGGTGGGAAGTATTCCCACTCCCAGCATCTCCCTCCACTGCATCACAGCCCGTTTGCGTCTGTGGTATGGCGGAGGAGAGGACTGTGGCTGCTCAGCCGCTATAAGGCAAGCAAGCTCCTGCCTTCTCTGCAGCCCAGCTGCTTTCCCCAGCAAGGTCATGTGAAAGATCTCACTGTGTTCTACCTGGGTTTGGGAGGTCTGTGTGCTCCCAATTTTTGGTTGTGCGGAAGCAAGGTAGGAAGAAAACCTGGGGAGAAGTGATTGTGTGGAAGCAAGAACACCTGGTTAGCTATTCCTCCTACCTTGCTCCCACACAACCAAAAACTGGGAGCACACACGGCTCCCAAACCCAAGTAGAAAGCAGTTTTTGATTGTGTGAATGACCTCAGTAAATAACCATTTTCTTAGCATTCATTATATTCCTGGTACTTTCCAAACTGTTTAAAAGCCTTCGGGTGTCATTTAACCATCAAATTAACAGGCATGAAGGATTAGAAACACTGGAAGTTTTCCACACCTGGCCTTTAGCCTGCACCTCCTCCGGAATGGAGCAGGCGCATTCACATATTGAGCAGATTTACCCCAAAGTCCCTGCAAACGATCAGGGAGCACTTCACACACCATTCAGGTTTTTCACTGCTCATTAGAGTGTGATCCGATTTATATTTGGGGTAAAAAAAATCCACTTTTTGCTTCGGGTATTTTGGATAGCTTTGAGTTCTTAGTAAAGCTTCACAGAAAACTCACAGTAAAGCCTGCTGTGTGGAGAACTCTCTGGAGAAGAAAACAAATAACATCTTACCAAGTAAGGAATCATAGCAGCAACAAGGACAATCTGAAATGCCCCAGGGTCCTGATCCAATATAATCATTGTCCCTTCATTTCTTTATCTTATTCAGATATCCCCTTGAAAATACCAGATAGTTTCACCATAAGTGACAAGGAGCAAATACAAATGATTAGGATCCCAGCTAGTGCTCCACTGAGATGCTTATCAGATCAGGTCTAAAGATCTATCTTTTGTCACTTATGCTGAAATGGTTGGTGTTGGACTGTTGCATTATGAGTTCATCTGGAAACTTCATGGGAGACGAGGACATTGCAGTGTGGGATGTAATCCTTTTGCAGGGTCGGCCCCTTTATTGTCAGGCAGCAGTGGAAAAATTGTAATGGCTGCCAGGCAAAAGGGGGGACATAGTGATAGTTGCATAGGTGCTATGTGTTTGGTTGAGAAGCAAACTCTCGATGTTATGATGGCAGACCAGTTTCTAAATGCTGATGGCCATCAGCACTGAAGAACAGCCGAGAAGGAAAGTAAAAGCAAAGGAGTGCATGAGTCGGGGGTGGTTTGGTGCAGGAGGCAACACCAGCAGGAGAAAGAGGCAGCTAGTCCTGGCACAGCAGCACAATGGTGACAACAGACGCCGGCTGGCAGGAGGTGGGCCCGTGAGGGAGGTGGGGGTGGCGACAGTGAGTGGGTTGCCTCGCGGGTGGGGGCAGGGTGGCTTGTTGCTGTCCAGCTGGGAGGTTTTGTAAAAATACAGGCTTATTTATAGGCTCTTATGTGAACTGGTCCTCAGGAATAATCAAATTTGGTCTCAGATTACTGAGGTGGGAAGGTGGGCAATAATCAATCTGAAAAGTCCCATAGTTGTGCGACTCCTGAGAGGTCAGCATCCTGCATTTTAAAGTTTTTATTGAATTGTTTTTATCATCTTGTTAACCACCTTGGGGACTTAAGACAAAGAGCCCTTTCTCGTGTGCAGTGAGAAAGAGCTACATGTTTAGTGGGGAGGAAGCCTGAAAGCTTGGTTGCGAATCAAACTCTCAGTGTTATGATGGCAGACCTGTTTCTAAATTATGATGGCCATTCAGCACTGAAGAACAGCCGAGAAGGGAAGTAAGAGCAAAGGAGTGCATGAGTCAGGAGTAGTTTGGTGCTGATCCCTCCCCACACACGAGCAGGCCGCCATCCCTGGGCAGGCGTATTGCCCACCCAGATGGGCACTGGCTCTTGCAGTGCTCCGAGAACTGGGGTGCCAGGATGTACCAGGATGCATCACCCCACGTCGCCCCACCCCCAGAGCTCCAATAATGAACCATGGTGCATTATGGGGATACCCCCTTCCCTCCCTGAGTCTGTCAGCCGCTGCTGCTTGCGAGCAACTGGCCCTATCTAGCCCCAGCACAACATCCTTCCAGTGGCTGTTGCGGGTATCTGCCTTATGTTTCTTTTTAGATTGTGAGCCCTCTGGGGATAAGGGACCATCTTATTAATGAATTATTTATTTTTCTATGTAAACCGCTTTGAGAACTTTGGTTGAAGAGCAGTATATAAATATCCACAGCAGCAGCAGCAGCAGTAGTAGTACCACCACCAGCACCATTTCAAGGTATAGTATGAGCATATCAGGTCTGTCTGTGAGAAAGAGAATCACACTTCTTTCATATAATACACAGTGCAGTGCAGTGCAGGGCATGCAGGCAGCAGAACAGTCTTAAGCAGTCTTAAGCAGAAGGAATTTAAGTACAACATATTTTAAATGATACCATTTATTTTAAACACACCCCCTGTGGTAATCCTCACCTGAACCAAGTACCTTCGAGTGCAGGAACAGAGACAAAGGCAGTAGGCAACTGAAGTGTCTGGAAGAGTTTCATTTTAAATCAACTCACAGCAACATACAGACAGCCTTAACAGAATATTTCTCATCTTCAAATAAAACCTGCCCATTGATAGATCTTCACTTTATTTGAGTCAGCCTTTACTCTTCTGAACTTGGGCCTGGTGCTCTTATATGAAAACACAGTTTGATGCTGGATATAAATGAAAGGCAAAGGGAGATCAGGGCAAAGCTTCAGTGATAACATTTCAGTTAAAGAGACTCAAAGCTTTGGGTCTTTGATTGACTTATATTCTTTGATTACCCAAATTAACCCCGAACGAATGAACGAATGCAACAAGATAATCCAAATAGTATAAAGGCAGTGGAAGTGAGCTTCCAAAGTTTGGGCACAATCCACCGAGTTCTCCTATACGAGTCTCATTGAAGTTGAAATGAATGGGACCTGTGCTGTGTTCTTGTCAATTCTTAGTGAGGTTTCCACAGGAAAACCTCCCAATGGATTGCACCCTGCTTGAATGAAACATGCAGCCTGATCCAATGAATATTTGCTTGGAAGCAATTCTTACTATTTCATGGGACTTCCAAGTAAATGTGGATTACAGATTAATGGGGGATAGGGAACAGATATTTAGCAGGAAGTCTGGATCATTTCTGAAAAGCTGCAAAGCATGAGTAGGATGGGGTTTGCAGCAGAGAAGTGGTGCTCTCCCCTCCCCACCTCATCTTCACTGCTGCTCCCCTCCCCCGCATTTGAGATTCTGGATGTATCTTTGCTGTATCAAAAAAGAAAGCAGTTGGGGTGGGGGTTACAAGGGAAATGTGGCAGAGAGGGGAGGGGAGGGGAGGGGAAGGGTTGAACAACTACTCCCCTACCTGCTTCTTACTGCAAATCGTACCCTCCTCCCACTGCCACTCGGCAACTGTTTGGCAGGGGCCCAGGTTTTCAGACCTAGGTCAGTCTCAAAAAATAAACAGGTATGCCTTAACTCACTGTATCACCTATTAAATAATTGTAGTCCAGTCAAGGAAGCATCACAGGAGTCATCAGGGCCCTTCTTTGCCTACATGCAAAGTAACAGGGTTTGAATTGAAGTGTCAGGGTTTTGACCTTCATACAATGGAAGAAGAAAAATCTCATGACAATACCAGAATCAATGGGCCTGGCTTGAGAGCTTTTGCCATTTGTTCCACATACACCTCACTCATCAGGTCCCACCCTAAGGCATCAAGCACAGCCAGGAGCTTTCCCTGACTGGCCAGGTGTCATCCCCTGCCCCCACATGGAACCACAAGGTTCTGCCTCTATTCTGCCAGGCCCCACCTTAGGTTCTGAGCCACAGGGGACCTGAGAACCATAGCCTTCACCTGCCAGGCCACCTCCTTGCCATGCCCCACCTGCCTTTGGGGCTACAGATTCAGACGCCTCCCTGGTTAGACTTTGCTCCTTCTCTGCACAAAACAGTGCTCCTTTCTGCGGTCACATCGATGCTCCACATAGCTCACAGGTCTGTTGCCTGGTCCTGGCATCTCCCCATCGGATGAAGACAACAGCTCCCCAGTAGCCTCCTGCTTTTCCACAATAGGTAAGCTCTCCATCCATGGGGTTTCCTTCACAGCGTCCTGCAGCATGACCATATCAGGAGACTGTGGGCCTGGCAGTTCCTTCTCAGAATCTTCTGAATTGGTCCACTGCCTGACACATCCATAATCTCCCCCTGCCCCATCACTTCCCCACATTTCTATTCCAGTGAATAGCCTGTGTGTCAGGGGCCTGAAGAAGCACAAGTCTGTGCATGTTTGCCGGCGAGGAACCTTGGAATGAATGGCAGTGCAAGTGATAGCCTAATAAGGGCGGCTCTACTGAATCCTATGGAGATCTTCCACATGCTACTCCGCATGCACAAGCCATGCAGAATTGCATTCCTTATTGAATAATCCTCCTGTTAAAGCAATAATAGTATGCTGCACAACTTTTTATTGCTTTTCTTGGAATCTAGACACAGATGAGGATGGCATCAAAATCATTTAGCTGAGTAAACATTTGGACTCTCTTCTAATCTTTAATTGCTGTGGGTTTGATCAAGCCAATAGAATTCTAGAACAACGTCTTCTAGATATTGAATCACAAGAAGAGAGAAGCAAACTCCCTAACTGTATTAAGAATTGGTGGGTCAACTTAATTTTAGCTCTGGCAAGCTATCTTTATAATCTGACATGTCAAAAAAGACACCCCATCACCTGCGCAAGTGTTCCTGTGGATCAGACGAAGTTGATAATTTGGCTCCTATTTTACTTCATTGTAAATTTTACAGCAATCCAAGTACAAACTGACTTTACCTCTTTTAGAGAACCTTCAGGGAAGACCAATGGATTTTTATGTAACCTATCTTCTTGCCGATGACTGTATTTGCTACTTCTTGTGTTGCTATATTTTGTGCCATTGCATACAAGATCCGTCAAGCAATAGCAAAGCCCCCCTATATCAGTTAGGTAAGGATGTCCCTGATGGGTAAGCTTCCTCTACCTAAATGCAACTATGATATATGACAGACTGCACCAACTGCATCTGGTCTAGTACCCTAATAAAGATATTTTATTTTATTGAGTAAACATTTCCAAAAAGCTTCAGTAGTCTGATGCAGATAAAACCATGTGTTCCCTGAAGGCATGGGGGAGGGAAATGGGATCCTGCAGTCTGTCCCCACTCCCCAACCTACAGCATGTTTGGCTGAAGGCTGGAATGTAGCTTACAGCCATACAGTCAGCTGTGCTTAGGGGTCTTTCCATGTGATCTTAGGTTTCCATTTCCATCAGCAGAGCCATATCTGCATAGACTGTATTCCAACCATCAACTGGGCACACTGAGGTTGGGAGCAAGGGCAGCACTCATGATCCCACCCTCCCTCCATGGATATTCAATGAATGTGTGAAGAGGGACTCTCCTCTTTTCCTAGCCCACTCTTTTTAACTCTCTTGGAAAATGTTGTTTTTTAAAAAAATCTGCATATTCATATTTACTGCTCTACCTCCCAAATATTTCTTCATCCATAAAATGGTTATTCCTCACACTGCTGAATGCTTGATAGTTGCTTTCAAACAAACACACACCAAAATAGAACCACGTCCAACACTTCCTATCAAGCTGCTGTGAGTGAGTTGCCATCATTTCAAAGACAGAACTGTGGTTTCTATAAGCGATTCTTGGTTGAGGTGAAATGTCATGTCAACCAACAACTGAAATTCGATTGTCACACACACTCTTTCTGCATTCTACCACCAACATTCCCAGACAAGCTCATGGAATTTAAGAATATTTACAGGCTCCATTCAGGATAATTCCAGACCTGAAAGATCAGCTTAGTACCAATATGTATTTAGAGTTGATAATCCACAAAGGAAACTCTGAACAATACTAAAATTAATCAGTTAACTTGGGGCACATACGCAAAGATTACTTTACTGCCAGCCATAATCAAAAATGGAGTGTTCCCTGTAACAGGGATTCCTAGGTGTTGTTGTTGACTATCATCTCCAGCTGCAATGGCCTTTGGCTGGGGTGATGGGAGTTGTAGTCAACAACAACTGGGAATCCCAGTTACAGAGAACACTGCTCCCTACTGTTCTATGTGCATGCTTACCATTGAAATGAGGACTCAGACACTTAATAGTGATAGTGAATAAAGAGATACATTACGGTGTCTACTTGAACCCGCAGCAGATCCCAATTGCTGGTCCTGAGAGGCATCAAGAGGACAGTCTGTGTACTGTCATCAAATCTTGGCCAAAGCAGGGAACTGTAGCAGTCAGATCAGCAAAGAAGTCTCTAGAATAGCAATCACCTTATTATGGCCAATCCTTCTAAAAGCTTCTGAGTCACACTTGCTCTGTGGTCTGACCAAGGAGGGGATACAGCTTGCTGAATTTCTGTCTGCTATGCTCACTCTTGACTTACTTCCAGGATGTTATGCTCCTACCACAAATTTTGCAACGAACAGAATATGACCAAAAAGTGTTGCCTTGACCCAGCTTCACACAGGGACTGACCATGAGTTATGTGGTAAGGCAAGGTTGAGCAGCAAGAAGTAAAGTTCCAAGAGAGCAACTTGATCCAACAGAATTCCAGCGCCAACTGAGCCCTTCTATGTCTCCTAACTGACTTAGGAACATAGGAACATAGGAAGCTGCCATATACTGGACTGGGTCTCACGATCAGTGAGACCCAGTTTGGGGTGGTGAGTGGGGAGGGAGCCCTGGGCGGCCGGATTGGCCGCCCACATGATTGCTGGCTCCGTGAAGGAGCCGGCGGGGGCTGGGAGGAGCGGGGGCCAATCATTCCCCGCAAGTTCCAGCATTCCCTGCACAAGCACGCAGGGCATGCTGGCGAGACCCCCGGAGCTGGGAGGTGGCTTTTCACCTCCCCTCCGGGGGTCCCCTCGTGAGTAGCCGCACCGCAGAGCTGTGCCGCAGCTACTCACGATCCGATCGCTCGAGTTTGTGGAGCACTCACTCCACAAACCCAGGCTAAGGGGAGGGCTACTTGAGCGGGTTAGCCGCTCAAAAACCACCGGGCTCACAGCCAAGCCCGGTGGTTCTCACAATTGAAGAAAATCAGGCTAGCGGAGGCTAGCCTGATTTTCTTCAATCATGTGAATAGCCTCACTGAGTCAGACCATTGGTATATCTAACTCAGTATTGTCTTCACAGACTGGCAGCGGCTTCTCCGAAGTTGCAGGCAGGAATCTCTCTCACCCTATCTTGGAGAAGCCAGGGAGGGAACTTGAGACCTTCTGCTCTTCCCAGAGCTGCTCCATCCCCTGAGGGGAATAACTTGCAGTGCTCGCACATCAAGTCTCCCATTCATATGCAACCTGGGCAGACCCTGATTAGCTAACGGGACAAGCCATGCTTGCTACCACAAGACCAGCTCTCCTCACTTCCCATCACAAGCTCAGTCCCACTGTTGCAGAGTGAGGATCCTTAAAGAGGTAGCTCCTAGGCTTGGAGCAAAGCATTCCGCAACCGAACCTATCCCTCAAGTAAGTCTGGCTTGGAATAGACATCTCTGGGGGGGCTCTGAATTCCCAGGGCTACTCAGTGCCTGGTTTATCCGTGCTGTTGGGCCCGAGTCCTGTATCTCAGCAGCTGGTTTCAGTGTCAGGGATTTGACTGGCTCCTCCCACTGTGGTTCTGAGTTCCTGGCTGTTGTTCAAGGTCAGGGTCATGACAGTGTGTTGTGCTGGGATTCTGCCAGAGACAATGTCACAGTTCTTTGTATGGGGCATGCTTCTCTATTTGAATGTCTATGTACTGGCTTGGGGGTGGTCATGGTTTGTCTGCACCTTACTTGCTGCCTTGAATTCAAACTGAGAGGTTCTTCCCTCTCTCTCTCTCTCTCTCTCTCTCCATAAGAGACTGTTAGCCTCTTTATTGTTTTCTTAGCCTATGTTTAGCTGGTAATAAATATTAAACTCTTGTTTCTCAATTAAAGTTGGCTTCCTGTTCAATTACTAATGGAGGACAAGTAATTACTCTGTAACATGTGCCGTTATGTGTCATCCGCTGTAGTGACAGTCTTTGAGCCCTTTCTCATGAGCTGTGAGAAAGGGCAAAAGAGTTAGCAGGGAGGAAGCCCTAAAGAGCTTACCTCCCTGCAGACGATTGACAATGTCCTCTTCGGTGGGCAGATCACTTGCCCAGATAACTACCAGCTGCTGCTGGTAGCTCGGAGGGCCAGGATGCTGGGACGCATTGCCCCATGTCACCCCGCTCCCTGGAGCTCCAATAATTCACTGAATGAGTGCATGGTGCATTATGGGGATCCCCCCTCCCTCCCTGAAGCTGCCAGGGATCTGCTCATCTGCCAGCCATGGCCGCCAACAGCCATGGCCGGCAGACAATCACAGCTCTCCTAACCTCATTTTAGAGGGTGGCTGCCTAGGTGGGCTTGCCGCTGAGGCACTGCCGGGATCAGATCCGATCCCGGTGGTACACACATGCCCTGAAAAATGGGCTGGGCTTCCTTGGCCCTGTTTTCAGTGCCTGTGTAAATAGCTTCTTTTTGTGTGTGTGGCATCCTTTACCCATTCCAACAGAAGCAACTAGGCTGTCTGCTAGGATATTTTCTTGCACAAGCTGTGCTGAAGCTGTGAGTAGCTATACCCCTCAGGAAGGGCCACAGCTCAATGGCAGAGCACATAGTGCACATGCAGCTGGTCTCAAATTCAACCCTCAGTGTTTCCAGTTAACAGTAACAGGTAGCAGACCTGGGAAAGATCTCTCTCCACAAGACTTTGGAATGCTACTGTTGGTCAGTATTGAGCTAAATGGGTCAATGCTCTGATTGACTAGAAGGCAAGTTGTTATATTCAGAGGAGTGCAGTTCTGATTAATTTCAGTGGAGCTTGCCCAGGAGAACTTCCTGGTGGATTGCACTACAATATATGAAACGGTTCCGGCCAGGATGATTTCAGTTTAAGACATTCCAGGCACATCCTGTAAGGTGCCAATTCTTAGGATAATATTAAAAATAATATGCCAGCAAATAGAGAAAAAGAGAGAACACTTCATCATATTATTATTACCAATTTATTACACCAAGACTGCATACAATGAAGAAATGACTGTGAAATATCCCCAGGGGGCTTTTTGGAGGTATATCTCCAGCTGTTTCATTCTCACATGTGTCCCTGTTTACAAAGAAATGGAAAAAAATTGTTTGTGCTCCAGCTCAATGTAATATTACATTGTTTGCAGATTTCCTTTTAAAGCTGAACAGGAGTGTGCCATGAGAACTGCAGGCATATTAGTTGGGGACAGAGTACTGAAACAACCTTAAGTTATATGGAGATATGGTACCAAATTATTATTATTATTATTATTATTATTATTATTATTATTATTATTATTATTAATTCAATTTCTATACCGCCCTTCCAAAAATGGCTCAGAATGGTTTACACAGAGAAATAATATATAAATAAGATGGATCCCTGTCCCCAAAGGGCTCACAATCTAAAAAGAAACATAAGATAGACACCAGCAACAGTCACTGGAGGTACCGTGCTGGGGGTGGATAGGGCCAGTTACTCTACCCCTGCTAAATAAAGATAATCGCCACATTAAAAGGTGCCTCTTGGCCAGGTTAGCAGGGGTGTTAATCCTTGACTTGTACAATGCCATGAGCTGTACGGCTGCAAATGTTAATTTCTGCCTAGTAAACATGTTTAAATTTTGTCTATCCCAAATGGCAAACAGCAAACATATTACAAATTTTATTTGGCCATTTTAATGACAGCTGATGCTTAACGAGCAAAGATAATTTATTGACAGAAGTATTTATACCAGGGAGAAAAGATCTTGCCAATTTTTTAAAAAAGTCATTTTTACAAATGAGTAAATCTTCCCAAACAATAAGCAGGAAAGTCATATTTCTTCTGCTGAAATCCTAAAAATGCTGATCTAGAAGAGACATAAACAACTAAAAATATTTTAATCATTGAGAACAAGGACTGCCTCATAAATAAAGAGGCACATTTGAAAAATGACACATTGATATAAAACACTATCTTTTACTGTTGGTGTTCAGCATTCCTAACATATGCATGATTTTTCCATCAACCTCCTTCCTCCTTCCCTCCTCCCAGGTGACTGCACAGCCACTGGGCTCTGCTATCTATCTGCAGCCCATTTCCAGCTTTCCTTCTACAAGGAAGGAAAGCCAGATATGGGCTGCAGATAGATAGCAGAGCCTGGTGGCCGTGCAGTCACCTGGGAGGAGGGGAGAAGGAAGGAGCTCACTGCCACCTGCACAGCCGGCTTTCAGAGGTTTAAAAAAAGGGCACTGTGACTTTCCCCTCCTCGCCCCTCCACCCTCCCTGAAGCCAGCCACCGCACCCCATACTGCCACTGCCAGCAGCGATCTTTAGGGGGTGAAAGGGGGGACTTTCCCCTCACCCAGTTGCCCCCCCCTTCCCCACAGTTACTGCCACCACCACAGCTTTTTAAAAACTTAAAGTAAAAGGGGGCACTTTCCTCTCACCCCGCTCCCCACAGCTAATGTTGCCGCCGCTCCTCAGATTTTGCCGCCGTAGGCAGATGCTTCCTCTGCCCCTGCATTAATCCGCCATTGATCACTGCCAATATTTCTAAGTATCTATACAGTACTGCTGCATGCTAGGAACATCTGCCTTAGAGCGCCTCACGACTTTTCAAATCTTGATCTGTGTTTGCCTTTGCCACCGTTGTGTACTGGCAAGGGAAGGAGCTGCAAATCTGCCTATGAACTCTGCAGTTTGGCAGCCAAGGCCTTGACCAGCCCACCCTCCTTTCCCAACCCAGAAATGAACCAGTGAGCCCAACTGCACATGCCAGTAAGTCACAGAATGCCTTGACTGGCATGCATGGCATCTGATCACCCAGGAACAAATAAAAATAAACACATAAATTCTTACTTTGGTCAAGACATTGATCAAGTGGTAAATCCTAAAGTGGATAGGTCGGACAATCCCCTCCCAGCTCACCTTATTCTGTGCATTGTCCCTGGCTTCTTGTTATATCTTGGATTTGCCAATGGAAAAGAAAAAGAATACCAGGTACAAGTTGAAATTTGCAAAGGGGACAATACTGTCCTTTTCAGGCTCCAGCCTGGTGGCTTCCCCTCCCCAGACAGCTTATTGGCTCTCCCTGATGAGGCCCTAGTTACAAATGCTTCCAAATCAGTGCTGAGCTTCGGAAGGACAACAGTTTGACTCAGGCTTTTCCTGTCTGTCTCACTAACCTCTTGCATATGTTCCCAGCTTGCTGGCCTACCCTCTCCCAGCATGCTCCTCCATTTTGATATCTGGACTTCAGCCCTGGCTAATAGATTTCTTGGTGTTGAACATCCTCTTTGAACCACACACTAACAACTTATAGTCCAACAAGGACTCAAATTTGGTTCTACCCTGAACAGGTGTAGAGCCTGTTCAAATTTGGCTCTATGTCTGGCTGGAAGAGATTACTGTATAAGAATGTCGGGTTCAAACTGTGAAACATCGAGCACTGATGATGACGTGTTAATGTTGAAACTTTTGCTTTTATAGAAATCTTTGGGATAAATTTCCTTTATATATATACACACAATAAAGAAGGTATTCAAAGGAGTATTGTGGCAGGTTTGTCATTGTGCGTATTTCATCACCACTATACCAGCTGAATTTAAAAATAGAGGTTAAATACAGGTTATAACTGTATTTACCCAAAATGAACAGCACTCTGCATTTAAGACAACCCCCTGCATTTGTAACACCAAAGAACTTTGAAAAAAACCTAGTCTTGGATTCACGTAAATACATTACCTGCATTAAGGCTGGGGATCAGAGAACCTGGATACTGCTGCCCCAGCTGAACTACAGCAGTCTTGCCAGACATTATGCTCTCAAGTCCTGGAGTGACCCTGCCCAGCCAGGCTGTTCATTGGATCCTTCCAGGAAGGATATCAAGACCTTGTCTGGAATCATGCTTAGCCTCAGTTTCAGGATCTCTGTGGTCCTGGTGAGTTTTCTGATACCTGATCAGCTTGACCCTTGGCATCTATTCTGACTCATGGCTTGTCTCCTGATCCTGGTTTTCCTGCCTGGCTTTCATACTGGCTTTAGTGTTGAATCCTAGCTTGCATACTGACCCCAGTCCCTGGTCTGTTCCCTCACTTCTGGTTCTCTACTGGGCTCTCCCAGTCCCGACTTCAGGCTCCAACCTGCCCTTCAGTGGCTGCCCACAACCCAGTGCTGACACTCTGCCTGTCCTGCTATAGTACATCTGTACTGTACCCTCCCTGACCTCTTAACTTACCCCCGTACCTCTTACCCTACCTGACCTATACCCTCCCACCCCACTTACTTTCTGCCTTACTTTCTGCCTGGGTGCTCTCTTTATTTCTTCGCTCAAGGCCAACTGATATAACATACCATTATGTTTTGCCAGCCAGGGAATCAGTGGTATACTATTCCAGATTCTGGAACTCACTCTCTTTTTCTTCAGGAAATAAAGAGAAAGAAGATGGATACTATTATTAATTTATTATTATTTCTTGTTCACACAGTCAGACAGGTGTTATTGACTGGTTTGTTTTATCCAGACATCGAGTCCTTCCCAAGGACCTGAGATGGCTGAATTTTATTGTCAATGTTGTTGCTGTTGTTATAGATATCGTCACAGAATATAGGCTGTTCCCAGTAAAGCTGCTTTTTGTAACTGGCTGATGGTGATTTCTGTGGCCCCTATGGTGTTGAGGTGCTCTTCAAGGTCTTTTGGAACTGCACCCAGGGCGCCAATTACCACTGGGATTATTTTGGTCTTTTTCTGCCACAGCCTTTCAATTTCAATTTGTAGATCTTTGTATTTGGTGATTTTTTCTATTTCTTTTTCTTCTATTCTGCTATCCCCTGGTATTGCTATGTCGATTATTTTAACTTGTTTTTCTTTCTTCTCGACTACAGTTATATCTGGTGTATTGTGTGGCAGATGTTTGTCTGTTTGTAGTCGGAAGTCCCATAATATGTTTACATCTTCATTTTCTTCAACTTTTTCAATTTTATGGTCCCACCAATTCTTGGCTACAGGTAGCTTGTATTTTTTGCAGATGTTCCAGTGTATCATCCCTGCTACCTTGTCATGCCTTTGTTTGTAGTCAGTCTGTGCGATCTTTTTACAACAGCTGATTAGGTGGTCCACGGTTTCATCTGCTTCTTTACAAAGGCAGCACTTGCTGTTTGTTGTGGATTTTTCGACTTTGGCTCTTATTGCATTTGTTCTTAGTGCCTGTTCTTGTGCAGCCAGTATTAAACCCTCTGTTTCTTTTTTCAAGTTGCCATTCTTAAGCCATAGCCAGGTCTTGGTGATGTCTGATTTTCCACTTATATTGTGCAAATATTGACCATGCAGGGGCTTATTTCTCCATTTTTCTGCTCGGTTCTTGACTTGTTCTTTCTTGTAGGCCTGCTTTGTTTCATTGGTGTTGAATAGTTTCTCATTATTGACCATTTTCAGTGCATCTTCTTCACTGTCCTTGATATATTCTTCAAGTCCTCTTTTCTCCTCCTCTACTGTTTGATGGACTTGCAGCATTCCTCTTCCACCTGAGCTGCGAGGGAGGTATAGCCTATCGACATCACTGCGGGGGTGCAGAGCATGATTGATGGTCATAATTTTCCTGGTCTTACTATCTAGCGTCTCATTATTAATTATTATTATTATTATTATTATTATTATTAATTCAATTTCTATACCACCCTTCCAAAAATGGCTCAGGGTGGTTTACACAGAGAAATAACAAACAAATAAATACTATGGAGGTAACAGTCTGGGCACACAACAAGATTTCATTTTTAGGACAACAAACATGGTCATAAACTCATCAGGGAGTCATAACTGGCTGCTTCTCCCCGTGCAGATGCTGCAACAAACTCAGATTTGTCTCAGTGTGATGTCTGAAGTTGGACTATGTGGTCTCTGTCTTTGCATGTCCTTCTGCCAGGAGAAATACAGAGATAGTGTACACATCAAACCCAGAAACAACCATTTCTCCTCACCTGGAGAAATACAGCAGAATGCTTGGGCTGTTACATCTGTTCTTACAGCTCACACACAGAAGCAGTAGGGCCATGTTTTGTCTCCTAACGGCAATTGTTATTACTTGCCATAGATCCCTGAACTAATATCTTCAGAGAATTATATTGGGGGCAGTTCAAATATGCATGTTCATCACTCACAGATTACAGTACAAGTGATTACTTGACTGTGTCCGTAGGTCATCACAGATTAATAACCAAAACCAGAACGTTCATATTGCCCAGTGTCAACTTCAACACAATACATTTCAGCTGAGATGTTTCACACATTCAGTGAGAGTCCTCAAGTGATGAGGGATCAAGTGACACATTTGTGCATGTGTAAACCAATCTGAAAAGAGTCCATGCACAGTGCAACATCATCCATATTTAATTACAATGGATTTATTCAAGATGGCATTCCTGCGTACTGTTCAACACAGAATTTCATCTTTTAATTTACAGACTCACTCTTTCTACTTGTGAGAAGCTCTTCTGTAGCTCCTTAACATTTTCTTTGTACTTTGTTATCTGGAATAATGCCATGCATCTGTAGATTTTGCCGTCTTCTGTTTACCACCCTTAAAGTGTTGGTTCTATTAATGCTAGTTTCATTGTCAGTTGTTGTCACTGTTATATTGTGGTTAACTCTGCTACTGCGCAAGTCCATTTCCAAAAACATATTTTTGGTCTCAGGTTTTTTGCATGGTAACTAATGTCTTATTTCTTGGTAAAAATGGCCTATTTCATGGCCTATTGCAATTTCCAGTTTTATGGGATGCTCTCCAAAAGAAAAAAGTATGTGCTTTGCAATTAAACTTTAAGCATGTATTAATTTATGAAAAATAGCTTTGTGGCACTGAATGACTTTCATAAAAATGTGTGATGACCATAAAAGTAGATATATTTCCATCCTCAATAATGTGACAATTCAAATGGAATATCACGTTCTGATGGACCAACTATCTGTTGTGGAATTATTCTGTGGCATGGTGACTTTCAGTGATATAATTCTTTGGCATTTCTCTCTTTAGACAGTAACTTTGCTTGGCCTTAAATATATGGGTCAAAATGAACGTCTGATGTAACTCGACTAATGTTGCTTTTTGTGGACTTTAACTATGAACAGCATTATGTAAGACCTGTTACTGGCTACAATTACCAGGTTGCAACCTGGAGAATGAGTATTTATCTTTAAATGTACCAATCAAGTAGGAGACAAGGTAGTTGCATCAGCTTCTGTCCAGTGTCATCCTGCAGGCCTTTATTCTGTTCCTTGGTCCACTTAATATAGGGCAAAAGATTCACTACTATGGGTTGAAGAGGATGGTGGATAAAAGGACAAAGGGGAGGAACAAATGGACAAGGCTATGCCCTTCTAAATCCAAATGATTTCAGTGCTTAAACATGATCCTAAATTTATGGCACTTCAATGTGAGCTTTGGCTGGATCATGCTCCTAGGTTTGCATGCAGGGTGCCAAGATCTTATGTAGCAGTCATTGAAATTAACAGAGGGCTACACACAAGTAGTAATCAGGGGATTGTGCCCATTCTGTCCCTAGTACTACAGCAGATTTTCAGCTAAACACTGAACATATCAGATGGCACATGGTTACTTGTTGGGGATTTGTCTATCAAGTAACATAGTTGTGGGACTGACTGAGCTCTTCTTAGCTTGACTTCTGCTTGCATGAAATACATGTGTGTGTGTTGTTTTCCCCTATTGAAGAATCCAGAAGGAACAAGGCTGAAAGGGTTTCCTGCCTATCGCTTACTGACATGATTAAGTCTTCAAATCTTCATTAGCATTTTAAAGAACTTTTTTAAAAAACAACAACATGTATACAACAATACAAAGGATTAATGGTAATAGGAATGCTGATCTGAAAAGGCAGCTGCATTCTCAAGTTAAAGAGTTTTGCTAGGGAATGTCTCATACCTACTGATGGAGGGGATGGATCAGAAAACAAAGCTGGAGAAATAAAAACTATTCAATAAAAAATCAATTTCATTACTACCACCTATTCAACTTAATTTTCTTGGCATCTATATCCCTAATGCAGGTTTGTGATAGATCGGTACAATCATTTTTTAATTAAGCCCTACTGTGCTTTGTATTAAGAACACTACAAATCGACATTACGGCATAATATATCTACTCATATGTTTAGTGCTTATCCCTCTGCATTTTGGTATTTAGAAGTTGTTCTCTTTGGAGGAAGCTTCCTTGTTTTAACAACATTCTTGACAGCAAGCTCATGTAGAACAAAAGCCTCATACTTAATTTAAATGTGTCAAAATAGAAAACCCTTTAATATAATTGCTTTCTGAATATATACGTTATTTCTGTTGTGTTCTTTCATTACGACCCTCACTTTCTAATGCCTTAAGATGCAAGGCTCGTCCCATCTTGTATATACTGACGAGGCAGGAAGCAACATGATGTTAGAAAGTGACATTTGATCCCCTACCATTGAATGGCATATTAAATAGATGTTATCACATTACAAAACAGGAATAACAAGAGGTTATAAAATGCTGGGAACTTGCCGATATCCTAGGGTTTCCCCTCCCAGTCTCCTGTAATGGGAGCCTGAATGACAGTTTTCCCTACTTCAGACTCTTTAAAGGGCATCGTTCATTTTAATAACTAAAATGTACCCGCCTTCATCTTCCAAGAAAGGGAGGGGAGAATCTGCCCTTGCATATATAATATAGTAATACTTTTAGTGCCAGGAATGAATCAATAAGCATAGTTACATTATGGCATACTATTTCTTATTCTTCACCTATAGTAGTAACCAAATTAATCTCAAGACACCTCCAATATTAATCCAAGCTGAAACTTATATACTTTAAGTTTCACATAGGTGCTTTCATCCTATTCTTCTCCTCACTCATAAAGCTTTAATATATGGCTATATATTTATTTCTGGTTCAGCTCAAGTTGAGGAGTGTGGTGCTTTGCAGAAACCTAATAATTATCAATCATCCACTACAGTGCAGAGGGATTTAGTATGCAAGGAAGCCAGGCGCTTTGGAGAAGGAACCTAGTGGCTTCCAGATATGATATGATGAGAGGGAACAAGCATTAGTAAAATTGCTGGCCATCATTTAGTCAGCTCTCTCAGAGCATGGGTTGGTGGCCCTGGGAACTATCTGTATCCTATAAGGTAGTAGTTTTCAAATGATGTTTCAGAAAACCCTGAGGGATCTCAGAAGCTTATCAAAGATACCTCAGTGAGAAGATCAGTAATGGCAGCCAGCTTCCCTGAATGACAAGCACTTCAGTCCTCAGTCCCATTTATTTTATTTATTTAGCACATTTTAATAACACCCCATATGTAGGTCTCTGGGTTGTTCATAATCTCCGGTAGGGCTGGGAAAGATCCCTGCCTGAAACCCTGGAGAGACACTACCAGCAAGTGTGGACAATACAATACAGAGCTAAGGTATGCTCTGTATCATACCTTATCAAAGGTATGACTCAGCACAAGGCAACTTCCTGATGTTTCCGAGAACATGATCTGGAATCTTTGGTGGCAAGCTGGGGTTAATCCACAAGCATGTAGAGGTTCCTTGACAGATGAATTTAAGTGAGAAAGTAAAAGTTTGCAAAACACTGCTTTCAAGGTACAATTCAAAGTGCTATCTCTAGAATAGTAGCAAGCTCTCTTCTCTCTCTTTATATAAAATATAACATTATTTATTATATGTATATCCCTCCTTTCTGTTTGACAAGAGATACCCAAGGCAGCTGAAGGTAAGACTAAATTAAATTACACAATAAACATAACTTAAAAAAAAAAAACAACCAGCAACAACAAAAACCCAAAAGGCAATGCTGAGTGATAAAAGGGTCTGAGAGAGCTAGGAATTACATCTCCTGCTGCTGGGAATCTTCCAACTAAATCCACTGCTCAGAAGCATGCTACCCACCAGGCGCATAACAATGATAGGGCAAGGGGAGACAGTTGTCTGGGGGCCCCACTGCCTGGAGGAGCACCCCAGAGGCACCTCATGTGACTCCCCATTGCCCCCTGCCCAGCCCCATAGCCTCTCAGCCACTTGCCCTCTTCGCCGTCTCTCCAGCTTGTTCTCCTGGCAGCAGGCAAGCGGCAAAGAGCTCCTTTTCTCCCGCCTCTCAGCTGATCGGCAGGTGGGCGGGGCTTCCACGGAGGCCTCCATGTAGGCCGCAGTGAAGCCTGAACTCGAGTAGGGCCCAAGCAAGCCAGGAAGGAGGAGGCAGCCAGAGTGGCCACCACTGTTCTCTGCAGCAGAAGACCCCTTGCTGCCCTGCTTAACCCAGACCAGCATTTGCCAGGTAGAGTGTGAACTCCTTTTTGTGGTTACCTTTCCCGCCCCCCCCCCATATATAGGGATCTGCTTGCCATAGGGCTTGGATAGGGGGGCGGGCGGGGAGGGACCGAGAAGTCTCTGAATATTTATTTTGAAACAGCTTGGAAAATTTGCTGAGTTAAAAAAAACTATCTAAAAAGTCCTATAAGTGGCTTGTTTCATGGCAGAAAATTGCAAAAACTTCTGGAACAGTATTTTATTAATTTTATTTATTCATTCATTCATTTATAAATGCACTTATGTTCAAGTTGTTTTGCAACCCAGAAGGTCTGAGTGAGAACTGTGAAGCATGTGTGGTGCTTTTATTTTATTTTTCTTGTGTGTGAACTGCTCCCCAATAACTTGCAGGGACTTCAGGGTAAATCTGGCCAACATGTGAATGCAGCACCTCCATTCCAGAGGAGATGTGTCTTAAAGGGCTTTAAAAGCCTCCTGTGAAAAACCCCCTGCAATCAAACTTGACTGAATTTGTTCAGAATTCTGAGAAAACAAACATAGGTTCACCCTGCATGGTTGAAAGTCTCCTTTGCTAATCTGCAGCGAGGGGCCCATTTTAATAATTCATCTTTCTAGTGTGTTCTAGGCATTAAAAGTAATACAAATGTATAGTACTCAATGTATATCACTATATATTGTGATGTGTGTGTGTGTATTCAGTGAAATGTATTTGCAGGCAGCATACTTATTTTGGAATATCAGACTTAAATCCTTGGGGGCCTGGGGTGTGCGGAGGCCCTGGACTTTGGGGGGGGCATTTTAAAATCTTGTCTCTGGGCCCACTCCAACCTTGCTACGCCCCTGCTACCCACCAAATATGGAGGTCATTCACACAATCAAAAACTGTTCTACCTGGGTTTGGGAGCTGTGTGTGCTCCGAATTTTCAGTTGTATGGAAGAAAGGTAGGAGGAAAACCTGGGTAGAAGTGATTGTGTGGAAGCAAGGTAGGAGGAAAAGCTACAGGAATCCTTCAGTGCACCACGCAACATGTGCAATGCATTGGGGGATTCCCTCTAGGTTTAGTCCGCTGGGGCTAAACATAGCCCTAGTAAACACACAATCTGATAGCCCGGGTTAAGGGAGCGCTTGCTCCCTTAACCTTGGGTAACAGCCAGGCTACAAAGCCGGGCTAGGTGGCACTGATCCAACAGGATTGGACCCAATCCCAGCAGTTCTCACACACAGCCTAACCCAGTTAGGCTGCATGTGAGAACAGCCTCACACTGTTTTAATATTATTCGTGGCTTTATTTGTTTAGTGACTAGGTATATTTTATTATATATTATATGTTTAAACTGTTAGCTACCTAGAAGATGTCTGAAACCCAGTCAATTTAAAATTAAAAATGAAATAAAGTTTAGATTTCTTTTGGCTGCAAAAGAACATGAATTTTAAGATGAAAGTACTGAAGAGTGCTTTTAAATCAAAGCTTGTTTCACGCTTGCATTTAGTAGCTGAGAGGTTGGTGTGCATAGCAAAAGTGATAGGGATGGGGCCATAACTCAGCCATAGAGCATCTGCTTTTCATGCAGAAGGTCCCATGTTCAATCCCTGGCATCTCCTAGTAGAGCTGGAAAAGACTCCTGTCTGAAACCTTGGAGAGCCACTGTTTGTCCCTGTAGATCAGGGTTACCGATGTTGCTGAACTACTACTCCCTTCACGCCAGACACAATGAATAGTAGGTGGAGATGATGGGAGTTGTAGTTTAGCAACATCTGGCGAGCTTGTCTCTCGGTATATGGTGTAAACTACTTCCCCTTCTTTCTGGATTTTTTATAGTTAGCTACTGTTATGATTACGATTATAGTTAGCTATTGTTACGATATATAGTTACGATTTGTGAGAAAAGCCGCTAGGGGGGTTGCGGGGAGAGTGGGCTTAGCCTGCTCTCCCCGCAGATGAGCAGACAGTCTGCTCTGGGCAGCCGCAGTGGCCGCCCACACAACTGCCGGCTCCGTCATGGAGCCGGCCAGGGTTGGGGAGTTCGGGGGCTTTTCATCCACCCGGTCGGGGGTCTACTCATAAGTAGCCGTGCCGCCGAGCCACGCTGCGGGTAATAATAATAATAATAATAATAATAATTCGATTTCTATACCGCCCTTCCAAAAATGGCTCAGGGCGGTTTACAAAGAGAAATAACAACAAATAAGATGGCTCCCTGTCCCCAAAGGGCTCACAGTCTAAAAGAAACATAAGACAGACACCACCAACAGTCACTGGAAGTACTGTGCTGGGGGTCGATAGGGCCAGTTACTCTCCCCCTTCTAAATAAAGAGAATCACCATAGTAAAAGGTGCCTCTTTGCTAAGTTAGCAGGGGGTACTCATGATTTTAAAAACTGCGTTTGCAGAGCACTCTGCAAACCCGGTTTAAGGGGAGGGTTACTTTGGCGGGTTAACCGCCTGGAGGCCACCAGGCTCGCCTGCAAGCCCGGTGGTTCTCACAGTCAGGAGAAATCGCGCTAGGCTCCCCTAGGCCGATTTCTCCTGATCGTGGAAATAGCCTCAGTATCTTTTGTTTTATTATTTAAAATTTGTTCCAGAGGGGATCCCGTAGAGTATGTGTGTCTGTGTGTGTGTGTGGGGGGGGGTGGATTCAGAAAGGGAAAGAGAGGGAAAGGAGAATGAGCAAATGGAATTGATTCTGAATAAACTCCTAATTAAATCTATATAAGATTACTTTGTATTCATGAGGGAAGCAGCAGGGGCATAGCTGGGGGAGAGGGCTCATTTTCACCTCTCTCCCTGGTGGCCCCTCAGAGTGAGGGAGATAATGAAGAAAATAGGGAGAGGTGAGTTGGGGGTTCCTCTGGAGCTTGGGGGCCTGGGTTCTTTGAACCCATCCAGTCAATTATAGCTATGCCCCTGGAAAGGAGCTGTACAATTAGTGAGGGTAATAGTGGATTTCTGGGTTTAGCTATGAAGTATCACATGCATTTGTGTTACTGTCATATTTATTTCATATATTTGCATTTATTGCAGTGAAATGCTCTTAAGCCAATTTTGTCCAAAAAACACTATAAAGAAAAATGCACAAAACAGTCACCGTGTGCCAATAATAAGCACTCTGTCCAACCTTGGTTTAAAAAAAAAAAAAAGTAGGGTGTTTTTAAAAAAAAAAAAAAATTGCGCCCCGCTCTGCTTTGAGGGTTGTGTCCAGGAATTCTTTCTAATGAATGTGGCAACCCTTACCACCACCCAGTTCAGACAAAAGAAGGGAACTTTCAGGAAACTGATCACTCTGCCAACAAAGCCTTTTAACAGCATCAGGTCACATCAAGTAATGTGGTGCTGCCTGACCCTTATAAAAACTTCCATGTCAAGCTTGCTCAGTATTTAGAACAAGATGCTGTTGGCCACTTGTCCTGTTCCTGCTCCTAGGATGCAGATCCTTATGCTTTGCCGCTGCCATGGCCTTTCTTTCCTTACCTTTATGTTGTCCACCACCCAGCTTGACTGGAGGTGGGACTGACAGCACTTGGGATTATACATATTTAAATTATTCCCTGGAGCTAATTCAAGTCCATCCAAAAAGTAAACAAATTTACCAAGCAACTGCTCTTATATATGGATTCTCCAAACTCCTCAAAGTTTTCCCCAAGTTCAAACGTAGGTCTGTGTACTATTTCCAATTCTTCTTCTCTTCTACTGCAAATTAGATACTTAGCAGACTTCAAAAGCAAAGAGGGGGAGGAAAGACACCACATTCCTAAATGTATACCCTTCTGATCACTCCAAAAGGAAAGCAACACCAAAATAGCTTAAAACACTCGCTGCAGAAAATTGTTTCCATATCATGCAAATAAGCAGACAAAAATATCTTCTGGGCAATTTGAGATACATACAAATATTGGTTATTTTAAAACAGCAGCTTGTAGCAGAGGACATTCCACTGCTTAATATGAAAGTCAGCTTCCCCCAACATTTGCATAGAGGATGACATGGGGAGCTCCTGACTGCTCCTCTAGCTATGACATAAAAGACGCCTATCACAAGATCACGTGTTCCAAGCTCAAGTTGAAGCACATGTTTAATGCACGAAGGGCAAGGTAGAAACCTGTGAGTTTCCATCTGACTAATGAAGACTCTGGCCTATGAAAGTTTATATTGGTTAGTTTTTAAGGTGCCACAGGATTCTTTGCTGTGAAATGAATCCCTGGGTAGTTTCCAAGCCCAGTCTGATTCCAATATGGAAAGGAGTTTCAGCTACCCTATGGAAAGATATGTTCCTTGGGATTCAGTCCATACTCGTTCTTTAATGCCATTTTGTTATGCAACCTGTTCATTTCATGACACGCTTGCTACAGTCATGGGTATGAATGTGCTGCCTTCACGGCCTCGAGTTATTTATACCCTAAAGATAGTGGAAAATGACACTGTTTGGCAGAGGTTGGGCTCAGTGTGGATGAAAAGTTTTACATGTGAGGAGCCGTGAAGGGGAAAAAGCCACCTCTTTCTTTCCCTTCAATCAATGTATCCCTTTCATGAGTTAGTTTGCTGTTACTAATCATTCCCAAGGGAACAACAAACAACAGTCATGCCATTCGTGCAATCACATGTCCCAAGCAGGTCACAACGGATTTTATCCCGTTTGACTTTTCAAAGCTCTTATGATATTAGATGTGCTAAACCCTACACACTCACAGCTGTTTCATTCTGAACTTTCAGATGTGAGAGCACCCTGCAAACTGGGTATGAGATGATCTAATCTCCCCCTTTTTGAACATTGATACTTTCACACAGTGACAGCTACTGGCTCTTGGACCGGCCCCCTCCCATTTTTCTATTCTTTTGTTGCCGTTCCTTAGAAACATAAATCTTGTTCTTTGGCAGCAATGGCTATAAGTGCTGCTCCACATGCCCAAACTGGTTCTCACGCGCAGATTTAATTCACTGTAAGTGGCATGAAAGGAGGTCAACACATGGGGAGGGGGGGCACTTCCAGTCCGTTTGCTGCTTTTGGATCCATTGCAGAAAGCCATCCTCCCTAACAGAGAAGCTGTTTCTTACTTTGAATCCCTAGCGTCACTCTTGACATCTTTGTGAAATGGACAGCAAAGCCCGGTGCACTAAAAAGGAAATACTCGTGGAATGATGCACTCTAGACTCCCCTTGCATACAAACTTGTGAAAACATTAACATCAAAGCAAGCTAATATTTCCTTGTTGATACATGGGAAATCACTGCTAGAATTATGGATAGGGTTTAGTATCTATATTTGTGTGTAGTTGTACTTGATTTTAAACTTACCCCAGCTTCATGTGTTGTCTGAACTGCAGAAACTGTGGTAAGTTTCTTATGATTTGTTCACACACCAGGATCTGGAACAAGAGTTTCAGACTACTACAGTTCCCCCAAGTCTGGACAACATGTAGACCTATAATTATTTTGAAGTCAAAAGCAAAAGCTTACAATCTCCTTCAGTGCACAAAGGAAGAAGAGATGGGAGGGCAGAGCATGTGAGCCTGCTGCCCTCCAGGGCTCATTCACATAGCAAAGAATGGTGGCTTTCTGTTACATCTGAACCAGACTAGTTTGTTGCTTGGTGTGTGTGTGTGTGTGTGTGTGTGTGTGTGTGTGTGTGTGTGTGTGTGTGTGAAATCAAGAATGTAATAGCATCCTATTCATCTCTAAATGAAATCTGAATGCAAAGCTTAATGTAAATGAAAAACTGGGGGACTATTTTGCAGCCCCGCTTTTAGCCATGCTCAATGAAATTTGCTCCACTGATCTCTCTTCCGCCCACCACCCATCCCTGCCTTTTTCAGTTCCAAGAATACATCTTAACAGATGAAAATCAGATTGGCATAAGTGTAACTAGATTCCAATTCTGGCCTGAATAAACAATTAAACCTAATTTTGTTCTAATGAGAGTTTCACCTCAGTATCAAAGGCGGAATCTGTTTCTTAATTCTGATGCTGTTTTATTTCTGATGCAGGAGCCAGAAGACCCAAACATTGGTTGCGCCCTTATTATAAAGGCACTGTAGCAAAACTAAACAGTAGAAGTCCCACTGTCTGGCCCACCCACAAATGTCCAGAGATTTCATTGTAACTTCCCATTCAGGGAACTTCCCATGTAGATGAATGGGAAAATAGGGACATGTTGGCTGGTATGAAATTCACAGTGGAGATTATCTGGCTGTCACTGCCATTTTGACAAAATTAAGCAGATACTTCTTTCTTCTACTGAAATCAATGAAAATTAAAAATAATGTTAGCTAGACAGTGGCCATTTTCCCCCAGAGGATTTTACAATACTGCTTCAGTTACTATATGCTTGCAAACCCAATACCGCAGCCTTTGTCTTTTCCTTTCCTTTTTTCTCTTGCTTGTATCTTGATTGTTTTCATAATAACTGGAAAAGTACTTCCTAGTCTGGAATATTTTAATTGGTTTAATAAAATAAATAGAACAGAGATAATCCTTCCCTGGTCCCCCAATGCAGAACACACAAATATTTAATGCTACACAGAAACAGTGGAAGCATTCACAGGGTTTACAGTTACAGTCTATATAACTGGATGATCAGGTTTTCCATTAATCCTGGACACAATGGGCTATGCACTGAAACTTTCAAACCCCTGCTACCTGGCCCTGTGTGCCTGAATTGCTTCATGCAATGTTTTATTTGCACTCAGTTGAATTCTCCCGGCTGCATGATATGCAACAGACAGAATATGTTATTTTGGCACCCTGACAAAATTTGAGTGCTTTCAACTCATTGGCAATCTCTTGATTCTTTGGTTTGTGTCAGGCATCAAGTATCAAATGCCAAATATCAGCTGTCAAATACTGTCAGAAACCAAAGACCATTGCATGTCATCTATCAAACACTGCCAACCATAAACTGCCAAATATCAAACATGACTTCAGATATGGAAGTTAGAGGAACAAATACTGTTTGATGCAAAACTGGTGTCATATATAAAATGTGTGTCAAATATTTGGAAAAAATCCAAACTTTTTAAAAAACCATCAAACCCACCCACCCCCGCCACACAAACATTTTGTGGACTGTAAGGACTCAGTGAGACGCCAGGGAACAATACAAGAACAAAACAGGTGTTAGGCACAGTCAAAGGGCTACTGGAGCAAGGCGGTCTTCATTTGGTCCGAAACACCATCAGCAAGAGCCAGATGACTATCCCAGCCAGATGAATCTTAGCAGGGAGTTCCTTTTAGTTAGTATGTTAGCCAGCTGAACTTCAGGTGCAGTGCGAGACACAGGAGGACCTCAAGAGGATCTAAAGGGTAGGAAGACCCATGAGAGAGGATGTAGTCCCTTAGGTCTCCTACTCCTAAGTCATTTAGGGCTTAAAGCACTTTGTGAACCCAGAAATGAATGTGTCATCCGTAAAGCTGGTACAAAAGAGGAAATTCAAGCTCCATAAAACCCAGCTCTGATCAGAAGTCTCACAGTGAGTTGCATTCTGAACCAGCTGACATTTCTAGACACTCTTCATGATCAGCCCCATGTGAAGCAAATTAATCCAGTCTTGATGTAACTTAAGACATGTGTGACCATAGCCAGATCTGCCTTTTATAGAAATGGGTGCAGCTGGCACACCAACTGCCAAACAAACTACCCCTGACTACGGCTGCCAGCTGAGAATTCAGGAGGAGCAGAAAGTTCAGAATCGCTTCCAAACTGCCAATCTGTTTCTACATCCCAAACAGACTGATTTCAGGTATTGATTCAGGACATCCATGGCCTCCCTGGACTGAGGCGAAAAGGAAAAATAACGCTCAGCATCATCAGCATACTGATTATATAAAACTCCCAAACTCTGGGTGAGATGATGCCCAGAAAAGACAACTATGAAACTGAGCCAACTGTGTTTGATATTGAGGCAATTCTCACGATCGCCAAAGAGTGGGCTAAGGGAGCCTAGCCCACTTTTTGGAGATCGTGTGCTGCAACGGGAGCCACACGGCTCCTGGCAGCAGACTGCCCAAAGTACTCCTCCCCTTATCCGAGGTTAACGGAACGAGCGTCCTGTTAACCTCGGTGTTTTGATCACATATTGCCGCAGTGCAGCTCCATGCAGCGACAACACATGAGGAGACCCCCCACCAGGAGGCTGCAAGCAGCCGCTTGGGCTTGGGGGTCTCTCTAGGATGCTCTGCACACCCGCACGGGGCATCCTGGAACTTCCGGGGGCTGTGCGGTCCCCATCCCTGCAGTCCCCACCGGCTCCGTGATGGAGCCAGCAGTCGTGTGGGCGGCCGATTCGGCTGCCCAGGGCTGTCTGGCGATCGTCTGCAGGGAGAGCAGGCTAAGCCCGCTCTCCCCGCAAACCCTCTTATGGCGAGTCTCACTGATCGTGAGACTCACCTCGTAGTCTTCTTGGTTCCTTACAAGAGTTTAGTTCCTGATATCTCAATTTATAATTCTATATTGTACAGTGATTGCAAAGAGAAGCAAAATAACAACGTAACTCTTAGCCATAGGGGTGGAAACATTTATAAGCGAAGAGAAGAATACTAAATCAGCTTTGCTGCTCTATTTTAAAATAAATTTTCTCCATTAATTAATTTTGTGACTCAGAGCAAATGTGCATAGTAGGATACAGAGGACCCTGCTGATAACAATCTCACAGAATACAATAGTTCTGTTCTTTGAGATATATAGCAGATGTACTCTTTGGAACAGCTCCAGGGGTGGACAAGGTAAATACTGGATAAAGTGTGGGTTTCTGACCTCCTAAAGTCCACTATTAACCCCTCAGTGAAAAGTGTTTTGGAGTCTCACTATATCAAGAGATCAATGCAATTTAATATCTAAATTTGCCAAGCTGTCACAGGCCGTGTAATTAGAATGATTTGACACAAAAGTGGTTATTACACATAAAAGAGAAGAATGTCATGTACCAGACAAGATGAACTGCATTTCAACCTTTGAAATAAGGGGAATCTTCCAGCTGAGAACTGAATTTGCCAGAGGGGCAGCTTATTTCACAGTCACCTATAATTCACTAATCCCATAAATAAATGGAACATTTCTGTATATACTACAGCCAGTAATAAAAAAAAACACCCAGATGTTTACATGCACAAAATAATGAGGGTGGGGGGAGAACTGACTGATAACAGTGATTTTCTGGGTTTCCGCTAGATTAAATGTCTAGCAATTGACAACAAATTATCACCTTTTTCTGGGTGGTGTGGATATAATCTTTTTTCTCAGTATCTTTGCACCCATACAGGAGTACTAGTTTTTTCTGAGACATAAAAGAAAAGGTTTTGCTGCATGTAACAAGTCAGCACAATGAGACCACAAGAGACAGAATGGTTGGCTCTGCTACAGGACATTTAAGTCACCACCTTCATATTCAATGGTAAATCAAAAAGAGGATGCTTTACTTATTTGTGTGTGTGTGTTAATGTCAGTTAGAGTCTTCATTCCTACATAACTCTAAATACAGTATGATGCATTTCCTAGCCTGCTCACCTAGGTGTCTCTAGTACAGTTTTGTGTGGGTGGTCTCACAAACTAACTGAGAAAGAATTGTTACTCATTCTGAAAGGGCAACCTCCTTCACAACCAGGGCTGTCAACAGGATTTTCTGGGCCTAATACAGAATTTGCACTTGACTACACCCCCCCCCCCACCGATCCCATGCATAATGCTCTGGGTGGATCATGGATAGCTTTCAGAGTTCTTGGATGGATAATGGACTAAACATGGACACACTATGCCGCTACAGATGACCCCGTAAATCATGGTTTGTTGAATCATCAGAACTTCAGATGAGTGTTCCTTTTTGGTGTGTCCAACCATGGTTTGTTGCAGGGCTGGCCCACCTGCTAAGTGAACCATGAGCCTGCTTAGGGCGCAAAGCAGGCAGGGGCAGCAACAGCCTGAGTCACATGGTACTCAGGGTTTTGCTGCCCACCGTGGCCTCTACTCCTGCCCATGCTTTCGCTGCAGTGGCAGCAGCAAGTCGGGCAGGCAGGTGATGGGGAACACCTGCCTACTCGCCTGCCCTCCTTGTTACTGCTGCTGTCACAAGGTGGCACATAGAGGTGGCGGCCGTGGGGAGGGTAGGTGTGCACTTCCCATCACCCACCCACCCTCCTGCCTGGGGCTGGCCCTGGTTTGTTGGTTTGAGCTTCAGGTCTTCATAGTCCCTCTTCCCCTTTCCTCACCTCATGCATCTGGGAATCTTTGTTTATTCAACTATGGCTCTGCCTGTCATCCAAACCCAAGAGCTGTGGCTCAGAATAGTTAACAAACTAGGATATAAAGCTGGGATTATATCCACTTCCAGAGCCATAAGGAATGCTGTGTCACAACTCTGTGCCAGAGTTTAAAAGGAAAGGGGAGCAGGGAGGAGAGAGTGTAGGGTTTGGAACGCCTTACAGCCACATTCCAAATCCAACAACTGATAGTTTATTTTATCATGTGAACATGGCCGCTGTGGAAAGAATTATATGGGTGAAAGGAATCACATGCATGTGTGCACACACAGACCAGAGTCTGAGCAAGTTCCAAACCACCCTGAGAGAGAAAGTGAGCAATGCTGAGATAAGATTTGAAAGAGGCTCTCTCCTGTTGGCTATAGCAGCTAGATGGTACCACCTCCCAGAGATTTCTCTCTGCATTGAGCCTTATCTGCAGGCTCCCGTGTGAACTATGGCAATATCACTCAGTTTATTACTTTTTTTTCTTTTTTAACATGAGTGATGAAACTCACTCTTGTGCTTGTACAGAGTCAAGGGGTGCCACTGAGAAAGGAATGCCTCAAATATGAGAAGATGAGCTCAAACTTTGCTTTTACCATGATGAATTTCAAAAAAACATACTCTGTATGAACCTCCTTCTGAGGGGTAGGGGACAAAAAACCCCACCTAACTCCTACTGAAGTGTAATGTACTTGGCAGTTCACCAAGAAGCACTTACATCTTGAAGGGGTGGCTCAGCATTAATCAAAAAAATAAAAGCAATCACTTATAGGATTAAAATACAAATATAACTTTGCGGCATTGCCTTCCTCCTCATATAAAGGAAAGATGTAGTAACTTTCACACTCATGGATTTTGCCCATGACCTCAACCCTGACCTAGCTGAGATGCATTTGCATTAGGACTGGAGAAGCAAACACAATTCTCTCTTCATGCAGGCTCAGTCCTGGCCTCTCCTGGACGCAGGCTGAAAGTAATACCAAACCATGGTGAATCATCGACAAGCTGTTTTATGGGAAACATAATCGTTCACAGGGGATTGACCTGACATCAACACACTCATTTCATGCAGCAACCCAGGCTGGACTCCAACCAGATCCTAGAAGAACATGTCCCCATTGGCAATAGCCTAAGGATTCAAGTGTGAAAGAAATTTACATTAAATCTGTCCTCATCTATAACAATCAGAAATCAATGCTTGCATGTCCTGAATTTTTTTTTTACCTTTACATATTTAAAAGCTGAACAGTTGACCATTTTTGCTTTTTTGTTTTGTTTAAATTTTAAGCAGTTTCCACACCTCATTTGTTTATTTAACATATTTCAAACCCGTCCAAAACTTTCATCTCTGGGCAGTTTGTGTCTGGGAAGTTTCATTCTCAGGGTCATCTGTCTATTTGCCCCAACATTATGTCAAACTTTAGTGTGTCCAAGAAACAGAACCCAGGATGGGGCTATACAGACAGAAGCAGACTTGATTTTTACTGACTGAAGTTACCAGTAGGGGTGTGCAATTAGATTCAGGTTGAAATAGGTGTGATTTGTAAATTCGACCCCGAACTGAATTGCCCTCAAAATAGAGGGCCCAATTTGTGGTCGCGGAGAATCTTCCCCAATTTGACCCAAATTTATTCAGTCTGGTGAGTAGACCAATCCTCCATTCCAGACTTGGTGCATTAGCCCACCTCAGAGAACAGGTCTACCCAGGTAGACCTGTCCTCTGAGATGGGCTGATGGGCTATGTCTGGAGTGGAAGGCTGGTCTACTCACCAATCCAAATTGGTAGACCATATCTCCCTGGAAAAATAGGAGAGTTGGTCTACCAATTGGGATCAGCAGGTAGACCAACCCTCCAGTCTGGACTTGTTGCATCAGCACTTGGTACATCTTGAAGGACAGGTCTACCAATAGACAGGTCTACCAGTTCTCTGTGGTGGACTGACACGCTACGTCCAATGCGGAGGGCTGGTCTACCCAATTAGAACAGCTCTCCCGGGTGGGGGGGAATGCCATTTTGAGGCCCCTTTCCCCTGTAAAATGGGCCTCAAAATTGTGCATATCACCCAAATCAATTTGTGTGATTCAGGGCTGATTTGTTGAGGCAGTCGGCCAAGCCGTCTGCTTTCAATGAATCAATTCAGGATGTCTGTGATGTGATACAACCTCAGATCAAATAGTAGATTTTGATTTGTGCACAGCCCTAGTCACCAGGACTCAGCTCCCATCCGAAGGTGTCATACCACTTGTATTTCCTCGAATATAAGTTAATAGTTTCCTTTCATTAAGGAAAAGTCAAGCATTGCACTTGTGAACAACACCGCAGCAAATTCAAAATCTGCCTTCACCCTCTACCAGATAGTCTGGGTTTCACTGGCAGGGATTTCATGTGCAATGTTCCTCTATGTTCAGATTTCAAAGAGATGCACTGCACACACCCAGCCAAGAATTCCTTGCAATATAAACACTCTTCCTCCACTACACACATCCTCCCATCGTAATGGCAAGCATTTTGCCAGTGAGAAAAAGCTTCGTTCAACATTTGTACAGATTGCTAATTTCAAGCCGGTGCTAAAATAATGGCTCTTTATGCTGTTTCTTCCCCCAGATGAGGCTTCAGTCACAAGGCACTGGAAGAATTTACCTCCTCCTAGATCGCCAAGTTTCTGTGCTGCATCACAATGGGGGTGGGGGGAGAAAAGGTCTAGCTTCTCATTCATGCAGCACTCGGTCACACGACTGCCCACAGACATTCTTTGCCCTTCCACCATCATAAAAGGGAGTTCACGAGGCTGTTACCATTTATATTCCAGCGATTACACAACCCACATTCCTGCTCTGAGTATTGTCATATTGATTGAGTTTTTTCCTGGGTTGTTTAAAGTGGATGTTGGTTTTTAAGACAATGCAGACTTTGTACCTGAAAGAAGCATCAGGCTTGAGGTTTTTGCAATGTTTTTGACCGTATTTTAAGGAATATTTTCTTTTAATAGAACAGAGAGAAAGAAATGTGTATATAATGGTGCTTATACATGGAGGAGAGAATGTTTTGGCATTCAGTGTGGCCTAGTTTTCACCATAGTAAACTTGTGCCTGGACTCTACCACTTTAAATTGAAGGTCTGAAGCTCACATGATTGATTTCATCTCCTTGCAAGAAAGAAAGGAAAAAAGCCCTACAGATAGAAAACTATTATTTATAGTATTTATCTAAAGGATTTAGGCTTCACTTTTCCTGCATCCCACCACTCTTCAAGGCTTAATACGTCAGGAAGAAGGCTAAACCAGAACCATTTCCCCGAATCCCATCTAGAGGCTATTCTAGAAAGGCTAAGGAAGCCTACTAAGGAAGTCCGATTAATTCCCCCCAACCTTAAACAAGGTTAGTGGACAGAGTGCTCCGCTAACCTCACAATTTTGATTGTGTGCCACTGCAGCACGGCTTCGCACTGTGGTGACTCACTAGGAGACCCCCAACCGGGAGGCTACAACAAGCCTCCCAGCATTGGAGGGCTCCCCAGAATGCCCCGTACATTAGTGTGAGGCATTCTGGGACTTCTGGGGGTCGGGCGGCCCCCAATCCCTGCTGTCCCAACCGGCTCCATGATGGAACCTGTAATTGTGTGGGCGGCTGGTCCAGCTGCCCAGGGCAAGCTGCCTGCTCATCTGTGGGGAGAACCAGTCTGCTCTCTCTGCAGAACCCTCTTAGGCTCTCCACACTGCTTGTGTGGAGAGCCTTCTAGTTTTCTAAGTGGGGTGCATGGAAAGTATGTTGTTGTATGGAGGAGCATTAAGTTATGTGTTAGCATACAGAGGCGTTCTTAGACACAGACCTTGGGAAACTGGTTCATGGCCTCCTGCCTAAGGGGGAGTCCAAATGTTCTGGAGAGTCTCCCCAGAGTCCCGCACCCACCCTGCCACTGCCCACTGCATCAATATTTGCCATTTGCATGACTGCTGGGTGGGGTGAGCTGAGCAGGCCTCCCCCGTGGTGGTGGAGGCAGGCGCAGCAGCTGGTGGGCATGGGCCTGTCCATCTGTGCACGCCTGCAGGAGCACAAGCCAGGAGACCAAGCTGGGTTCCAGCGACGCCATGACCTTTCCTTGCCAGGCCTACAAGCCACTGAGCCTGCTGCCACCACCATGGGGGAGGCCTGCTGAGCTCACCCCCCACCCCCTGGCCATGCAAATGGGAGATATTGGTGTGGCGTGGCAGTAGCGTGGCAGGCATGGGGCAGCAGCAGGGCTCTAGGGAGGCCCCCAAGAACATTTGGAGGGACCCCCAGAGATAGAAGCAGCAGGAGGTATTTTTTAAAAAATAAGGGGGGTCCTCACGGTGGGGGGATCCTTCAGGTCCTGGCTGATTTTGCACCTAGGTACAAGCAGCCATGGCTGGAAGACTATCACAATAAATGGGGTGAGGAGAGTGCTCGCTCTCCTAACCTCATATCAGAGGGTAGCTACAGAGGTGGGTTTGCTGCCAAGGTACCACCAGGATCGGGTCGGCGGTACACACATGCAGGCAAAATCGAGCTGCATTTCCTTAGCCCAGTTTTGCCTGCACATGTGAATAGCTTCAGTGGGTACAGGAGTGGTCTCAAGAATCAGCATTGGGTCCTGTTTCAAGTGGGGTTGACAAGCATTCAAGGATCAAGCAGGAGTATATAACAGAAGCCTTTTACTAGAGAAGTCAGCTTCAACATCCGAGTCCCTCCTGATCCTACCGCACGCTGTAATAATAAGCACTTCCTAGTAGCTTTCCTCTCTATCTGTGTCTTCCCGTGTTGCTGTGTTATTGTTCCTGACCGCTGTCCCAATTCTCCTACTTAGTTCCGCATACATTGATACAGCTTTCCTTTTTATAACATTGACAAAAATAAGCCCCCCCCCCTTTTTTTTTAAAAGGAAGACAACTTTCAATAAAATTTCACAAGACAGGGTTTTATATAAGAGAGCACTGGAGGCTTGTGGTGTCTTTATAATGTCTGGTTTATTTGTAAATACACAAACAGTAGAAGCAACAGACTCCCACAGCAGGCAGCAAATCTGCCAACACTGTATCCAATGAGAAACTCAAAGAGAAACTCTGCACTCAGAGGTGCTTTCCCCTTGCTGGCTAGATTAGGAGTCAGCATCACTAGGCAGTTGCCCTGCGCCTTATTAGGACCTGTATCAATGTATGTGGAACTAAGTAGGAGAGGTGGGGCAGTAGACAGAAACAATAACACAGCAACACAGCAATTACACAGGGGAAGATACAGATAGAGAGGAAAGCTACTAGGAAGTGCTTATCATTAATGACTGCGGTAGGAACAGGAGGGACTCAGATGGATTTTGAAGCTGACTTCTCTAATAAAAGACTTCTGTTATATACTCCAGCTTGATCCTATGTATGAGAACCTCGTTATCCACGGATTCGGTATCCGTGGATTCGCGTAAAAGACACCTGACCTCAAGCATACACCGGCGGGGGGCGAGGGGGGGGGAGAGAGAGAAACACGTTGATCTTGTGTATCCATGGGTCAAGGGTGGCCAGAAATGACCACGGAGGTAATTTCCTGCCACCATTTTGTTTGTCGGAGCAACAAAATGGCCCCGTTTAAGTAAAAAAATGGGGGAGGGATGAGTGATTTTTGGCTGATTTGGGGGCATTCCAGTACACAGTACGACTTAGGGGAAGCAGGAAAGCAGGATAAGGAGCTCCCTCCGTGTTTCCCTCTGAAAACTGGCCAATTTTCAGCCATTTCTGACCAACTGGGAACCTAACCGGCGCGATCCCATAACCCCAATACCTCATTATTCACGGTTTTCATACCCACTGCTGCAGCCAGGAACAGAACCCCCACATATTGAGGTCCGCCTGTAATTAGTGCAAACCCCACTTGAAACATGGTCGCAACAATTTAGAAAAGTAACCCAGCAGAGGCAGCACAGCAGGAACAAACAAAACAGCTAGGGTTTTTGCAGCAAGGAGCAAGACCTCAAGCCTCCATTTCCACTGGATTTTACTCCATCTAATCTTGCTTAGGCATGAGACTAAAGACCCCACCACCAAAAAGATGATAAGGCTATGCACACAAACAGCCCTACCCAGGTTAGGGTAGCTCTAACTGGGTAGGGCTGCTCGTGTGCACTGCTGGGATAGAGCCTGATCCTGGCGCTCCCTCATGCTCCCTCATGCTAAGCCCAGCTTTTAACCCCAGCCTTTAAGGGCAAGTGTGCCCTTAACCCCGGCACCAGGGTTATGTGTATGCACGCAGCCCAAGCATACACAGAGACGGAAACCTAGAGCAGCCGTCTTATGGGGCTCATCATGCAGTGTATTGTGGGGAAGCCAGAGGCCAGAACACATGATCCCAGTCTCCAGAGATCTGCGCTGCTCCAAGCAGTTCAGATTGTGCAGGAGTGTGATTCGTGCATCCCACCAATGTGGGAGGATCGTCTTGGGGGGGAAGGTAAGTCCAGCTCAGCCATCCAAAATTTCACAAGACAACCCCATTTATTCCTTTGACATAAAGGCTATTCACACAACTGGGAGGTGGGGAGGGAGTGGGGAGGAAGGTCAGGCAGGAAATACAGGAAACGAAACCCTGTAACACTGCCCCTGGAACTTCTCACTGCTCAGCAAAGCAGGAGATGCCTAACAGTATTTTAATCTGGAAAAAATAAAAATTAACTGCAGGCCAGTTTCTTTTTACTAATCCACTGCTGTTTTCTGTCATGCCTTGTATTCTGTGAATTCTTGCACCAAAGGCAGAAAATAGCAATATAAGCATAAATCTTTAAAAACAGTAAATTGGCTGTTCAAGAGTTGCTGCAGGCCATGTACTCTTAAGTCAACAGTTTAAAGAGGAAAACTCGGGATCACAATAATGCACCTGTTACAGGAACATAGAATTCCAATATATGACTATATCCTCTCTTAAAGAAGCCATCAAAAGAAAAGAAAACAATTTTGAACTTCACTTGTGCAGGATGTTGAGAGTTCAGACTACAGTGTCATAGCAGGAGCAGAAATAATCTCAGTATTAAAAGGCTTAAGCTGCCTCTTTCCTTTGAAGAGCTACTCCTCTTCATGACAGGAGCAATTCAGGCCAAATTGCATGTAATGCAAAACCAGAGTTACACGGAGCAGAGGATGGAATTCTTTTATGTCTGAATGCATTCAGGTGCAGTTTTGTGGCAAAATGTTGAAGAAGGGCCCAGCCCCTTCCCTTTGGGGGTACTTGTGCAGTCCCTAGGCTTACTCATGAGAAGGGCCAGGCAGCAGGAACAGCACAGCCAAAACTGAGAAGGGAGATTCCTCATATGTGATGGTGACAGATGCTGATCTTGAACAGACCACTCACTCATGAGAGTACAAGGCCAAGGGGACACCACCTCACAACTCATTTGTGGGGCCAGGGGTGTCAGGGAGAATAGCTAATAATGCAGGACAACAAAACAACTCCTTCTCCCATGGTCTGCTCTCTCGCAAGAGAGTCAGGCCGTGGGGGCTCGATAGCCGGGTTGCTCTATACAGGAAAGTCATGGGGACAGGTACCCTGACAAGTGCTCTCCCTTTCTTGGCGACTGGCACCAAGTAGCTGTCAAAGCATGCCCCCTGACAGCCCATCTGCCCATGTGGATATGTGCACTCTTGCTAGTGCCCCAAAATGTTGATCCTGCTTTCCTGGGGTCACTGGAATTTGGGACTCCCACAATTCCCCACCATGGCAGATACATCGCAACACTGGCCTGGATGCAGGAATTTCAAATGGGAGTAAAGATCTATCCATGCACCCAGTGCTGCCTCTCTCTGCACATGTAGCTAGGCTCTGACACATGGAGCATCACAATCTCCTTTGGGTCCATGCACAGCTTCCCAGGTGAGGAAGAGGTTGCAGTGCAAAAGTTCTATCATTAGCCAGAGAGAGTAGGGGCACCACGTAAGCATGGCACCCTTTGTTGGGTTAGCTCAACTCATGAGCTAACAGTCTGATGGAAGACCAAGGGTGTTTTAGCCTAAGGGTCTCCCTCGTAGACTGGCCCTCTCATGAGAGTGCAAATCCACTGGCAGCAAGCTGCCAACAGAGCAGGAGTGTAGTTTGCTATGCATAGACTGCTTTGCTGGGATGAGACCTCTCAAGAGCATCCCAGGTTATGGCGGGACAGACCTCCTCCCATGGATCCTTTGCCCTTCCTCATATACATATGCCCTCCGAGGAAGTCATCATGTTCCCTTCCCTTTTGTAACAGGAAAATAGTGCGCCCCCATGATTCCCCCCCCAAAATATTCCTTGTGTTGTGGGGCTCTTAGGAGGTTTTGTTGTGGGGCTCTTTTTTTGTGGGGCTCTTAGGAGGCGGGCAGCACAATTGCTGTAAGAAGCAGCACTGGCATGGCATTTAAATGTCTTTTCCATGCTCAGGGCGGGGAACCTATTCCAAAGAGGCACAATCGCACTCAGCACACCCCCTTCAAGACTGTGGCCAATCTCAACCACTCTGGTCTGTGGACAAAGTGCTGACACTTTGTCCACAGTCTGGTGATGCAAGTGCTATGGAGATTGCTGGGATTGGCCTCAGAAGACCAGGAAGAGCCCTGGTCTGGGGGAGGACACTGGTCTGGGGAGGGGCTCCCCTCTCATGAAAATAGAGGTTGCTGGACAGTGGTTGGATGAATGTTTGTGATGCAATTTACAATTTGAAATTGAAACCACTGGTTCGTCAACCTCTCCTTTCACGTTATGTGCGAATGTGGTCCCAGTTTGTCAGGAGCTGAGGCTAAGAGCTGCCCCTTGTGGCATACCACTGAACTGCAACAGCCTTGCCAGAGTGCAGGCCCTATACTGGCTCTGCATAGCCAGGCTTTCCACTGGATCCTTCCAGGACAGGCTTCCTCTTTGCACTCAGTATGAAAGTCTTCTTGTTTCTGATGTATTGTGTCTGTTCTTCCTGGTTACCTGCTTGGCTTTGACCCCTGGCTTTGGCTTCAGTGTTTGTGTTGCTTATGGTCTCCGGTTTGTTCTACCCTACTGCCCCACTTTGGTTTGGTCTTCCTGGTCCCAATGGTGAACTCATGCCACTACCACCCACACACATATCCACCCTCTAAAGTCTGCACAGCTCAGTCACTGTGTAGAGCCTAGTTGTAGTTCATGGCAACGCATTCCCCCTTCAGAGAGAGAGAGAGATGGCCCCTATCCTTCAGAACCCCTGTGGAACACTGTATCTTAGGATACTCCTACAAACATTAGTATATATATATAATTCTCCTAAACATACCCATCGCTAATCCCATGCATGGCAGCTCTCACGAGAGCAGCTGCCTTGGGATAGTGACAGGGCCGGGGAGATAATGGCGGTGGCAGGCGGTTGGCCGGAGGAGGCGGCAATGGCAGCCGGTCAGCCGGAGGAGGCAACAGGGGTCCAGCCAGGCCGGGCCGGCAGGAACAGGAGAAGGAGGCAGGCCAGCCTGGCATGGCTGCCAGGAGGAGGAGGAGGTGGCGGCGGGCCGACCTGGCCCAGCCTCCAGGAAAAGTAGGAGGTGGTGGGCTGGCCTGGTCAGCTGCCAGGAGAAGGAGGAGGCGGCAGGCTGGCCTGGCCCGGCCGCCAGGAGAAGGCAGAGGAGGAGGCAGGCCGACCCGGCCTGGCCACTGGGAAGAGGAGGCCTGTATCAGGAGTGGGCGGGAGGATGTGGCAGGCTGGCTTTCTGACTGGCCCGCAAGCCAGAAACCGCTGGGTGGGGAGGAGGTGGCCCGGCCTGGCCAGCAAGCCAGAAAGCGCGTGGCGGGGGTGAGGGGAGAAGCATGAGGCAAGGGAGAAGTGGCTGGTTGGCCAGAAAGCCGGGCATGCCGGCATAGGGGCGGGCGGTAGGAAACAGTGGTAGTGGGTTGGCCGGCCGGAGGCGCAGATGCTCCGTGCCTGGCCCAGCTAGTATCATTTATTTATCTATCCATCCATCCATGTGTATGGCACTTAACAGCATAACATAAGCACAAGAAACAGCTCCTTACCCCAAGGGGCTTACAACATTTTGAAACTGCGGGAAGCAACAGAGAGAAGGGAGAGAACAGAACGGAGAGTCAACAATAACAGTCAGCAAAGAGATGGCAGGAAACAAGGGTTACATGGCTTGAATATAATTGGCCAAAAACAATTATATGCTTCATTTCGTTTGGAGGTGAGGACTAAGGAATCAGGCTGTAGACTTTATAGAGAACGGACTTAAAGAAAAAGAAAGAGAGGGCATTGGGTAGGTGTTCTGGAAGGGGTTTCCGGCCATAAGGGAGTCATCTAAGAGAGTAGTAGGACTGAAGGAAGGATCGCAGGCAAAATTATATTGAAAAATAAGGGCTTAAAACCCTAATGAACTTCAGTTTCTGTACTTAAATGAGCCATAGTGTATCTTCTCACATGAATTGAATGTGGCAAATCTGCATCGAGTCAACCAGCTATATTTTGGTTATATTCGTACTAACACATAAAGTATATAATAAAAATCTCCTTGTCACTCAGTGAGATGGAGTGATGAAACTCATAAACCTTCAAACCTGACTGACAGGAGGCTGACAGGAGGTTCTCTCTTCATCAGCTCCAAAGTATGTTTTGTCCATGTTGCCACTAATTCATTAATTAAGCTTCCTACCTCAGTACTTCCTCCTGACTCCTGAGTGGAAATTAGAAAACAGAAAACAGAAATGGGATCACCTCCTACATTCTGCCTTGTCTCCACAGGTGGCATGTAGTAGGCCTCCCAGCATGGAACTCATCCCTTGGTAAGAGGTGTTTCTCTGAACCTGTCAACGTAATACCTCACAGAGGGGTTACAGACTGAGGGCTCTTGTCCCTTCGTGTCCTGACACGGTTCTTTTCCACCACCATTATGCTTATATAACATTGCATTTGGCAACGCTTTTGAAATGCCCTGTGCAGCTATATGAGTCTTTTTATTATTATTAAGGGTTTAATATGTGTGCTGCTCACCCGACGGCCTCACACTATGCACAAATCATTACCTCTGTTGTTTGAATCACCTTCTTATGGTGACATTTCTGTACAGTGCTGAGAGACTGTTTCTTCAGCCTCTGACTCTGGTGCATTTTGCAATAAACTTTAAAGATCAGCCATCAAAAGAACCAAGCCAAAGTCCACACTTTATTGGCATGCAGTGTTTGGGAAAGTCCTGCATCTGCCAGAAGTAATACTTTCAGATTTGGGGGCGGGGGTGAGGGTTGGCTTGTTTTTTCTTTTAAGGAACTTCTAAAGAAGGGACTTGCAGTCACAATCTGCACATCTTTATTCCCAGCTTTAAACTATAAGACCCAGGGCAATCCAAAGGAGCCAGACTATAAATATATTCTTGTTGGCAATTAGTTTTCATGGAAAGAAACCCTGGTGTAATTATCCAGTGTTCCCTTACTGCACTCTCCCTCCAAGGGTGTAATTTACACATAAAGCTATTCTGGAAAGAATGGGTTAATATTAGCAGCATGTTGTACCCGGCGATGCCTTAAATAATCATCACATGGCTTCTGCAATCTGTTCCATGCTGTCAGCACTGGGTTAGTCATAATAATATCAGATAAGGGCTGTTCAAAGTGACATACTAACCAACATGTGAGCTGCATGACTTTCTGGCTGTAAAGCTGCCCTTCATCTGAACTTTGGCTCAGATACTCATAGCTGATCTTGGAGCAAGTGCAGCAAGCAAGAAGTGCCGCCCTTCTTTGCACTGGTGTTGGCAAGTCTTACTGATGATGAAATGGGATGGGGATGGGGAAGCTGCTCCAGTCAAGCCCTGAAATACCTCAGCCCCCACTCCCCAAAGCAGTTTCTACTCTGAGAAGAAGAGCAGGAGAAGTATCACATGCAAATCCCGGCCTTCTGCACACTACCCTTAGGCTCTTCTTGCTCCCTGAGAAGCAAGAATGTGTATCTTTATAAAGGACAAACTAGTGTGAGAAAGCAAGGAGATACAGAATACTATCTAGGGAAGGCAGGAGATGACGGGGTTGCCACCACCCTCAGTCTTTCAGACAATATGTGATTATTTCTCAGGAGTATCTATGGTTCTGTCATTTTTTTAATGAGGCATAAAACAGCAATTGCAACAAACGCTGCTAAAAATAAACTGCTTTCTTGCAATATAATCCTGAATGTATGCAAGTGCAGGCCTTTGAATTTGGCTGCCAATTTTTATTTATTATATTTTTATCCCACACATTCTCTAAAGGAGCTGAAAATGGGCCTCCTCCCATGTTATCATAACAACAACTCTGTGAGGGAGATTAGGCTAAGAAATAGTGACTGGCCCCCAAACCAGTATGTAACAATAAGCTTCACAGCTGAGACAGGAATTGAAACCAAGCCCCCAGTCCCAGCCCAATAGCGCACCACCTTTCCACGTTTTCTCTCTAGTTTGCCCCCCTCACCATCCTTGTATCCTGAAATGACTTTGGTTGTGCATAATGGAGGTACGTATCTGCTTGTATCTTTAGCTTGCTATAGATTAAAAGAAAGAAGCAAAAATACAGAGACCAAGGCAAAAAACAAAAACAAAAACATCAACAACCATGAGAGGGGATGCTGATGCAAAATGAGGGAGAAATGTATGGACACAAAGAACAGACATTCACTTAATCACCACAAAGGAATGTGAAAAGAGGGCCACTTTACCCATGCAAAATCCACTTCTTATTTCCAGGTCATCACTTAGGCTGGTCATATTGAGAAATGTTTGTGTGAACTGAGTGATACGTGGAGACAGTCAGAAGCCTTCCCTCCCTCCTTCTCTGTCTTTCTGCACCCGCTTTTTCCTATGGTGTTATTGCAGTATCTAGATGGTTATCTACTACTCAGTTTCCACTGATGTGTATCTTATACACTCATCTATTCACATACATCATCATGGGGAGAAAACAAAAGAGAATTGCATATGTGAACCAGCTTAGGCAGGAACTGGCAGGAACTGAACGTCAGAAAAAAGATGCCAAAGCTTGTAGGCACAGAATACTGGACAGGGGTATGGGAAAGGTGAGGTGGACAGAGGGGAGAAATGAAATAGGGATTGTACAGATTATAAATCTGGAGGTTGAAATGGAGTTTGAAGACTCCAAACGCAAAGCTTAAGAATTAGTTGTGCTATGCAACATATCCCTTACCTTAGCAAGTGTTGCAGTGCAGAGTGAGTTGGATTTACACCAGAATTGTTCCACCTCTGAAATGGACTCATTATGTCACCTTCATCAGTTTGCTCTCCCTCAGTTTTACTAGAGAACAGTGAGCTCCCTTACACAGAGTTTATGCAGATGAGTGCTCTGCCAAATGATATTTAAATAATACTAATAATAAACAATAATATCTTTACTAATTGAAAATAGAGTGCTACAACCCAATTGGAGATATTTAAAATCAGTTAATCTGCTGATTAAATGTGCATATCCATGAAACATATTAAAAATTAATTTAAAAATATATAATGTATTAAAACACTTCATATATCACTCTCTTCTCCACAGTAGAGTTACTTTGAAACTAAGAAGAAATGGCTAACAAATATAGCAATAGCAATAGCAATAGCACTTACATTTATATACCGCTCTATAGCCGAAGCTCTCTAAGCAGTTTACAATGATTTAGCATATTGCCCCCAACATTCTGGGTACTCATTTTACCGACCTCAGAAGGATGGAAGGCTGAGTCAACCTTGAGCCCCTGGTCAGGATCGAACTTGTAACCTTCTGGTTACAGGGCGGCAGTTTTACCACTGCGCCACCAGGGGCTTTGCTCCCTTCTACTTGTAGAACATGTACAAAGTGCCTTTCCTGGGGTTCTGCCTTTCCCAGGGTTGCAGCTACCTCTCCCAATTGCAGCTCAACTAGAAGAAGGATCTTCCTGCTTCACTGCAGGGGCCTTTGAGGTGATTGACTGAAGGTGGGATGGTGGGTGCTCAGCAGGAGAAGACCACAACTCTCTCGTCTTCCTTTGAGCCCCATTGGTGCTAGTCCTCCTCACACACATCCCCTGGGGAAATTCTCTCATGTTCAACGGATCATGGAAGAGCTGCACTTCGTTGCTTCCTGCTTCAGATAAACCAGCCAGTCAGAAATGGGAGATCACCCCAGAGGCCCCAATATTATTATTGCAGGGGACACAGGGACTTTTCACTATTTTTTGGTGGAAACAGAAGAGGAAATCTGCATATTTAAATGAATGTTTGCATGATGCTTGATTAGTCAAAGCTCAGTTTTAATCAAACTCCACCATTTTAATCAAACTCCACCGTTTTAAAAGGGTTTTTTTAAAAAACCATGAGCCATAATTAAAAATATTGTATATTATAAAAAAGGAGGCATAATTTACATGCTTTGAGAGATTCCTTTCTGAAATAAGTCATAATCCTGTTAAGTAGTAGAGGGGACTTATCTTGTTTCTACTCAGTGACTCCTGGTCAGGACAGCTTAGTGATGGAGTGCGACATTCCAGTGGAAGAAACAGCAGAGCATACTAGAGTCATGTGAGACTGTAAGACATTAGTAGAATTATGAGTAAATATTCCCTGTGAAATAGGATGAGAGAAACTATATGCAGCTTTGCCAGGACAGCGTTCGATCAAAAGGCACTCTGGTTCACAAGAGAATACAGATTGTCCCAACTTTGCTTTCATAGCTTATAGCACGACATCTTTCATACCCATTACCCAATGGCAAGAGAATGAGAGCTGTAAACATTGCAACAGGAGTTCAGCCTGTCCTTAGTGCATCAGTACATCTGTGTCCCAAGGACTACATGAAGATGATGGCAAGTCCCAACTCAGCTGTCTGGCCAGCCTCTGTGGTGAGCAAAGGAAGAAAGGCTCCATTTTGTATTTTACAGACCAGGGAGGATCAAATTTCAGCAGGGCAGGGAGAAGAACTCTAAAGGCTCAAAACATACATTAAAAGGAAGGGGGGAAAGCTTGTATATTAACCTTTAAAAACACACAGTTGTTAACATCTAGACTGTTACTCATGAGTAGACCCATTGAAATTAATTACTAACTTGCCCCATCAATTTCAGTAGAACTACTCATGAGTACCTTTGTCTGGGCGTCAACTAGTGCATTTTAAGATTTATTGTGGTTCCCTTTTTCTTTAGAAATGCTATGGATACAAGCCAAACGGTCTTTCCTCTCTTTTTAAAGCAAATGGATTTATGCCTTTGATATGTAGACCTGCTATATTAGGTCCACTAAATTACTTATAGCTTTTAATATTAGTGATGAGGGCGTGCTCATCCCCCCAGGAAAGAGAGAAAAGTGTTTTCTGAGCAAGTTCAGAAAGACCAGGGTGAAGGTCGATTATCCCACAGCCCTCATCTCCCCATTCCAAAGAGGAGCTTGAGCATGTCCTGGAAGTTCTTTGTCAGGGTGCATTGGAGTTATAGCTTCCAGTGCTTCCCAAATCAATGAACTGCACCAGCAGGCATTGACGACTACAACTCTCATGCACCCCAGCACAAAAGGCTTCCAGAGCATGCTCAGGACAGGGCCTCTCTTGTCAAAAGGAAGCATCCCCCTCTTCCGGTTCTTCCTTCACAAGGTAAGGTTTGCTGGGGAGGAACTAACTAGGAGGTCTGGCAGGTGATGAGCATATTATGAGCTGGGCTTGAACTTTAGAAGGAATTTAAGTTTGGCTCAAAATGGAGCCAGAATTTCCAAACTGTAAGAGTTATTTTCCCCATTTCCACAACTGCAACATTCACTGCTTCACTATTATACATTTTAACAATAATTACTTTGTGTTTAAAAGCAGTGAACTGTCAAAAAAGGGGACTCCTAATGGACAATCACATGCAGCCTAAAACCTGGAGAAAGGAATAGGTTCATCCAGCCTCCCTATATGGAATCCTTGGAAAGGATGAATGGTCGGGTGTGGGGAGAAAGAACAGATGAAAACATATTTAGTAAATGAAAGAAAACCAAATGGATGAGACACATTGTTTAGAGGATATTCCAAAGAAACAAACAAACTGTAGAGTGAAGATAAGAAAATTAATATGAAAATGGAAAAGTTAAAAATGGAATGCAAGAGGAAAAGCACTTAAAAATGAGAAAAGTTTGGCACTTTATGCAAAATGCCATTTCCGTTGATAAGCACTCAGACCCAGCTTCCACACACGGATTCCCTTGCTGAATCAGGAACACGAGACACAGACGGCATGCAGATGTGCATTTGTATTGGGAAGTGCACCGAATGGGAGGCATCCAATGCAGCCCTCATCCATGCCACACAGTGTTAGTCTATTTTTAAACTGCTGTTGAAAGACAGTTGGAATGTGTTGCTGACTTTGGACTTCAAAAGTCCTGGTACCTGCACAGGGCCAGGAGGAGGATTCCAAGGGGGCTCAGCTAGCAGAGCCCAGTAAACACTGGTGGGTCAGGGCAGAGCTAATGGTGATGGCTTTCTGCAGTTGCTGGTGCAGGCAGGCATAGAGAGCTGAGACTGTATTTGAACACAGATGAACGAAGGAAGCTGCCTTTTACTGAGTCAGATAATCGGTCTGCCTAGCTCAGGATAGTCAACATTGACTGGCAACAACTCTCCAGGGTTTCAGAAGTGTCTTTTCCTGCCCTATCAGGGAGTGAACCTATGACCTTCTGCATGCCAAGGACACATGCTTCCATTGAGCTACAGTCTCATACCCCATACTAGATCTCCCTTTGGGGTCTGGTATGGATCAGAAGAGCTGTGTGGTAAAGACAATATGAAAGCAATCTTCACAGAAGAAAGATACTTCTGACACTGCTGCCTCATTTTCTTCCGGTCTGTTGCTACTCTTCCTCTCTTTGCTCAACAATACTTGTGGAGGCTGACTATGAAGGAGTCAAACTCAAATATATTAAGGACTGACATGCAGCAGCACAGGAAATGGCTTTCTGCTATCAGCCCAATTATCTGGTGCCTTAATGCAGTTGCACTTGTTTGAACCACACAGTTCAAGTACGGAAATGCTGTTAGTGTAAATGCTGCTAGTGACTTTTACTCAATGGTTCTAACCACCAAGCCAAAAGTCTCAGTTTTACATTAAAAAAATCAGCCAGGCCATTCTTTTCTGGTCAGTTGGCAAATATATTTACAGCTATGGCAATTTCATCCCCACTCATTCTCCTGAGTTGCACCTGTATTTATTTTTTATTTATTTATTTTTACATTTCTATCCCGCTCTTCCTCCAAGAAGCCCAGAGCGGTGTACTACATACTTGAGTTTCTCCTCACAACAACCCTGTGAAGTAGGTTAGGCTGAGAGAGAAGTGACTGGCCCAGAGTCACCCAGCTAGTTTCATGGCTGAATGGGGATTTGAACTCGGGTCTTCCCGGTCCTAGTCCAGCACTCTAACCACTACACCACGCTGGCTCACCCTGGAATGAGGTCAAGATGTTATTTCTGCACTCTGGTTCTGTGCCATGATTCTCTGAGCTACGTCTTTGTATTTAGGTCCCACGGTTTGCATATTATATGTTGTCAACTATGCCTCATATGTGCGCTCTCTCTCTTTCTCTCTCTCTCCAGGGTATAACACAGTACTAAACAACTAGTAATGCTATATCTACACTATAAACTTGCATGGTTCTATATCAGTTTAACTATCATGGGTTCCTCTAGAGAATCCTGGGAACTGTAATTTGAAAGGAGTGCTGACTAATCTCTCACAGAGGATGGTCTTTAGCTCTTCTTTACAGCACTGCAGTTCTCGGGGTTCCCTGAGAGACAACTGATGAGCCAGTTTAGGTCTATAGTATAAACACATTCTTAGGCAAAAAAAACCCCTCCATAACATGAAATTAAGAATTGTGAAACCGCAAAACTGAGATCTTGAAGTTCCTAAATTTCTCTTGACCAGCAAAAGAGTGGACTAATTCCCCTTTGTCCTGATCCAGCTTTTGCTGAAGCCAACACAAAGATTACAGTTCATATCAAGAGGAGCTAACCGTGCTTCCGCTGCCAAACATTCAGCAAGGTATGCACTGCCCAGACAGCAAATCTAAAGCCACAAGGAGCCAGATCCTTCCTGCCATGTTTGTGTTTCTTGATACCACGTACATTCTGTATTTATGCTAAATTCGAACAGCTGCCTGTTCTTGTGGAACAGTATCTCCAGTATGTACTCTGGGCAGTTCAAGTCATGTGACAATATTATTAGCTGCGGTCATCAGTACTTTCCTTACCCTAGGAAAAAAAATAATTATGACAATGCCTGACAGCTGGCATAATGTGGCATGTGCACTGCAGATGATTATTGTCCTTTTTCTGGGGTTCAGGGAGTATGTTGTCCTTTGCTGGATCAGTTTAGGGGTATCCGGCTCTGTTTAGGGGCCCTTGCAACCGTCTTCCAACTTAGACAAATGCTCTGAAAGACTTCTGTAAAGTGGCTCATTGTTTAATGTATATAAAAATAAAATATTGCCTGAAACCACCATTCTCTGATCTGGGATCCTTCTCAAGTTATCTGTGACGTAAATGTACTCTATACCTGCCCAGAGGCACTTTCATCCACGCTTATGTTAAACCACAGCAATAAAAGCAGATGTTGAAGCTGAACCGTGATTAGCCCTGAACCTTAAGTTTCACCTAAACTGAAACTTGAAGGCAAATGTAGAGAGTCTGTCTTCAAGCAAAACTTCTGCAGGATCTTTAAGGAAAGTCAAAAAATGTCAGCAAAGTTAATGAAATTTCTCAAGGAGAGATGGAGTTGTTACTAGGGATGTGCATGGAACAGGCCGGCCTGGTTCAGTTTGAGTCCAGACCGGATTTGAACCTGACCGGGCCAGTTCGGTCCAGCACTCCCTTGAACCCCCCCCCATTCGGTTTGTTCGGGGGGAGGGTTGTTCGTGAACAATTTTTTTAAACTGGAAACATTTTCTTTAAGGCATTTATCCTCTCTGGGGGAGTTGTTGGAAGTGGCGGGGGCGAGGAGGTGGTGGAGGTTCAGCCAGCTCTTCAGCCCATTTGGGCCTTCCCCCTTGGTGCGGTGGCCATTTTGGAGGCTGCCACACCTGCACAACTGGCCTCTGAGAGGCCTGACATGACCCAGGCCTAGCTGCTGCACCGAGGATGAAGGCCCGAACCGGCTGAAGAGCCAGTTGAATGGGCCGGTTCAGGCTGCATTGAGGCTGGTGGTGGGAGGGGGAACCTCTGCGGACCCCCCCCCGCAGCTGCCTCCAACAACTCCCCCGGAGGGGGTAAGTGCCTTAAAACAATTTGAATGAATGAATGAATGAATGACCCCAGTCTGAACATCCCACGACTGTTCGGGGGTTCACGAACTTTTATTTTTAACAACTGGGGGGGGATTAAAACAACCCCCCCCAGTTTTTTAAAAAAATTGTTTGCAACCCCCCCCCGAACAGTCGGGGGGTGTTCAGTCTGGGGTCGGACCGAATAGGGGGTGGTTTGCACATGCCTAGTTGTTGCTGTTGTGCACTTCTACTTGTAGCCCATTTCCAAGTATACTAGGAAATTCAGCCTATTAAGCTCTTAAGTATACTATTAAGTATACTAATACAATTAATACTTAATACAACTAATACTTAAGTATACTATTAAGTATACTAATACAATTCAGCCTATTAAGCTCTTTTAGCTCAGAGCAATTGCAATGGAGAGTTAAGCATAGGATGACCACTCTCTCACTGAAATAAATGGGACTTAAAAGCTGCATTCCTTTGGACACTTATCTTGGAGGAAGTCCCAGATAATGGACTGTACTTTTAAGCAAACATGGATAAGATCAGGTTGTCACTTTGGCTGGATCATTTTCGTTATGTTCCATTGAAATCTACCTGTAATTCAAGATCTCATTTTGAAATACATTTATTTGTTTATTTATTTATACATTTAAGAATATAAGAACAGCACTACTGGATCAGGCCCAAGGCCCATCCAGTCCAGCATCCTGTTCACACAGTGGCCCACCAGATATTGCTGAGAAGCCTACAGATAAGAGGTGAGGGTACACCCCCTCTGATGCTGAGGTGGCTTCTAGCCACTAGACTAGTAGCCATTGATAGACCTATCCTCCGTGAATTTGTCTAAGGCCCTTTAAAGCCCTTTAATTTGGTTGGCCCTTTAAAGCCAACCAAGCTAGTGGCCATCACCACATCCTGTTGCAAAGAATTCCATAGGTTAATTATGCACTTTGTGAAAAAGTATTTCCTTTTGTTGGTCCTAAAAATTCCCGGCCTTCAGTTTCATGGGATGACCCCTGGTTCTAGTGTAGTGAGAGAGGGAGAAAAATTTCTCTCTATCCACTCTCTCTACTCCATGCATAATTTTATACACCTTTGTCATGATTCCCCGTAGTCACCTCTTTTCCAAACTAAAAAGCCGCAGATGCTGTAGCCTTGCCTCATAAGGAAGGTGCTCCAGGCCCCTGATCATCTTGGTTGCCCTCTTCTGCACCTTTTCCAGTTCTACACAGTACTCCAAATGTGGCCACACCATAGATTTGTATAAGGGCACTATTCACATTTTTATATACAATCTCCTTCCTAATAATCTCAGGCATGGAACTTGACTATTTCTCAGTTGCCGTGCACTGAGTCAACACTTTCAAAGAACTGTCCACCACGACCCCAAGATCTCTTTACTGGTCAGTCACTGACAGCTCAGAACTCATCAGTGTATATGTGAAGTTGGGCTTTTTTGCCCCACTGTGCATTACTTTATACTTGCTTACATTGAATTGCATTTGCCATTTTGTCATCCAGTCACCAGTTTGGAGATAACCTTTTGAAGTTCCTCACAATCTTTTTTGGATTTCACTACTCTGAATAGTTTGGTGCCATCTACAAATCTGGCCACTTTTCCGGGTACCCCAACTTCTAGATCATCCATGAACAAGTTAAAGAGCACTGGTCCCAGTACAGAACCTTGGCTACCCCACTTCTTACTTCCCTCCATTTAGAGAACTGTCCATTTATTCTGACCCTCTTTTTCCTATTCTTCAACCAGTTACCAATCCACACATGAATTGGTAACTTATCCCATGACTGATAAATTTACTCAAGAGTCTATGGTGGGGAACTTTGTCAAATCTTTTTTGCAAGTCCAAGAATACTATGTCAACTGGATCACCTTTATCCACAAGCCTGTTGACATTCTCAAAGAACTCCAAAAGGTTAGTGAGGCAAGACTTGCCCTTGCAGAAGCCATGCTGGTTCTCCTTCAACAAGGCCTTTTCTTCTATATGCTAAACAATTTTGTTCTTAAGTATGCTTTCCATCAATTTACCCAGCACAGAAGTTAAGCTAACCACCCTGTGATTTCCCAGATTCCCCCGGATCACTTTTTGGAAAATTTGATTCCTAAGTAACATTCTGCTGTGCATGGCCTCACAAGTTAGCATCAAAACATAGTCCAAGGCAGTGGTGGCTGGTGCGGGCACTGCCAGGGGGAGGGGTGGTGGGAGGAACCTAGCAGTGCGCTGCCCAGCACCTGCTGTGGTGGTGGAATGGCTCCACAACTCAGCTGGCATAGGCCATTTGCGTGGACAGCAAATGGCCTCCACAAATGTGTAGAGGCCAGCTGACTGGCAGAGTCGATCCTCCATCACAGCGGGTGCTGAGTGGTGCATCACTTCTGGGAAGAGCTATTAGGTGTGGCGGTACAGGAGGTAAGCACCTACTAATTTGTTGTACACTGCCCAGAAACTTTGGATGGGGTGGTTTAGAAATGTAATAAATAAATAAATAATAAGCAATATAGCTTATTCAGTAGCGATATAGCAATGGAGTTTGGACTAGACAAGTGTGCTGCATTAATAATGAACAGAGGGAAAATAACAAAAACAGAAGGAATAGAACTGCCCAATGGAAGAAACATCAAGAACCTGGAAGAGAAAGAACATTACAAATACTTGGGCATTCTCCAGGCTGATAACATTGCACACACTGAAGTTAAAAGAAAAATTGGAAGTGAATACATCAGGAGAGTTAGAAAAATCCTCAAGTCCAAACTCAATGGCGGGAACACCATACAAGCCATAAACACCTGGGCTATACCTGTTATCAGATACACTGCAGGAATAATAGACTGGACCCAGGCAGAGCTAGAGACGCTAGATCGTAAGACCAGGAAAATCATGACCATCAATCATGCTCTGCACCCCCTCAGTGATGTCGATAGGGTATACTTCCCTCACAGCTCAGGTGGAAGAGGAATGCTGCAAGTCCATCAAACAGTAGAGGAGGAGAAAAGAGGCCTTGAAGGACAGTGAAGAAGATGTACTGAAAATGGTCAAGAACGAGAAACTATTCAACACCAATGAAACAAAGCAGACCTACAAAAAAGAACAAGTCAAGAACCGAGCAGAAAAATTGAAAAATAAGCCACTGCATGGTCAATATTTGCACAATATAAGTGGAAAATCAGACATCACCAAGACCTGGCAATGGCTTAAGAATGGCAACTTGAAGAAAGAAACAGTGGGTTTAATACTGGCTGCACAAGAACAGGCACTAAGAACAAATGCAATAAGAGCAAAAGTTGAAAAATCCACAACAAACAGCAAGTGCCGCCTTTGTAAAGAAGCAGATGAAACCGTGGACCACCTAATCAGCTGTTGTAAAAAGATCACACAGACTGACTACAAACAAAGGCATGACAAGGTAGCAGGGATGATACACTGGAACATCTGAAAAAAATACAAGCTACCCATAGCCAAAAACTGGTGGGACCATGAAATTGAAAAAGTTGTCAAAAACGAAGATGTGAAAATATTATGGGACTTCCGACGACAAACAGACAAACATCTGCCACACAATACACCAGATATAACTGTAGTCGAGAAGAAAGAAAAACAAGTTAAAATAATCAACATAGCAATACCAGGGGATAGCAGAATAGAAGAAAAAGAAATAGAAAAAATCACAAAATACAAAGACCTACAAATTTAAATTGAAAGGCTGTGACAGAAGAAGACCAAAATAATCCCAGTAGTAATTGGCGCCCTAGATGCAATTCCAAAACAACTCGAAGAGCACCTCAACACCATAGGGCCCACAGAAATCACCATCAGCCAATTACAAAAAGCAGCTTTACTGGGAACAGCCTCTATTTTGCGACGATATCTATAATAACCAACAGTATTGATGATAAAATTCAGCCATCCCAGGTCCTTGGGAAGGACTCGATGTCTGGATAAAACAAACCAGTCAATAACACCTGTCTGACCATGTAAATAAATAAATAAATAAATAATAAATAATTTACACCTATATGTGCCTCCTGCCACCTGCCCCCAGTGGCACCCGTGCCAGCCGCCACTGTTCCAAGGACCACCAAACAGTGAGGTCATTCACACAGTCAAAAACAAGATAACCTGGGCAGAAGTGATTGTGCAGAAGCAAGGCAGGAAGAAAAGGTACCCAGCTACCTGACGTTGCTCTACACAATCACTTATACCCAGGTTTTCCTCCTACCTTGCTTCAACACAAGTGAAAATTGGGAGCACACACAGCTCCCAAACCCAGGTCGAACACAAGTTTGTGTTTGTGTTGATGATCTCAGTATGTCAGGGAAGGCCTGGTTATTTGGGGAAATGGTGCATGAGGGCAGCAAGCTTGCCTCCTTGTCCTCCATTCTAAAATGGGCTATTCAAACCTTTCTGGGAGTGACAAGCTCCAAGATGAGCTTAGAAGTTGGCACCTGCTCCACGGACTGATTCACAGCGACACTGTTTTATGGGAAGCCTCATTAGGCTTCCTGAAGCTGGGAGCCATAAGCAGCCACAGTGTTCTTCCAGGCTTGCATACCCAAGGCCTCCCTCAACCTCATTAGTCAGGGCAAGCCTCAGAGCCTTCTCTGCCAATGTGTCTGGCAACCAATCCGAAGAGGTAGAGCTGAATTCAAGAGAACCTAGTGACAAGCAGTCTCTGCTCCTGCTATGTTAGCAGCCATCCCTTGCGGGTTCAGATTCTGCCTGCTTTCAAAGTAAGTTGCAAGACTGGCCCTGAAAAAAGGAAGCTGAATAGAAATTCATACTAGTGCAGAAGACTCTCATAATTTAGCAGATCATTAATCCCACTCTCCTAAAGCAGGCTGTAAAGCAGAACTAAATATGCAAATCCTCATGGGCTTTAAACTTGCATCTGTCTGTCCGTCCACCCAACCCTCTATTCATTGTATGGGAATTTGCCTTAGATCATTCTGTATACTAATCCACTCAAGTAACTCAACTAGAACATACACGATTAATTTTTTTAAAAAAGATGTAAAAATAACATGAAAGGCTTGGGCTATTAGACTAGGGCCTCAGAACAGTGGGTATTGTTACAGAGTTTACGATATTTGCTATAAAGGTGAGATTAGCAGTTCGTAATTTAGCCTTTTATCACTGGAAGGCTGGCATTCGGAATCTGACTATTCAGCATTGATGAGGTTGCTGGTGGTAGCCCATCAGCAAACTGGCACCTAATGCACAATGAATTGCAGTTTTGAACCAAAAGGCAGTGGGTTGAATTATTAGGCAGCGGGCTGAATTAGTAGGCAGCTGCAACATGTGGGACCCAAAGGTATTTTGCCAAATAAGCATCTGCTTAGACCAGGGCAACACAACTTTGGCACTTCTGCAGATGTTGGACTACAGCTCTTATCATCCCTAACTATTGGCCACTGTGGCTGGGAATGATGGGAGTTGTAGTCCAACAACAGTTGGAGGGCTGAAGTTGTGCATCCCTGGCCTAGACAGTGAGAAGATTCAGGACTTCTAACCCACTAAGCCACATGGCAGCTGCTAAGATCTATACAGCATAACCAGAGGTATGCAGATGAGGGGAGAAAATATATCTTGAAAGTGCTATTGAGTCTAGGGTAACTTCCACTAACCATGCCCATTTGGTGATGCCCTCTTCCATCTTGGAGTGTGCTGGGTTTCCCCGACCTTTAATGGTTGGGGGGGGGGGGGGAATATCATCTCTTTTTTATCATCCCCTCCCTCCCAAATCCTGTTTCATTGTTGTATAAACCCTCAGAACCTGTTGTAGTTTTTCTGACTAGGCAATGTATCCACATAGTAAGGACTGCTATTCTTTGACTTTTGTCTTGCCAAGACAGTTACAACCTGATGCCTGCCTTTCCGATTCTGCCCTGATTCTGCCTCCAGTATTCTAGCCCTGACATCATGTCACCGCAGAAGATGCTTCTGATGTGGCGCTGGGGAGCTGCCACAGAGCAGACGTTTTAAAAACCCTGCTGCTGTGCACACACATCTTCCCATGATTCTTTTCACTGGGATCACTGTTAAGTAATGTTCTATCTTTATACTCCAGTTGAAATGAATATTGTAAACAATCACAAGAGCTGTGTGCATTATAAAACTAAACAAACACACCAAGAACATAATGTAGCTCAGTCTGTGTCTCAGGATGTATCACAGTCTACAGATGTCCAGCTAAGTGGGAGGAGGCAGGGCCCTTTTTGTCCCACGCTCACAGCTGAATTAACACACCAGAAGTCGTGGATGTAGCTCAAAACATAAGGTCCTTCAAGCCTGCCTAGAAGCAGGATCCAGCTTGACTTAAAGTATGTGTGCAGGATGAGTGGAGGGGATGTGGTGCAATCATATCACTGAATTTCGCTTTCCTGTGCTTTTTAGAAAACCAGTTTCTTTAATTCATTCTCAGGGTTAGAAGGGAAACTAAGAGCCCCTTCTCAGGTTTTGCATGAGAGCCACTGTAGCATGGATCTGTCCTGTGTCATGAAGATGCCCAGGCCATCCAGGAGCAGTCCACACTGTGGTTTCACTTCCTCACGCTCCAGCCCCTTTCCCCAAATATGGGGCAATGCTGGAGTGAGGAGTCGTCATCGTGTAGGCTCCTCCCCCATGGAATGGGGATGTCTTCCATTACCTTCAGACCATGGGAAGGAACTGCATTGCAGCAGCTCCCATGCCACAGAGACAATGGGAGAAGGGGCCCTAAATATGAGTTGACATGAGCACATTCAGAATTTAGTGAGTGAATAGAGACAATTGCCTACTTACCATACTGGGCAAATGTTGAACTCAAGGAAGTTTTCTCTGCCTGATATTGTATCCCGAAAATTTCAGAAGTCTCATTCATAGGGGAAAACCCACTCCACATCCAGCACTTGCTTCTGCAGGAATGCAGAACATTGGGAAAGTGACAGGGGGTCATGGATAGACAGCAGGGACATGATTAGCAGGGACATGTGGCACCCCTTGTGCACTTGCTCTTCTTGGAGAGCATCATACTGCCTGAACAGGGCCACTGGCTTGCTGCATTCCAATCATCAATTTGATATTATTTATTATTATTATTATTATTAGTAGTAGTAGTAGTATCCCAAATTTATATACTGCTTTTCAACAACAACAAAAGTTCGCAAAAACTTCTTGTAGAAAAAGAAATAAGATGATTCTTTGTCCCCAAAGGGCTCACAATCTAAAAAGAAACACAATGTAGACACCAGCAACAGCTAGCGGAGGGATGCTGTGCTGGGGCTGGATAAGGCCAGTTGCTCTCCTTCTACTAAATATAAGAGAATCACTGCTTTAAAGGTTAGCAGGAGTTGCTCTATAAGCACCTTTACATGACACAGAAACACACACAAATGGTGTGAATGAAAACTCTTTAAAGAGACAGTTACCTAATAAGATCTCATCTTCACCTGTTCAATGAGTACATTTAGTATATGTTTACATTGGTGGAGGTTTAATCTGCTAGCACAAGGTCTCTAGAGGTTTATGCGGTGGACAGCAGCAGTAGTTAGGTAAGACAACGATTCCTGCAGAGGGACCCAGAACTTGAATCCCAAGTCCTCTTTGCTAACTTTGAAGACCTAGAACAAATAATCTGTGCCTGGAGCTCCGGGCTACAGTCCAGCATCAGAGAGTTACTCCCCATCATGTCCAGAAGCTAATGGCACTCTGACCATGCCCAGAAACAATTAGGGCAAAGCTATGGAGTGCAGTGATGAGGACAGGCAAAGCCTCTTGGTGGGCCACATATGAATAGCTAAAGTGCAGTAAGGCTGATGCATGTCAGGGAAGCAAGGATGAATATAACTGGCTGTCTTTCTTCCCTCTTCTCCCCTTCCAGCTAATCCCTTTAAGAGGGAGCTCTTGCTACAATGCCAAAGCTAAGTTTGACACCTACACTCATTGGTTGAAATCCATATACAACACTCCAATTGTGCACAATGACAAGTGCACAATGAGTAAGAGTAGCACAGTGGGTAAATGCAGCACAAAGCTAGAACGGCCAACTCGGCCGAAAACCATTCTAAGTACAGGGGTTGAATCCACAGCCTCCTGTGGTTTGAATCCACAGCCTCTGCTCTAAAAGCAAATGTCTCAGAGTGGAGTGAGTTGGTAGCCCTGTTCAGGCACTATGCTGCTCTCTAAGGAGAGCAAATGCACAAAGGGTAGAGCAGGATCATGCCTGCTAATCACATCCCTGCTGGCTAGCTATGCCCCACACTTTCCCCACATTCAATGCAGGGGCATATCTGTAATTGGGCAGGCAGGTCCTAAGAACACAAGCCACCCTAGGCCCCTCACCCGTTGGCCTCCGCAGTGGACCTTTGAAGCCCACAGTCCCCACCCATACCCTGGTCTGCTAAGCTTTGCTGGTCACAATGTGGTATAATGATGTTTAGGGTACACAGTTATGGGGAGAAACCTCTCGTTTTCAGCACTGGCCTCTGCAGGAAGCACAAACAGAGCAGGGTCAGTGGCCAGCTGGGTGTTGGGAGATGGAGTTGCAGGGCGGAAAGAGACACTGAAACCTACCCCATTGTTGAGGAGAACTTGATTAGCTTGTCATGTGCCCCGACAACTGTCCTGACTTGGGGGAATGGCACCCCTGGCATGTTGGAGCTGAACTAGCTCAAACAGAGAGGGATGCCCATAAGTGTGGCCAGGACTGAGGCCTTGGATGAGCTGCAGGGACTCTTACGAGATCTCGGGACAAGACCTTGTTCTTACCTGAGATCTTATGAGAGTTACCGTGATTGCCAAGAGTTATATAAAGAGAGACTGGCCAATGACGAGGGGCCAATGACAAGAGCTCAGGCTGTTAGGAGCTCTGTGAGTTAGTTAAAGAGCACACCTGGGAAGTTCTGTGATTGTGACAGACTAGAGACAAAAAAGGGACAGGAAAAGACCTGGGGGCAATAAGGCATGACACTGGGGCATCCTCAGTAGGGTGGTTAGCTGGTACAGTCCCACTGCGTCCCTCACACATTTGCTCTTCCTGGCAAGCATAGCAAACAGGGATTGTGTGTCAGTCACTTTTCCCACCCTTGAGAATGTCTGGCTCTCTTCATCCTGTTTCCTAGCCTTAGGAACTGTGAAGGACCAAGGGTGTGAGCAGAGGCATCACCTCAGGGCAGGTGAAGGGGCATGAACACCATGCAATTATACCGAGTGAAAGGGAAGGCACCCACTCTGTTGACACCCCAGAGATGTTAAGAACAAGGCTGGAGTGCAGCATCTCTGATGCCTGTAGAGGCAAAGCAATGGTTTTATCACATCCACATATCACATACAAGTCAGGGCAAGTGACTGCTTTATGTTTGCATGTAATGTTATATCATATAATAAAACAAAATATGGCTGTCCATTATTTTTAGTACTGAAATCAATGGTGACAGCAATCCATGAATTTTAATAGAACTTGCATTTCCCAAATAAAAGGCAGTGAATTTAGGCACACAGGAAAACTGTGCAGCCAAATAGGTGTGTGAGGTGGAGAAGAGTGAAACTGGGAAGAAAAGAGGGGGGGGGAATATGAGAAGAAAGCACATAATTTTGATTTATTAAAAAGAAATCTAGAAATATTTTAGCCCTTAGTAAGGAGAAACTGTGAATCTATAAAGATGACCAAAGTACACAGGATGGAAGAACTTGCCCTGTGATGTCTTGGTCATCTGTATCATTCTGCCAAGAGTTAAGCAGAATGTGTTAATACATCTCACGTGCAGCACACATTCTGCAACACCATTTGTGGTGAAATCGTCTTCTGTATGTGTTCTGTAACTGAACTTGTAGGACAGTGGTCATACTAGTTGAAAGATATTTTTGTCTCCTCCCCCTACCCCTCACCCTGCAACAAAACACACTTTTAGCTCACACTTTTAGCTCTGTTGGAACAATTCTCTTTACAGAAATTAATCCTGATTTGCAAATGCTCAGTGCTCTAAAATGGCATGCCAATGTCCTGCTTGCTCAAGTGAGAAAAAGAAGTACAAAATGAGTAAACACCACTAAACTATTGCAAACTATCTGATGAAATATCCTATTGCAATGTTGATTTATAAGCTTTATTAACTGTTTTATAACCTTCATTATTATGAATAATACATTATTATTAATATTATGAACTTCCATTAACAAGATAGCCAAGATAGTGTGAAAAGGTGTGACAAACCAAGATAGTGTGAAAAAGTAGAAGAGTATAAAAGCAAATACAAGTAAATGGTATAAAAATGTGAACATAAAGCATCAGCAATAGACTATCACAAATAAAATCAGAAAGACACTGAATTTAATTTAATTTAATTTAATTTAATTTATTTATTTAATTTCTATACCGGCCTTCCAAAAATTGCTCAGGGCAGTATACACAGAGAAATAACATATAAATAAGATGGATGGATCCCTGTCCCCAAAGGGCTCACAATCTAAAAAGAAACACAAGATAGACCCCAGCAACAGTCACTGGAAGTACTGTGCTGGGGGTGGATAGGGCCAGTTACTCTCCCCCTGCTAAATAAAGAGAATCAGCACATTAAAAAGGTGCCTCTTTGCCCAATTAGCAGGGGACATGTCACAATTTGAAAGACTTTTAGAGAAATATCTTAATCAGTGATTACTTGGTGGGCTGTTCTGGTGCCACTACTGACAAGGCCCTGCCTTGAGCCTTCATAGATTTTTTCTCACAGATAGATGATTTTCTGAGCAGGGCTTTCCCATCTGATCATAAATAATGGGATGGGACATACATGCTCCTTATATATAAGTACTAGGCACACACCATTTTTTTGAGTGGTGAGACGTTCCAAGGGCTACAGTTTTTAGTTTCCATTGGATGAGAGAGTACTAGAGACTGACAGTGTCTTTGTGATATTTGTTTTATTTCCAGCTATACAATTCGGGCATAGTGGAAGCAGGCAGGCATTGCTTCATCAGTCAGCAAATCTGCCAACTCTGCATCAAATTCCCAGAGACAGCCCATGCACACCAAAGATGTCTGATCTTCAGCTCAAGCACAGGTATCTTTCTTTTCTTCAATCTCTCCTTTCCTCATTCTTCCATTTGTTCCAGTTCTTTCCCCTGACCTCACCGGGGGGCAAGATATTTGTAATCCAGAGCCAGCAGCCTTACCTACAATTCTGTTCCCCACCCATTTGCCCACCCATAAAAACTCCTTTTTACTGTGGCAATTTAGTGATTAGTGGCATTAGGAGAGGAGAACTGGTCTTGTGGTAGCAAGCATGACTTGTCCCCATAGCTAAGCAGGGTCTGCCCTGGTTGCATATGAATGGGAGACTTGATGTGTGAGCACTGCAAGATATTCCCCTCAGGGGATGAAGCTGCTCTGGGAAGAACAGAAGGTTTCAAGTTCCCTCCCTGGCTTCTCCAAGATAGGGCTGAGAGAGATTCCTGCCTGCAACCTTGGAGAAGTCGCTGCCAGTCTGTGTAGACAATACTGAGCTAGATAGACCAATGGTCTGACTCAGTATATGGCAGTTTCCTATGTTCCTATGTTCCTAAACCCTGAAATTGGCAAATGTGGTATAACCAAAAAGGAATAGAGAATCCTGAGCAATTGTGCTAACAGAAAAACCAGCAAAAAGTATCTCCTTGGAGGAAGGATTAACGTTAATCATTTGTTGTCAAGTTCATCAAAGTCATTCCCAGTTTATTAGAAGTTTTGTGTGCTGCATTATCACCACAGTGAGCTTTTGGATACCACAATACATCAATCTTTAATCTGCCTCTCGCAAGCTAATGTCAATATTTCAACTTCCGATAATTCCTAATTAATAAGAGGGTTAGGGGAAAGTTTCACTAATTTGGAATTCCAGGGTTACTAGAAGAGACTGGAAATTATTTTAAGCTACAAACCTTTTAAAAAACAAAGATGCACAGCTCTGGATTCACTGCATCCTGTTCAGAATGAGAATATTTAGTCTTTGCAAATTGGTCCCTTTGGGAATCCTAGACTTAAGCATATATAATAATACAAGTTGAAAACCACAGTTCTATCATAATCGCCTCTTATTTTGTTCTTTGAACTCCAAAAAGGGAGCATTTCTCTGTGTAGATTTAGCGGGTGAATCTAGTATTTACATAAACAATTTAGGTTTGGAGTGCAAGTCCATTCAAGCTCATATAACCCTTTCAACAGATGAAGTCTTTTTAAGTTACAGGCTATAAAGTTGGACACCTTTGTTTGTTACAGTTTTCACTTCAGGTAATCTGTACAATTTTCTGCACAAGAGCCCAGCAGGTCAGCCTGAAAACCACTTAGAAGTGATTTAAAATATAGAGAAAAATAATTCAACACTTTACATGAAAGCCAAAGGCTATCCTTTAAAAATGATATTTCGGGGCCAGTGATTCATATTTACAGTGTGTGTGCTGAGATAGCTGGAACAACAAGAAGCAGAAGGGAATTTAACTCTTCCTCAGCATTGATAGTAATCTCTATTTCATCTGGTTCAAAATACTACAACCTATTTTCTGATGTGGTTGGGTGGGTGACTGAGAGCACATTACCCCAGAGCTACAGTGTCGGCACTGAATCATTATTACCTTCTGTGCTCTGTGTGATGACCTATAAAGTGCTGTGATGATGACCTATAAAGCCCTAGATGAGATGACCAAGCCCAGCATACTTGTTGGCAGACCATTTTCACTTTTATGCTCCCCTCTCCTAAAGAGAGGGCCAACTGCTCATTGGTAGAGTGCATGCTTTGCTTGTGGAAAGTTCCAGACTCAGTCGCCAGCACCTCCATTTTTAAAAACAAAGGTCTCATGTATCCAGGCAGGGGGTGGGTAGAACCCTATATATGGCCCTGAATTTCCACTGCCAGTTGGACTATACAGTATTGGACCAATGGTTTGACTCAGTATAAGGCAGCTTCATATATTAAACTGAATCACACAACCTTATCATCTAAGGGGAATTTTGGCACCACAGAAACTGGTAGCATGTGGAGCTCAAGCATTTAGGTTTTGTTAGTTTAATAATCTTGCTTTACTTGATCATTTTATCTACTTAAATTATTGGGTAGTGGTAGGATTTCTCCTTTTTGCTGTATAGTCACTATAGAAGCGGGCAGTACTGAAAAATGAACAAATGAATAAATGGATGGTGTATTCAATTTTCTGGCACAATAGTATTTCCCTTTCCTTCATGATTACTTCTACACTGCAGTCTCAATAATTCTGATAGCTATTATTTCGCACAGGTTTAATTGTACAATAAATGGTGGTATTATTGCTCCACAATTATTCTCTAAATTTTACACATTTTGCAATGAATGCAATCATAGTTTTTCCTACAATCAGCCCAAATCCCTTACAAGCAAATGACTCGTTAACTGCCTCTGGCATGACTATGGGAAATTTAATTTGAGTTAATCAAGCTGGGGAGGATGATCAACAAAAGAAAAAGTAAACCCAAGGCATCAGTTCTATAAATTACAATTCACACTTTTTTCCTGAATCCCTGTAAATGATCACAAGTGTAAATAAAGGAAGAACAAAAACTTTCAAGCAAGTTACAACTAGTAACTGGATTCCAAAAGAAAAAAACAGCAGAAAAAGAACTACATATCACTATGGAGAACATCCTTGATTAAAGAAACTTGTAATGGAAACTGTTCCTCCTGTCTTCTATACTATATTTAATGGGCAGAATGAGATGTTGCAGGAGACATGCAGAAGCCACCAAAAAGAGCAGCTTCACATTGTCACCTCCAGTAATCTTTAATATTACCAAATATGTGATATGATGTCAAAATATCCTGAATTTCTTCATTGGCTGTTGGGGATGAGGAAACTTAGTGTGGTGACATCACACATTTCATATTACCAGTCATTGCTGAAGGAGAGGAAGAAGAGGAGATGTAGGCTTGCTATTCTTGGTAGCAGTCTTGTGTCTCCTGTTAACATGTAGTTTCAGCCATAAATAATGCTTGTCTGGGAGGAATCTAGAATTCTGTACTAACACACACCCCCACACCCCATTTCTGCAATAATTGATGTCAATTTCTCTGACTGAAAGACATAATACATTTTTTTATGATTTATCTTATGCTTAAGACCAAAATAAAGATTGATTGGGAATACAAATTTGGCAGGTTAACTTTTATTTGCAATTTTTAGAATAATTTGTAATTTTAAATGACTCCCTAAGGCCATTCTCTCACAATTAAGGCCATAATTGGACGCTAAGTGGAAGTGTCCAATTATGAAAAAGCCTGTCAAATCAGTGGCTGACATCCTGACTAAATTATTCAACTCAAATCCTATTAAGAGTGAGTAAGAGTAATTCCTGAGTAGTACTATTGAGTAATTTAGTCTGGATATCAGCCAGACTTTTTTACTTGGCAAAAACAAAACAAAAAAGAAGTGTCTCCATGATAGTTGCCATTGCTATTATGATATGATAGATTATTTAGATGGATTCCACTAGTCCAGGGCCTGACAAATTCACAGCAGGCCAGTTTGCCAACATTCCAATGAGATAGCCTAATCTATTCATTTAAATATATGCAAAAGTTTGAATTCCTCTCATCGTGCTACAGTTACAAACTGTTCTGGCCAGAGAAGGATTGCAGTACCTCTGAGTGCCAGTCCCCAGCAGGCTTTCAGCACATAAGGCTAGCTAGAAACACTTGTGCCAATTAATTAGCAATGTCATTAAATAGGAGAAGGAACACTGACCAGGACATTGAGGTCAGGCTTTGACTATTTAAACGGTGCCATGTGATCTTTTATTCCATCTGTTATCAAGATACTCCAAGGTTAATCTGGTGAATTTACAAGCCGCCATGCTGAAGAAGAGGATACCCATTTTGCAACTCCATCTCATCACAGATGATTCTCAGATGTTCATCTGCACTCTGAAGTGGTGCCACAAACATTATGTGACAGCCCAGCAGTTTTTGAAGGGCAAGGACACCTATATAAGAACTATCAAAGTGGGGTGGGAGAGTATATACACCCTTTGAGCTGTTTCCATTGTTTTCCTTCATTATGTTTTCGGTTGTAATACATATGCAGTTTCTTCAGGACATACTCTTCCTAGGGAAATTCTCTTCACAACAGGACTCATTCAGCTTGTGATGAAAATACATCATTCCAAGGACACCCCAGAGCCACAGGCAGTCTCCCCTGTGGCACAGAAAACCAAGATGCTGAATTATTCCCAAACCCAGAGATGAGAAGCATGCCCTCAGAATGCCTTTCTGACAAGCTACCAGATGTTGGCATTCAAGAAGTATTATCTGGCAGTGGATGTTCATGCTTTTGCCTGCCACATGGGCCCTTTTGTCACCATCATTGAAAATGTAACAAGAAAAGCCACAGGCAAAAGTGGACACATGGTTGACTCTCTCAAGTGGTCAGTATGAAACTAATGAGCAAGCTGAACATGGGTGAAAATGAGAACCCTCAGTGTGGGATCAAACAAAGATTAGTTTTAGGTGGACCCGAGAACTGGAGAGGAGAGCTGGTCTTGTGGTAGCAAGCATAATTTGTCCCTATAGCTAAGCAGGGTCCGCCCTGGTTGCATATGAAAGTGAGACTAGAAGTGTGAGCACTGGAAGATATTCCCCTCAGGGGATGGAGCCACTCTGGGAAGAGCAGAAGGTTTCAAGTTTCCTCCCTGGCTTCTCCAAGATAGGGCTGAGAGAGATTCCTGCCTGCAACCTTGGAGAAGCCGCTGCCAGTCTGTGAAGACAATACTGAACAAGACAGACCAATGATCTGACTCAGTATATGGCAGCTTCCTATGTTCCTATGACCCAGAAGGAAGCTGTAAATAAAGCATGAAGCAGCACTGCAAAAGAAGTTCACAAAAGTAACCAACCTACCTGCTACATATGCCCATGTTATTTCCCCTGCCTATTGCCAATAATTATTCCAATAATTTCTGTAATTAATGGGTCATAAATGAGGTTGTTCCTGATAAATGTTTGTAAGTTGCAGCTAGTGTAAGTATTCAGTGGCATGGGAATTGGAATAGGACTGAGCCAAATGTGGCAGGGTAACTTCCACAATCATATTATGCAACATTGGAAAATGATACTCATTCAAAGGATTGCTGTGCAAAGAACAAATATGTTCCCCATTTCAGGAACCTTACCTTTCTGATTGGCTAAGAGCACCAGTTCAGAAAATTTCGCTTTCAATATAGATCACATTCATCTCTCAGTAAGATAAGCATATAGCAACATCTGATTAACTATGTAGCATTGTGACAACATCACATTCACTATAACCCTACTCAGGCATTAAAAATCTTGGCTGCTGTACCCACAGCAACCTATCCTGCTCCAGGCTAAGGCCGAGTTTGGACGTAATGGGAAACCGGAGGTTCCTTCACCTCTGGTTACCAAAGCTGCAAGTCTGAACCCGGAGTTAAGGGCAAAAAGGGACCTGTGGTTTCCCTCATCTGTACCTTCGGTCAGAGTGGAGTTTCTCCACCCTTAACTCTGGTTTAGCAGTGCCAGCACTATGTTCAAATGCTGGCATCACATTTTGGACCGAGTAGAACCCGATTTGAGGGAGAAAGCTCCTCCATCACTCTGGCCTGACTGGCTGTGCAGACTGTCCTTCTGTCAAGAAGGAAGCCTGCACAGCCAGCTCACCCTCCTCTCTGCAGCCTTGCTGACTGCAAAGAGGCCTCTCTCCCCAATGTCCGAACGTAGACAGGAGAGCAGGGAGACAGGGTGCAGAACTGCAAGTCCATTGGACCCACGGTTCTGTGCTATATCTGAACCCAGCCTTAGTCACAGACTTCTCCAAAACAGAACATTTTCTAAGATAGGGAGTTTTAAACAATTACAACTCCACGCACACACACAAACACAAACCCCAACAAATACTTTTGCCTTGAATACCTAAGTAGGATAAAATTTGACACAGCCCATATAGGGACCTGAATGGAATCTGCACATTCTTCTTTTTAGTTTCCAGACATGACTCAAGGTTTTGGTTTGGTCCTACAAACCCTAAATGACTCTCATCCAACAAACTTTAGATATTGGCTCTGCCTCTATATACAGTTGTGACCTCTAAAACTAACTAAAAGTATATTGAGCATTGTTGAACCTGAGCATTATTTATACTTTCCTTATCTGAGCTTGCTGTTGTGGCTAGAGTTAGATCAGAATGGAGTTGTTGTAGTATATGGTACAATGTGGAGTGTTGTGCATTTTAATGCATAGGAAGACACACAAAAATGCAGGTGATGCTTTTTGTTCGCAATAGCTTTTCTGTGTTCACTCCCATTCATTGCTTATTTATTTATTATTTCTCTGTGTAAACCGCCCTGAGCTATTTTTGGAAGGGCTGTATAGAAATCAAAATAATAATAATAATAATACACTATGTTGGCATGGTTTTGGGGCTTGCGTGCTCTGAGGAAGGTGAGAGCTATGCCAGAGGTCCAACCATACTGGACAGGTCTCACCAGAGGAGCCAGACAAAGAGTGCCTCTCCCATCAACAATATGGTGAGACGTAACTTTAATAAATCTATACCGGATCGGTCGTCGCCCGGGTCAACAAGGACCGCACCAGATGCTATAGTCCCTGGACATCTGGTGGCAAGTGGGCAACAGGACTCAGGATCTTCAGTTGAGCAACCAGGGCTGGAGACAGCAAAGTTACTGGAAGAAACATCGCTTAACTGAATTTTTTTTTACGAAAAATGCCAAGGAAATAATGATCTGCTATTACAAGTCTAGTCCAACTAGAAGAGGTTATTAAAAAAAGAATGTACCAAATTTGGAAAGAGAAGCATCCAGATACAGAAATAACAGAACAAAGGCTAGCAGACCAGAGAAGATTCATAATAAGAAATAAAGTATTCACAGGAGTTGAGCTGGAAGAACTGCAAAGAGCAACACAGGCTCAAGACATGGAAGAAGAATTACCACCAACTGAAGCAGTTGCTCAGGCGCAGGTGGAGGAGGTGTTGGAAATAGAGGATGCCACTGTTGCTGAACTGTTTCAAAATCAAAACCAGGCAACTTCCCCTTTGCCTTCACCTCAAAAACCCAAATGCCGTTTAACAGAAAAGCAACAAGAACTAAAGCAAAAAATAACTGAGCACATGAACCAAACAACCACCAGGGTTCGACTTCCAGCTCTAAAAACAGTTGCCAAAAAACAACTTGCTCGGGTATTAAAAGATATAAATGCTGCACTTGCAGAAATAACAACCAATAATTTTCAAGAAACAAACCAACTAATGTACAGTGCAGCAACAATAAAAACACAAGAGCTCGGATATAAGATCAATGGACCTGTAAAAAAAGAAAGTAGTACATCACCTAAATGGAAGATTAGATTAGAAAATAAAATCTCCAGGCTTAGATCAGATGCTAGTAAATTGAAAGATATGAAAGACAAGAAGCTGAAGAATGGAAACACCAAACAGTATCTGATCCAAAAATACCACCTAGATTCAAGGAAAATTAGAGAAGTCCTGGAAATAATAAAGCAGCAAATAACAGCAGTGTCAAAGAAGATTAGCAGATATGAAGCCAGAACTACACAACACAGGCAGAATCTCTAATTCCAGTCGAATCAGAGACGTTTCTACCAAAGCATAGAAGGAGAAACTGCAAGAAACCCAGAAACACCAAATCAAGAAGAAACAGTGCAATTTGGGGGGAAATTATGGGACAATCCAATAGATTATAATAAAAAAGCAGGCTGGATGAAAGAGGTCAAAAAATGTAACCAACAAATGCAAGATCTAATAATAACACCAGAATTAATAAGTGAAAGAGCAAAGAAAATTAAAAATTGGACTGCTCCAGGTGACGATGAACTGCATGGCTTTTGGCTTAAACACCTAACAAGCCTTCATAAACAACTATCAAAACAGTTCAATCACATTTTGCAAGGAGGTGATATTGAACAATGGCTAACAACTGGGAAAACTCATCTCATCATGAAAGACCCAGCAAAAGGTGCACTTCCAAGTAATTATAGACCGATAACCTGTCTGCCAACCATGTTCAAATTATTAACTGGAATAATAGCAGATGAAGTGGTGCAACACTTATTAACTAACAAACAGCTTCCAGTTGAACAGAAAGGAAATTGCCCAAACACCAGAGGCACAAAAGACTAGCTGCTGATTGATAAAATGATTTTAGAAAATTGCAAGAGAAGAAAAACAAATCTAAGTGTTGCATGGATAGACTACAAGAAAGCCTTCCATTCATTGCCTCACACATGGATACTAAAATGTTTAGAAACAACTGGTGTCAGCAAAAACATTCAGATATTTATTTTAAAAAAGCAATGAGCATGTGTAGTACACTGTTAACAATCAATGGCGAGACACTTGGACAGGTTAGCATTAGAAGAGGCATTTTCCAAGGGGACTCACTATCCCCTCTGTTGTTTGTAATCGCCATGATGCAACTTTCACAAATACTAAACAAAACAGGCCGCGGATACCAAACATCTAAAACATCCAGTCAAATCAACCATCTGCTGTACATAGACGATCTGAAGTTGTATGGAAAGTCCCAGTCAGAAATTGAATCACTGCTAAGCACTGTCCGTATATTCAGTAGCGATATAGCAATGGAGTTTGGACTAGACAAGTGTGCTGCATTAATAATGAACAGAGGGAAAATAAGAAAAACAGAAGGAATAGAACTGCCCAATGGAAGAAACATCAAGAACCTGGAAGAGAAAGAACCTTACAAATACTTGGGCATTCTCCAGGCTGATAACATCGCACACACTGAAGTTAAAAGAAAAATGGGAAGTGAATACATCAGGAGAGTTAGAAAAATCCTCAAGTCCAAACTCAATGGCGGGAACACCATACAACCCATAAACACCTGGGCTATACCTGTTATCAGATACACTGCAGGAATACTAGACTGGACCCAGGCAGAGCTAGAGACGCTAGATCGTAAGACCAGGAAAATCATGACCATCAATCATGCTCTGCACCCCCGCAGTGATGTCAATAGGCTATACTTCCCTCACAGCTCAGGTGGAAGAGGAATGCTGCAAGTCCATCAAACAGTAGAGGAGGAGAAAAGAGGCCTTGAAGAATATATCAAGGACAGTGAATAAGATGCACTGAAAATGGTCAAGAATGAGAAACTATTCAACACCAATGAAAGAAAGCAGGCCTACAAGAAAGAACAAGTCAAGCACTGAGCAGAAAAATGGAAAAATAAGCCTCTGCATGGTCAATATTTGCACAATATAAGTGGAAAATCAGACATCACCAAGACCTGGCAATGGCTTAAGAATGGCAACTTGAAAAAAGAAACAGAGGGTTTAATACTGGCTGCACAAGAACAGGCACTAAGAACAAATGCAATAAGAGCCCAAGTCAAAAAATCCACAACAAACAGCAAGTGCCGCCTTTGAAAAGAAGCAGATGAAACTGTGGACCACCTGATCAGCTGTTGTAAAAAGATCGCACAGACTGACTACAAACAAAGGCATGACAAGGTAGCAGGGATGATACACTGGGACATCTGAAAAAAATACAAGCTACCCATAGCCAAAAACTGGTGGGACCATAAAATTGAAAAAGTTGAAGAAAATGAAGATGTAAAAATATTATGGGACTTCCGACTACAAACAGACAAACATCTGCCACACAATACACCAGATATAACTGTAGAAAGAAAAAGAAGTCAAAATAATTGACATAGCAATACCAGGGGATAGCAGAATAGAAGAAAAAGAAATAGAAAAATTCACAAAATACAAAAATCTACAAATTGAAATTGAAAGGCTGTGGCAGAAAAAGGCCAAAATAATTCCAGTGGTAATTGGCGCCCTGGGTGCAGTTCCAAAACAACTCGAAGAGCACCTCAACACCATAGGGGCCACATAAATCACCATCAGCCAATTACAAAAAGCAGCTTTACTGGGAACAGCCTATATTCTGCGCCGATATCTATAACAATTGACAATAAAATTCTGGCATCCCAGGTCCTTGGGAAGGACTCGATGTCGGATAAAACAAACCAGTCAATAACACCTTTCTGACTGTGTAAACAAGAAAAATAATAATAATAATAATAATAATAATAATAATAATAATAATCCTAAAATGGTTAGGTGTGCGGCCGTGCTGCCCGTGTCTTTTTGGGCAGTTCTGAGCATGCGCGGAGCACATGCGCAGAACTGCCAAAAAAGATACGGCCGCCCAGACACGGGCGGCCATGTTGTATCTGAGCAGGGAAATGCGGCGGCGGCAGGAGGGACTGGCTCCGCTGGCGGCGGCCACCGCCACGCCGAGAAGCCTGGTTCCGCTAGCGGCGGCCGAAAAGACTGGCCCCTCTGGCGGCAGCCGAGAGGACTGGCCCCGCTGGCGGTGGCGGCTGCCGAGAAGACTGGCCCTGCTGGCGGCGGCCGAGAGGACTGGCCCCGCTGGCGGCAGCCGAGAAGCCTGGTTCCGCTGGCAGCAGCCGCCGCCGAGAAGACTGGCCCCGCTGGTGGCGGCCGAGAAGCCTGGCCCCGCTGGCGGCGGCCGACGCCAAGAACACTGGCCCCGCTGGCAGCCCAAGGTGAGGCCAAAAGCAGCACTCCCCCACTAGAGCCTGTTATTAAAACGGGCTTACAAATACTAGTAATAATAATAATTTACATTATGCATATACAACACACATACTTACACTTGTATTCATATTCCACTACCACCACATCATTCATACAACAAGACTTTGACTAATATTGTCATAGTATTCCATTTTCCTCATCTGCACTGCTTCACACCAACAGCTCCATCTGACCCCTAGCCCGATGCGTTGCCATTTTAAAAAATGTTTCTGTGAAGTTGGAATATTCATAAACATTCCATGACACCTTAATGGCCACCCCATTTTAATGGCTGTGGAGATGGAGGAAGCTTGAAATCAATGGGGCATATTTAAAAGTGCTTTTCTTTTAGCTGGACCATGCAGTGCAAAATTATTGTGAACATCTCCAGCAAATGAACTTGTGAGGTGACTCACTATTATGCATTTATTTTATAAATTAAAATATCCATCCCATAGCCTTCCAAGACTCAAACCAGTTAATAAATAAATAAATACCATTAAGAGAGCATACCCAATCAATTTATGGAATTTGCTACCACAAAAATGGCCAGTTGTTTAGATGACTTGAAAATCTGCAAGGATCCTCCATTTATCAACTCAGGCTATGCCACTGATTTACACCTTGGTTGGCAGGACCTTCTCAGTCATGGCCCCTTGGCTCTGGAATGCCCTCATAAAAGAACTTTGCCATTCTCCCTCCCTCAGGTTTTTTTTTTTTTTAAGAGATCTTAAAACTCATTTGTTTAGAGAGGCTTTTAAAATGTATTTTACTGCAGCTTGTATCAAATGGGTTTTTAATTTCTTCAAATCTAGTTTTAATAGGGTCTGCTTTAGTTAATCTATTAATGTTATATTGTTTAGTGTTTTATGTGGTTTACTGTTTTGTCTTTAAATTCTATACCATTTTAACCTTTTAAATCTGTTTTATTGTTCTGCTATTGTTGTAAGTCACCCCAAGCAATTTGCACGGGAAGGGTGGGATATACATGTTTTAAATAAATAGAATAAAAAGAGGGGTAGAAAAATTCATAGAGGATAATCTATGAGTCTATAAACCTCCCTGAGCCATTTTTGGAAGAGTGGTATAGAAATCAGATAAATAAATAATAATAAAATAAATAAGCCTATTCATGGCTATGATCTGAAATAGCAAACTGGAGCCTCCAGGTCCAGAGGTACTGACCCTCAGAATAACAGGTGCTTGGGATAAACCACGAGGAAAGGTCAGGCTTATGCCTTCATACGCTGCTTGCTAAACTTCTCAGAAGCTTGGCTGCCCAGCGTTGGAAACAGAATGCTAGCAGTGGCAGCTAGTGCACTCCCGGGGCTGGGGTGCGGACAGAGGATGGGGTGGCCGAGGGCAGGGCAAGTGGACACAGGACAGGACACATCTATGACTCTTCCTTCCCTTCCCCCATCTCCCCCTCCACCTCTCCCTTCAACCTTACTGGTTTTAACTTGAGCCACATAGGCTGGCCATTCACTCATTGTGGCGGTGAGCTTGATTCTTCATGGTGGTTAAGTAGAGGGAAGAAGAGATGCAGCTGAGTATGGTCCTATGTCCCCCTGCCCCACCTTCTGCCCCCACCCCAGCCCCTCTGGCACTGGCCACTACTGGATGCTAGACTACATAGACACATCATCGGATCCATGCAAAATCCTATACCTAAAATATAGAAATTTAAATTATTCTACACCTTCGTGTTTTCTTTTTACAAGAGATTAAGAGATTCTGGATTGCCTAAAACCACAAAATGAGTGTATGACAAAAGGCAGGATCTGAATAACATTCCAGGATCAAGGACTCTAGCTAAATATACCAGTATGAGACCATGTGGTCCTGTGTTATAATACACTCCTTGTTTCTTAACTCTTAAGCACAGTTTCCCTGTTTCTCATGGTTTACCCCTCTGGTATGCCTGTGGCAGAATTAGTCCTCTGCCTTGTAACTCCTTAGAAAATTATTAACTAGAGAGTTCTTTTAACTACTGAGAACTGAAACCATTATCCTAGTCATTAATCTGGCATTATGCTGCAGGTTAAAATGGTATTCTGTCTACCCCTCATTGTCAATGTCTTTTGGCTTCTCTGTAGCATCATGATTTACTGGTTGGAACGTTGGAACCTCACATCACTGTCACTTTCACTGTATGTGTTCCGCTGCTTGGCTGGGAGATAGGTTGACACCTTGATATATAAACTAGAGAGTAAAGTAGAGCTGTAAATACTGCACGGGGATCTGTTTCACATAGATCAAAAAGAATCTAACATGGTCATTAGCGTGTGTGTGTGCGTGTGTGTGAGAGCGAGAGAAAGACAGAGAAAGACAACTGAGACATCAATAAAGATAAAGTAGCCAAAGAGGCTGCTTGAAGCATGTTGAAAAGCTATACACATTTAGTGTTTATTAAAATCCGTTCTCTAGTAAGTGCAGCCTGAATGATTGTAATTGTTATTGAAGCTAACAATGGCATTTACCAATATGGCCCCAGACTTCTGAGCACCTCTATAGCAGCTTCAGATGAAATCGCTACTGAATTTAAACAAGAGCACCGAGTAGGCAATTGCTGTATTTCATTCCTTGATGCTCCTGGTGCTTAATTGAGTCTCAGACTAAAGATGCTGAATATATACTTAATTAAAATGTGCTAAAGAAATATTGCAGGTGTATTTTAGAAAAGATTTGTTTGGTCAACTGAGATGTTTTGCAACTGTAATTGCATTATTGTTATTGGCATTTCTAAATCACTCCCTGCATTTGCTTTGGAATAAATGTCTCCATAGCTCACCAGTATAATGTATTACTAGGCTATGAAACTGGAGGAGCACATTACATATTCATGTACACTTGGCTTTAACCACTTACAGTATAACAATGAAATGAGGATCATTACGCAGTGGGTTTGTTGAATCAGCACTCTCAAAACCATAAATGTACTATCCATGAAGACCACAATCGCCATCCAACAGAGAAACCCAACAGAATGACATTCATGGCTCAGCTACAAACTATATCCAAAGAGGAGAGCAAAGATTGACTCCATCAGACCATAAAAGCATTTGATTTAAAGGGGTTTCTTGGTGTGTGTTTTTAAATGCAATGTATAGCCTTGCATCTGACCAAAGTCATACATACATCTGAATCTAAACAACACAGTGATTAGGGAAACCGCACCTGTTAAATGTCTGCCTGGATGCATCCCTCCCCAGCCCAATGTCCAACTGAAAGATTAAGGCAAAGTGTAGGTCATGGATCCTCAGTTCTAAATATCATCATCATATACCAGACTGTACAAAGTCTTTACAGCTTATATGGCGCAGAAGTTAAGATGGCCACCTTAACTTGCAATTTCCATTCTTTTTAGAGAACAAATGAAAATGTAAAGCAGCTTAACTCTCATTTTAATTCAAAGGTTTTCGGATTACTGAAATTACAACTATACATGGGAAAGGAAGCAAAAGAAGTAGAGCCAACTATTTATGGTCAGAGGAAGAAGGAAGTTTAATTTTTCCACTCTAGCAGTTTAGTAATGTATGGGGATTTTTTACACTTTCCATGTATTGCACTTCTGTTAATAGTCTGGTCCCAGGCATATGCTAGTATAACACAATGCATATTTGTTTTTAGCATTAGTAATTTCTTTAATGACTTTTTTTTAGTAATTGTGTCACATTTGCAATTTTCACTTAATAGATCTCCCATATTTTACAGTTTTAAAACTCTTGAGGTTTTTCTTTTTGTGCTGCATTATTTACAGCATTTATTGTAGCAAGGAAAGATGCCAATAGGAACAATGAAGAACTACGCTGAGCAAACAAGTATATTAGATAAGTTGATCTATGGGTCTGAGATCTGTGGGGTGATCTACCCATATCACTTGTACAGTCCTTAATTATAGCAGGGAGGCCACTTGGGCATAACATCCCTGCCCCAATTTGGCAAAGCATTCTCAACATGTTTATCCTTAAAATACTAGCAGTTCCATCATGAACGTTGTTTATTTAATTCTCTATTGTTTATTTAAAACTGCCTTTGTGTGGCAGATTCTTTTTAAAGGAAGCTTCTAGATCTTATGGCTCTCAAGCTATGCTTAAACATGTGTTGACCATGCCTGATCAAGTCACATAAGCCAGAGAGGTGGCTGAATCATATTTCCAGTTAATGGGCAGCAAATCTACATGTTCCTCTCCATAACTGGCAGAATCAAAACAAATCATTCTAATAACAAAACTTGCAGAACAAATAATAGACTTGGTAGAAATTCTGCACAATTAATTAATTTGCATAACTTGTATGGGTAGAATAATCCAGCCTCTCTTCATGCAAAATTTAGATTGCCTTTTGCAGAATTTTATTTATTTGCCTGGACCACATGCAACCACATATAACCTCTGTTGAATATGTCAGAGCATATGGATTTGTGAGGAACAGAACCTGTACAGAGAGTAACTCCATCCAGAGAAGTAAACAAACAATGAGATTCCATGCTTAGGAGAATTCTGTTTGAGCCCAATAAAATGCTACCATTTAATTAGTAAACACTTTTCAAGCAAAGTTTTGCTTTGCTTTCATTTTGAAGATTAGGAATCTACTCGTGATGATTGTAAAGGTATATGGGATTACTCACACAAGTAACAAGATTTCAAGATCAGGCTGAACTTGCCAATGCTAATATTTTAATCACAGATTTCTTCCCTAGCAATCCATGTGATTTTTAAAACCACTTCAATGCATAGGTTAACATGCCAAGAAGACCATGAGTTGTATTCCCAGCAAAGAAGCATCAGCGTCCGAGAAGATTAAGTTTTGATGCAGTCTTGCTGCTTTCACTAAGTGTCACTGTAGATCAGTGTTAGGTAGACATAGAAATAAGAGCACTGCTAACAAAGGGGGAATGGTGACATATGTTCTTGAATGCATCAGATCTCTTCTTCCTGCATTCTGAGAAAAAGGATCACTCATTACTACTTGTAGCCATAAAACAAACATCACACACACACACACACACACAGACACGTTCCAGGGTTACATAAGAACAGCCCTACTGGATCAGGCCCAAAGCCCATCTAGTCCAGCACCGTTTCACACACTGTCCCACCATATGCCTCTGGAAGCCACAGGCAGGAGTTGAGGTCATGCCCTCTCTCCTGCTGTTACTCCCCTGCAACTGGTACTCAGAGGCCTCCTGCCTTTGAGAGTGGAGGTGGCCTATAGCCCTCCAACTAGTAGCCAATGACAGACCTCTCCTCCATGAAGTTATTCAAACCCCTCTTAAAGCCATCCAGGTTGTTGGCTGTCACCACATCTCGTGGCAGAGAATTCCACGAGTTGATTATATGTTGTGTGAAAAAGTACTTCCGTTTGCTGGTTCTAGATTTCTTGGCAATCAATTTCATGGGATGACCCCTGATTCTAGTGTTATGTGTGAGAGAGAAGAATTTCTCTCTGTCCACTTTCTCCACACCATGCATGATTTTATAGACCTCTATCATATCTCCCCGCTGTCATCTTTTTTCTAAACTAAGTAGCCCCAGGTGTTGTAGCCTTTCCTCATGAGAAAGGTGCTCTAGGCCCCTGATCATCTCTTCTGCACCTTTTCCAATTCTACAATGTCCTTCTTTAGATGTGGTGACTAGAATTGTACGCAGTACTCCAGGTGTGGCCACACCATAGTTTTGTATAAGGGCATTATAATATTAGCAGTTTTATTTTCAATCCCCTTCCTAATGATACCCAGCATGGAATTGGCCTTTTTCACAGCTGCCACACATGGAGTCGACACTTTCAACAAGCTGTCCACCATGACCCAAAGTTCCCTCTCCTTATCAGTCACCGACAGATCAGATTCCATCAGCATATACTTGAAGCTGAGGGTTTTCATCCCAATGTGCATCACTTTACACTTGCCAACACTGAACCACATTTGCCATTTTGTGTCCCACTTACCCAGTTTGGAGAGATCCTTTTGGAGTGCCTCACAATCCATTTTGGATTTCACTACCTGAACGAGTTTGGTATCATCTACAAATCTGGCCACCTCACTGCTTACCACTACTTCTAGATCATTTATGAATAAATTAAAATGCACCAGTCCCAGTACAGATCCCTGGGGGACCGCATTTCTTACTTCCCTCCATTGTGAAAACTCTCCATTTATACCTACCCTCTGTTTCCTGTCCTTCAACCAGTTAGCAATCAACACATGTACTTGTCCCCTGATCCCATGACTGCTAAGTTTTCTCGGGAGTCTTTGATGAGGAACTTTATCAAAAGCTTTTTGGAAGTCCAGTTATACTATGTCAACTGGATCACCTTGATCCACACATGTGTTGACACCCTCAAAGAACTCCAAAAGGTTTGTGAGGCAAGATTTACATTTGCAGAAGCCATGCTGGTTCTCTCCCAGCAGGGCCTGTTGCTCTATGTGCTTTACGATTTTATCCTTGAGGATGCTTTCCATCAATTTGCCTGGAATGGACATTAAGCTAACCAGCCTGGAATTTCCCAGATCACCCCTGGAGCCCTTTTTGAAAATCGGTGTTACATTTACTACTTTCCAGTCCTCCGGTACAGAGCCCGATTTCAGGGATAAGTTATATATTTTAGCAAGGAGGTCAGCAATTTCACATTTGAGTTATTTGAGGACTCTTGGATGGATACTATCAAGCCCTGGCGATTTGTTAGTTTTCAGTTTTTCCATACAGTTTAGAACATCATCTCTTGTCACTTCTATCTGACTCAGTTATTTAGCCTCCATCCCCAAAAAGCTTGTTTCAGGAAGAGGTATATGTTTATTAACAACAACAACAACAACAACAATATTCTCTGCCATGAAGATGGATGCAAAGAACTCATTTAGCTTCTCTGCAACCTCCATATCCTCCTTAATAATCTCTTTCACTCCCTCATTGTCTAAGGGTACAACTGCCTCCCTGGCAGGTTTCCTGCTTCTGATGTATTTAAAGAAGTTTTTGTTATTCCCTTTGATACTTTTAGCTAAATGTTCCTCAAACTCTCTTTTCACCTCCCTTATTGTCACCTTGCATTTCTTTTGCCAGAGTTTGTGTTCCTTTCTGTTCTCTTCATTTGGACAGGCCTTCCAATTTTGGAAGGAAGTCTTCTTCCCTTTTATGGCTTCCTTGATGTTACCTGTTAGCCATGCTGGCATCCTCCTGGACTTAGTGATACCTTTTCTCCTTTTGGGTATACATTCTAACTGGGCTTCTAGTATTGTGGTTTTGAGTAAACTACATGCATTCTGGAGCGAAGTGACTCTCTTGATTTCCCCTTTCACTTTTCTTTTCACCATACTCCTCATTTTGGAGAAGTTTCCTCTTCTGAAATTCAAAATGTCTGTGTTAGACTTCCTTGGTGATTCTCTCCCCACATGTATGCTGAATTTGATCGCACTATGGTTACTGTTCCCTAAAGAGTTGCTCACACTGACATCATGTGCCAGGTCCTGGGTGCCACTCAGGATTAAGTCGAAGGTCACCTTCTCTCTGGTTGGTTCCAATACTAACTGTTCTAGGGCACAGTCATTCAGCGTATCTAGAAATTTGACCTCTTTGTCATTACCTGACTGTGAATTTACCCAGTCTATGTGTGGGTAATTGATGTCACCCATTATTATAGCCCTGCCTCTCCTTGACACCTCCCTGATTTTCTCCTGCAACTCCCAGCCACTCTCAGCATTTTGATCTGGAGGGCGATAGCACATCCTCAGTAGCATGTTTCCTTTCAGGCCTTGTATTGTCACCCACAGGATTTCTGTGAAGGACTCTAATCTACCTAGGTTTTCTAGCTTGTTAGATTTTATCCCTTCTTTAACATACAATGCTACTCCACCTCCAAAGCGCCCCTCCCTGTCTTTTGATAGAGTTTATATCCAGGGCTAACAGTGTCTCACTGTTCCACCATGTTTCTGTTATGCCCATTTTATCTATTTCTGCATTAGCAACCAAGCACTCCAGCCTACCAATCTTGGCTCCGAGGCTTCTGGCATTGGCATATAAGCACCTATATGCTGAATCTCTCACCTAGTGTATGCTAGCCTTCTTTTGACTCTTTTACGAGCTGGCTCAGGCTTCTGTCTGCTCTTTATGTGGTTCTGCTCTGTCCCCTTCTGTTTTATCTGAATCCTCTGCACCCTTGCACTTTAAAGGATGACATTTGCCAAACCGGATACCGCCCAGCTCCTGCCGGCTATTCCCTATTCCATTTTGAAATCTGCTCTGCAACCTTTTTGATTTTAAGCACCAGCAGTTGGGTTTCATCTTGGTTCAAGTTTAGCCTGTCCCTTTTGTACAGGCCTTGCTTGCCCCAAAATGTATCCCAGTGCCTAACAAATCTAACCCCCCTCTTCCTGGCACCAACGTCTCATCCACACATTGAAACCCCTCAGCTCTGCCTGTCTCACTGTACCTGCGTGTGGAACAGGTAGTATTTCTGAGAATGCTACCTTGGGTGTCCTGTACTTCAATACGCTACCTATAAGCCTAAATTTGGTTTCCAGGACCTCCAAACTACATTTCCCCACATCGTTGGTACCAACGTGCACCACAACAGCTGTCTCCTCCCCAGCACTGCCTAAGAGCCTATCTAGACACTGTGTGATGTCCGCAGCCTTCACACCAGGCAGGCAAGTTACCATGTGGTCAACATGTGAGTCACAAACCCATCTCTCTATACTTCTAATGATCGAATCACCCACTACAAGGAGGCCCCCACCCCTCAGAGGAGTATCCCCTGTGCGAGAAGATATGGACTCATCATCCATGGAAGGGGTCCCTTCTAAAGGAGCATTTCCCTCATCCTCAGACCGATGTCCTCCTTGCCTGAGACCTTCATTCTCCCTGACAGCAGAGGAGCTACCAGCCCTGGAGTGGGTGGGATGCCTCTACGACGTCCCTGAAGGTCTTGTTCTATTACACTCGAGCATCAGACAAAGGAACATGCAGATGAAGGGATAAAGCTATGCAGATTTAACCTAGTTCAGTTGCTATTGGCCCTTATTGAGTTTCATGAGATAAAGTAAACAAGCTGCTACCTAATGGCGCAGCGGGGAAATGGCTTGACTACCAAACCAGAGGTTGCCAGTTTGAATCTCCGCTGGTCCCAGACTATGGGAAGCACCTCTACCAGGCAGCAGTGACATAGGGAGATGCTGAAAGTCATCATCTCATACTATGCGGGAGATGGCAATGGTAAACCCCTCCTGTATTCTACCAAAGGCAACCACGGAGCTCTGTGGGTGCTACAAGTCGACACCGACTAGACGGCACACTTTAACTGGTACATATTTAAGAGGGGGTAAAACTTGTCCTCATCCCAGACGTGAGGAGGGTCATCAAGGGTCAGGGCACATTTGGCCTCCCATACACCCATTTCATTTCAGGCACATAAGCAAGTGCCTTCTACACAATCGTGTGAGAAATATAAAGCACTGCACTTTGCAACAACATTGCAGCACCCATGGACCAAATCTGCCTAGCGCCAGCCCTGAAAAGGGTGTGATCTGTCCTCCAGTGGCAAGGAGAACATCATGGAGTATATAATTTGCTTCTGTGTATAGAACAGATTCCTACCTCCACACACACTTTACTGTATCATAATAATGCCCATTTCCCTAATATTAGTATGACGAAGGCTCAGTAAAAGTCAGATTCAAAGTATTCAGCATAGCAGTGTTTATTTTTGACATAAGCTATCCAAAATGAGAAACAAGTTCAAGACAAAGAGTTTCTGGTACTTTTTAATTGCATAAAAACACTAGATTATATTTATGCTCTATTAATGTATGCTCTCCCCCCCCCCCCCAACTGGGAAAAACCTCGAGAAATACATGTGTGTTATCTGAGCTGAATACTAAGCAAAATTGATTTATGGGCAGAGAATGGTGCTACAATGAATAACAAACAAATTCATTATGGTGGCATAAAAATATCAAACCAAATTACACCCAGTATTTTATTAAAGCTCACGGAGCTATCGAAAAAATAATGTAGGTTAATAGTCATTATTATTACTACATAAATAGTAGTGCTATAAGGGAAAAATAAAAACTGGTCACGTTTCCATTCATGAGGCTTGCTCAAGAGCACTTGGAAGCTGGTGGGAGCTGTTCCATTCATTTAAACACGTTCTTGGCTCTACCTGGCCTTTACACGGTAGGTGCCATTCAGAGCCATTTAAGTCACACCATTTAAAAAACGTATCAGTAGGACCAATTTAAAATAAAAAAATCAAGGTGATTATGGATGAAACCCATCATATTTCCCCCCAAAAGATTAGCAGTTTGTTTTTTATAAAAACAGAGAAAATAGACATATATTTCTAGTTCAAAGATAAATCCTAAAAGCTGCAGTCTAAACATAATCCCCATAATTAATAGGTAGTCCATCATGCTGGGTTTTCCCCTTTGAATCTAAAGCAGCACATTTAACTTGCTTAAAAAAAAAAAAACACCAGAGGAAAAATTATGTTGATATGTATTTATGTGCAAAATGTTATCTTATGTTGGAATACTTCAAATATGTTACAGGAAATAGCCAATTTTACTTGTGAAATGCAAACCTAGTGTTGAGTCTTATCTTGATGCACAGAAAGTTACACATAAATTGAGATAAAATTACACCTATGTAGGTTCTGTATGTATAGGTGATACTATCCAGCACACAAACGTCCACCTGGCTCAAATATTGGCAGCGGCTTTTCACAGAGTTACTGGAGGAAAGACAAGATTCTTTACAATGTCAATAATTCTTTCTTCAGTGCCTGATCAGAGAATAAATGCAAATGCTGTTGTGCCTGATTGAAGGGGAGGTATTGCCCACCATATGGTTGTTCCGAATGATCTGTGATATTAGTGAGGAGAGCTTTTTCTTTTAAACAGACAACAAGGCAGGCAAGTAAGAGGACACCTGGTTAAATAAAATGCATTTGGATTGAAATGGAAAATCCAAGCATCAAATTGCTATGGGGAATCTTAGCCAAGGAAAAAAAATATGTAAACTGCATTTCAGCTGTATTTTTCAGCTGTTATACTTTATCCAGCATGGAAAAGGTGAGTAGGCAGGATATAGAAATGCAAACCTGACTTTCTGCCTACAGAAAGTACAGTCTAGAAATATCTGTTTTTTATACAAGATGATGTAAACCATAAGACACACACATACACAAATCTACATCTTAACTAATGATATAGTCCTCATTGGCCCCAGAAAAATGTATGCATTTGGACTTTAGCTAGATTTCAGGGCTTGTTTCGCATACACCTGTTTGTCGCTTTGTGGCTTCTTGTGGCTTGCATATGTGTGTGAAGTGGGCCTCTCCACAGATCTAATAGTGAAGTTATTACTTCAAAATAAAGCTGCCCCTAAAATCCAGCTAAGTTCAGTATTCAGTGTCTTTAGTGAATACTGGCACTCACAAACACAGAATGATGGAGGTCACAATTTCCTCTTGTTTTCTCCAGCATTCAGAGCTTCACTGCTTTGCTACGTGGAGGTTCCATACAATAGACAAATTCACAGAAGATAGGTCTATTAATAGCTAAATACTGATTCACAGCATGGGAGCCACTTCTCTGTGGCTTCTCCCCACCTCGCTCCAGCAACTGCCAATATTTACACGAGAAGGAACAAGCACTGCATTGTTCACCTCACCTATCTTGATGTTTGGAATGAAAAGAGCAGGGACGGCAGAAATATTTCCTGAAAAACCCTAATTGTTTGCCTTTCCCCACCCACCCCATCAAAGGCACTCTTGCTCCTGGACTTCGGGGCTGAAGTTCAGGGCCTCCACAGCCCCTGAGGCCTCCAAATCCTCTTTAGTCTATCCTGGGTGGTGTGGTCACCCGTGGTGTGGTGGAGCATAATGATGCTTAATTTGCTTAAGATGACGATGATGCTTAATTTTCAAGGGGGGGCGTGTCTCCAAAGGCCTTTAGACCTGGACCTCCAAAGGTCCAGGCTCCAAAATTACCTAGGTGCACCTCTGCACCATGTGTTGCTGTTCTGCTGCAATTGTTTCCAAAGTTTCTTTCCAACATTTTTTTCCAATAAATTTCCAAGAAATCCCAACATTTCTTTCTCTTTCCTAAAGTGTCGCTTCCTAGAGTGTTCTGCCCTGCAGGATACCACAGCATTGGCTCTATCCATGTAGTTCCTGTTCACACCCAATACTGTACAGGCACTGCTTAAGAGGAAGCTAGGGAAAGCAGCTTGTATGCTAGTGGTGGTAAGCATAAATTGGCCCCAAACTGTTTTAAGTCTGTGCTAGTGGCCGTCCACGGAATGCAATAATGAATACTACTTGTGTAATCCACTACATTTCTGCAGTCTGGTCTTTCCAAGAGTTTTTATATATCTCAGACTTCAGTGGTTTTGAACGCAGAGGCGTAACTATAGGGGGGGCACGTGCCCCGGGCGCCATCTTTTCTGGTCACGTGGGGGGCGCCGCCATGACAATTTAAAAAAAAAAAATTTAAAATTTTTTTGTTAATACAAATGTTTCCTGCTCAGTGCAGCAGCACTGCAGCAGTCAAGGGAGCGCGTCGGCACCCCTCCCCCACGAGCGGTCCCTTCCGCGCCGCCCGTGCCCCCCCCATTGCTTTGCTGGTGCCTGGCGGCCAGTCAGTGGCCTGGCTTGGCGGCGGCGGCGGCGGGCGCTTGTGAGGAAAAACCTAAGTATAATGTAATATGTTGGGGGGTGGGGGGCACAGGGGGGCGCCATTTCAGTGCTTGCCCCGGGCACCGTTTTCCCTAGTTACGCCTCTGTTTGAACGTGTAGCATACTCATAACTCTTTACAGAAATCCTGTCATTTCCTCATAGCCTTCATATATGTTTGCAGTACTACTCAATAATGTGAATTGTTCCTATCTTTTGCAGCTCTGATAACTTCTTTTTTGTGGTTATATTCACAAAAAGGTCCCATCTCTGACAACTTTTAAAAAGGCACCGATGACACATTTATTCACTCAGGCTTTTAATTAAATTAATGGTTTTAATTTTTAATGTTGGTTTTAAATGATTTTAATGTTAATGATTTTAACGTTTAAATGATTTTAATTGTTTAATTGATTTAATGTTGTAAATGATTTTAATTGTAATCCGCCCAGAGATACAAGTGTGGGGAAGTATAAAAATATGTTAAATAAATAAATAAACATTCAGTGGAGAAAATGGATCTGCTGTTTTAAAGGTCTGCTCACAGTTTTGCCAGCTATGCACAACTTTTGAGTTGTATACTTCTGAAAGTGACTGCAGATATTTACATGAGTTGAGCTTCTGTCCAAAATGAAAGAATCTACTTTACAAAAGAATCTACTTTGCTACATAATCTACTTTACAAAAGAACTAGAAGGATTTATATGGTGACAAACTTTTTTCCCTTAAGTAAACATTTAAAAAAAAAACACCAAGGAGATGTTTCATAAGAAGGAGCAATTGCTTTATCTTATTATCAGAAAACAATTGTCTAAAACAATTGTTTTCAGTGCTTAATTCATCAATGGTTGAAAAGTGTTTGGAAAAATAAAAATATATCATTATTTTTAATCTAAAAGTATTGTATCTTGCCTTTCTGCTTAGAAAAGCTTTCAAGGTGGCCCACAATGAATAAAACCTATTTGAACATTTAACTAAAACCTATTTGAACAAACAAAAAAATCCCAAGCAAATTCTAATATCAAAATAGATTAGACTGGGGCAATAAAACAGGCCAGCCATCAAATGCTTAGGAGAATAAAATGGTTTTAATCTGGTACTTCAAAGACACTAATGCTGGAACCATATACAGTAACTACCTTTGGGATGAGTATTCCACAACTGGGGTGATGCCATGGAGAAGGCGCTATCCCCGGTCACCACTTGCCTAACCTCAGAAGATGGGTATATCTGGAGCAGTACCACAGAGATATGAAAACTTGGAAAATTATAACAGATGGAATTATTATTTTTCAGGTACACAAGTGGCTGCTTTACTCTGGCCTTTTAGGGCCTCTCTGAATAACAACACTATTTAATTCCATTAGTACAGTCTTAACGGAGATATTTCAGCCCTGGTCACCAGGGCTGGCATAAACGATTAAAACTGAGCAGTTGCCTAGGGTCTCAGAATAACTCTCTGTTGATCCCTGAGATCTGTAGCCATAGTCTTCAAGGGTTGAGAAATGGAGACCGAAAATCCGGAAAGCCAGATCTGGTTGTCTCTTCAGAAAAGCCCTGGTATTCCCCAGCAGGGCTACTCCCCTTCCTTGGAACCCCCTCGATTACACCCAAGTCCCCAGGAGCCAGCACTGTGCCAGGGCAGAGCTCCTGCTTTGACGATGGAGTGTTCACCTGGCTGCTCAGGGCTCTCCTCCCTGTGGGCCTACTCAGAACGAGAGGAAGCCAGAGGTCCAGCCTGCACATAACCCTACCTACCCATTTTTTACAAACACTGCTCAAAATGATAGAGACAATTTACTGTATTATTTATGACATGTATATCCGACTTTCTTCCATGCTGGAACTCCAGGTGGCATACAAGTAGCTTCCAAATGGTTTCCCATCCAGCCATCCTGGACATCCAGCCATCCTAGGCTCATCAAATTGGCTGCCTCACATACCTTCATACCAGACCCTTGGACACATACATTTAAAGGAGCCAGTTATTTCTCCTTTTGCTTTTTAAAAGGGGGAGACAATCTTTGTTTTTAAAAAGTGTGACTGGCCTTGATAATATTGATTTGGAGAAAAGGTAGGCATAACAAGGCATACTAAATCCACTGTAAAACACACAGCTTTTCTTTACAATTTAATTTTGAATACCTCCAAGAGTACAGACCTTGCTGAGAATCTCCCCCTGTCCCCGCCCCACAGCCACTGAACTCTAAAATGAGGGCCTTGTTATGCAAAGGTTCTGTTAAGGCAGATAAATCTTCTTCTCCTCAAGTTTACATGTAGAGCTTCGGTCTTGGGAAGGGGCACTGTATAATTGAATTGAACTATGGCTGTTATGTTTTATAGGATTTGAATCCTCCACAGTGTTTTCTTTTTCACCTCTCAATTTTAAACCTAGGCTGCCTACAAGATCTAGCTGTGCAAATGTAATCTGACTGGGCAAGCTCTGAGGATGGTTTGAGGCATATGAAAATGTGTCACAATCCCCTTGGGCTGCAGGGAGGAACAAGAGCCTCTCAAAAAAATATGCCTTGTTCCCAACACAAAATAGAAGGAACTGGGAGCAGAGACCTGAATTGGAGGCAGTGGATGACATTTATTTTTGCTGGGGTTTTTTTTTAATGCAACTGCGTATTGCATTTTTAATTTGGAGATTACTGTCTAGATGAACTGTAATGGCTGTGGACAAGAGGACAATGGCATATATGCCAGGCATCTGAAATAGTTCTGCAGTTTTAAAAAACCCATAAATGTTGGACCGCTAGGTTTCTTAATTCTGCCGCTATTATAATAGAAAGGGTTTCAAGCCACGTATAACTTCTTTGCAGCCATTCAGATAGCGACAGCTTCATTTTCATAAAATAAAACACCACCATTATTTCTGGGGTGGAAAAGAAAAATTGAAATGTGAAACTGGTGCTAATAGCAGAGGCATCAGCTTTTCAGACAACTTGATTTTAACCCTTTTCTAGCTGTAGGGTGCTAAGGAAACACATCCAACCTTTGCCATTAGTAATTTTCTAAACGGATTCATATTTTATAACATCTGCTCTGACATATTGACGCTCCTTTGAGAGTCCACAAGTACGTGGATAAAGGTGATCCAGTTGGCATAGTATACTTGGACTTCCAAAAAGCTTTTGATAAAGTTCTCCACCAAAGGTTCTTGAGTAAACTTAGCAGTCATGGAATAAGGGGACAGGTTTATGAGAGGATCGGTAACTGGTTGAAGGACAGGAAACAGAGAGTAGGAATAAATAGACAGTTTTCACAACAGAAGGAGGTAAGAAGTGGGGTCCCCCAGGGATCAGTACTGGGATCAGTGCTCTTTAACTTGTTCATAACTTGTTCATAAATGATCTAGAAGTTGGGGTGACCAGTGAAGTCGCCAGATTTGCAGATGACACTAAACTATTTAGGGTAGTGAAATCCACAACAGATTGTGAGGAACTCAAAAAAGATCTCTCCAAACTGGGGGACTGGGTGACAAAATGGCAAATGCGGTTCAATGTGAGCAAGTGTAAAGTGCTGCACATTGGGGCAACCCCTCCCCCATTAGCTGTGAAAAAAGCTAATTACATGCTAGGAATCATTAGGAAGGGGGTTGAAAATAACAATGCTAATATTATAATGCCTGTATACAAATCTATGGTGCGGCCACATCTAGAGTACTGCATACAGCTTTGGTCACCGTATCTTAAGAAGGATATTGTAGAACTGGAAAAGGTGAAGAAGAGGGCAACCAAAATGATCAGGGGCCTGGAGCACCTTCCTTATGAGGCTAGGCTACAGCATCTGGGGCTCTTTACCTTGGAAAAGAGGTGACAAAGGGGAGACATGATCAAAAAACTGTGCATGGGGTGGAGAGGGTAGACAGAGAGACATTTTTCTCTCTCACACACAACACTAGAACCAGGGGTCACCCCATGAAACTGAAGGTTGGGAAATTTAGGACCAACCAGAGGAAGTACTTTTTCACACAGCACATAATTAATCTATGGAATTCTTTGCCATGGGATTTGGTGATGGCCATCAACCTGGGTGGCTTTAAAAGGGGCTTAGACAGATTCATGGAGGACAGGTCTATCAATGGCTACTAGGCTGATGCTGTGGGCCACCTCCAGCCTCAGAGGCAAGATGCCTCTCAATACCAGTTGCAGGGGAGCAACAGCAGGAGAGAGGACATGCACATACCTCTTGCCTGTGGGCTCCCCAGAGGCATCTGATGGGCCACTGTGTGAAACAGGATGCTAGACTAGATGGGCCTTGTGCCTGATCCAGCAGGGCTGTTCTTATGTTCTTATTATGTTTTTATACCATCAGGACTCTTCTCCCACCCCAGGAGAATCCAGCCCTCTCTTTGAGTGTAACTTGAGTCCCACTGGAAACAATAAACCACTTCTGTTTACTTCATTAAGAACCACACATGGTTGTTTATACATGGTTATATGCATTGTAAGAGCTCTACTGTGTTCAGCAAAGATTGCTTGTTCAACACTCCGAAGTCATTCACACAATCAAAAACTGTGTTCTACCCAGGTTTGGGAGCTGTGTGTTATCCCAATTTTCAAAGCAAGGTAAGAGGAAAAACTGGATAGAAGTTGTTGAGGCTGTTCTCATGCACAGGGGAAACCAAACTAAGGAAGCCCAGCCCGGTTTCCCCTGCACATGAGAACTGCCAGGAGCCATTTGATCCCAGCAGTACTGCAGTGGCAAGCCCACCTCTGGAGCCTGCCTCCAAAATCAGGTTAAGGAAGCAAGTGCTCCCTTAGCCTCAATTTTAGGATTGTTTGCCAGCCCTGGCTGCTTGCAGCCCAGTTTGAGAGACTGCAGGGCTCCCAGCCAGCATCAGGGGTTCCCATAATGCACCAGGCACTTGTATGGTGCCAAATGGGAATTTCGGCGGGGCAGGGTGATGTGCCCCGGGTCCCGACCCTCTGCGCTGCCCGAGGGGGAAGCTTCACATCTGGGCACATCTGGGCATGCAATCTCCTCACCCAGACCAGCAGCCCAGATCATCCGCTGGGAGGTAAGCATTTCAAGGCTTCCTCTCTGCTCACCCTGTAGCCCTTTCTCTCCGATCCCTTTCTTTCCTCCTACCTTGCTTCCACACATTCACTTCTGCCCAGGTTTTCCTCCTACCTTGCTTCCACACCACAAAAAATTGGGAGCACACACAGCTCCCAAACCAGAATAGAACACAGTTTTTGATAGTGTGAATGACCTCTTTGCTCTCCTGTGGCATTATTTCACAACGTTTGCAGCAGAAAATATTACACCTACAGTCGAAGTGATGGTTGCCTTCTTTTGCCACAGAATTAATGGAGTGCCTAGAACCTGCAAGCTTGGAGTTGCGTTTGGTTTGTCTTGTTTTTCAGGGGCTGAGTGCAAACCAAACAAAAACAAAAACCTCACAGCACTAAGTGGCCTTCTTTGTACAGCATTACAGCTGGAGTCTCATCTAGAAACCACTAACCTTGTGGTCATTGATACTACAAGATGATGGCTTTTCTCACAGGTGCATTATTTAGCGCCATGGAAAAGGCAAATACCTGCTTATGAATCAGTCATGAAACTACTCTGGGGAAGGGGGAATGTGTGACCTGCACAGTCAAGCTATTATAAAGAGGAAGATCTGGTCTGCTGTATAATATATACCTGTTTTCAAGCCTTGAAAGCATGCGTGCAGAATTCAAAGTCACCACTTCGCAGAGAGCAAATGCAGTGATGGGGTCAGACTAAAGACTCAGAAATCAGCATTTGTTTATTTTAAACGGCATCCATTTCTAAAGCAATATTGTGATGCTTGAAGGGGTGGGAAACTTAACAGGTGATGCTTTGAAGATCTGGGATAGGCAATGCTGCCACCATTTCCCTTAGGAGTTTATTGGTGGAAAAAGACATCAATCCTTCCTGACTTGCTGATGCTCAGAATGTCCCATCATCAGAAAGCAACTCAGCATGACCATAACTGGTTTTCCTCCGACTTGCCTGTATCACTACCATTCTCAGCCGCCTGCTGCTGCCAGTTGCATCTTTGGCACTGGGATTTGGCAATAGCTACACTGTTAAGATTCCAGCAAAACAAATTAAATGCAATGCTTTCTCCTTGGGGGGTATGCTCTGCTAGGGAAGTGGGTCTATTCTTTCGCAATAGGATTTTCCTCCTATTTTGCACATGGAACACCTGCCAGGAATCTTTCCTGAAAAGGCCCATCTTGCTGCTGTTGAAACGTCAACCAGCATTTCAGCTCTGATTTTTTGCTCATGCAACAGAAGTTGTGTATTTGATTTTACAGGTAAGTGTCCTGAGCAGATCAGTCCTAAGCAAAGCAGCAGGTTTGAAAAGATTTGTATTGCATCTAACCAAAAAAACCCTGTGGCTTAACCACAAGTGACCGTTCACCTTTACATATACCCCTGTGTTTTTGAATGGAGAACATGATGCACAATTAAGTCCGTGGTATACTAAACACATGAATGCACAATAGTAACCTGGATCTTCTTTGTGATAAACATATCTCTGCTTTTTCAGATTAAATTGTCCTGCTGTTTTTAAATTGGTTTTTAAAAATATATATTTATAACTGTTTTAATTCTGGTTTTATCATTTGCATTGTAAACCGCCATGAGAAGTTGATATGTGGTGGTACAGAAATGTAATAAATAAATACATACATAAATCTCCCAAGCATGCTATGCCAGCCTGCTGGAAGGTGTAGATATCTGCAAAAATAGACTGGGAGTTTTTGCATATCCATGCTCAGATAGCTGGTCCTGGAAATACTGAGGTCATTCACACAATCAAAAACTGTTCCACCTGGATTTGTTGCTGTGTGTGCTCCCAATTTTTGGTTGTACCTGGGTAGCTTTTCTTTCTACCCTGCTTCCACACAATCACTTCTACCCAGGTTCTCCTCCTACCTTGGTTTCACACAACCAAAAATTGGGAGCACACACAGCTTCCAAACCTGGATAGAACACAGTTTTTGATTGTGTGAATGACCTCATTTAGTTCTTCATTCCTGAGTTTACCTTATATTCTCTATTTCCTGTTTTCAGAGGCCTTGTTCTCACTGAGGTGGATAAACCTGTGTCTGGGCTGTGCCACTTCAGTTTGCCAGTGGAGACTCATGTAACTGAATGCTTCACTATAGAGTACAAGAATTTCTGTCCACATAGAAAAGTAGACATCAGGGTGAAGAGAGTCTAGCCTAGCTTTCTTCCGTGACATGCTAGCTTTAGGTCTCTATATGCAGAGATTGTTGTGGTTCAGTTATATGAGTTCTGGCCTGCAGTCTTAAGTGGTATAGTTCAGACGTAAGTTTGCCACTTCAGTAAGAACGCGATGATACACAGCCATTGTGACATTTTTATTATTTATTTATTTCATTTATATACCCCACCCCCAACTGAAGAACATGTTACATGCTCTTCTATGAACTGGTACATATTTTTAACTCACGAACAGTCTCAACTGCCCTGGGTAAGTTTGCATGGGGAAACATAATACGTGAATTGGGCACCCATGAGTAGGCTAGCAGCAATTCTTATATTTGCAGTTGTTGCGGAAAGTGTACTGTGCGACAGGGATGAAACACTAAAAGAAAGATGCCTCCAAACTTGCAAACACAATGTCTTATCAGTATTGGACATACATAATTTTTTTTCTTGCAAAGTTTTTGCTATGAAATTGATTGTCACACAAATTTGCTTGCTTCTTGCTGAATTTAAAAAAACCTCACTACATTACTACATTATTTGATGTCCAATTTTAATGTTCCTTAAAGATAAAGCAAACTTTCTATAGTGGAATTTCATGCATCTCTTTCTATGTTTAGCACAAGGGAATTCTCACTACGTAGTCTTTATTCTCATGCAACTTAAGGATTCAGTTACATCACCTGGATGAAAAATAGCCACTCATAAGCATAAAATATTCTGTGTTAATTGAATTTTAAGTGTTAGTATCATCACCAGCGCCTCACACACTTGAAGAAAATGTAAGGTGCTTTGACTTTTTAAAAACATAATAAGGCTGTGTACATGAGCAGCCCTACCTGGTTAGGGCAACCCTACCTGGGTAGGGCTACTTGTGTGCAGTGCTGGAATCGAGGCCAATCCCAGCATTGCCTCCCCCAGCAACCCGAGTTTCCCCCCAGGTTCTTACCTGGTTAAAGGTGCAGGGTTGTCTGTACACAGCCCAAGCATACATAGTGTCGGGCACCTAGAGCATTTTGACTCCCAAGGGAATCTCCCACTGCACTCATTGCATGGATGGTGGGGTTCCTCAAGGCCATGAAAATGAGTTTCAGCCTCCAGAGATTCATACTGCACAGAGCAGCACAGATCATGCAGGCATGCGGTGGTGCGCAGAGGAGGAAAGCATCACTCGTCTGTGGGGAAGATAGGTCCATCCCTGCCTCCCGTCTGCCCACCCTCCCCACCCGGGAACATTTGTGTGCATTCAGGATCTTAATGTCATTACACAACCTTAATGTCATGTAACAAAGTGGCATAATACAAGTATTGCAAACAGTTGGGGAAAAGAACACTTATTAAAATGGGAACAAACAGTTCCCCTTCCAAGGACCATCTATGGACATTCTGATTAGAATTAGAGGACCAATCTTCTCCCTTAATTATGAGTTTTCCAGGTGAGAAAATGGTAATGGCTCTCACTAGTACAAGAACACTCTTGTACTCCACTTTGATGATTCCAAAATAGCTACTATTCACAGCTTCCATGCTAACTGTGGGTAGGTTCTCACAATCACGCCAAGCCTGGCAGAAGGGGAATTGGAATTGGGGGATTCATGCAGCGTGCATCCTCCTATTTACAATCATAAGAATCCAGACATTTTCAATGATGTTGAGTTCGCACTGCATTCAACCCAACATTAATGGCGCTCTTCCAGCCTACATCAAATCCCAAATCACCAATATCTGTTAAATGTTGGGATGGCATGGTGCCAATCTAACACTGCCCAAAATTTCCAGGTTCTTACAACCAGAAATTAGAGATGCTCACGCCACGCAGATTTCCCTATTCTCCTTCCATCAGGCTCTGCATGATCACGAGAACCCTCCCACTGTCTAGTACAATTTGGAATCACTGGAGGACCAAGCAGCAGATAATGAAGCAGAAGTCACTTCACAAACTTGGCCTCAAGTTTCCCTAGTCATGCAGGCAAATGACCAACTTCTGTTTGGGGACACATTTAATCATCATAAGAGAAACAAATTGGTTTGATAAAATTCCATTCTAGGCCCATCAAGCAAAGTGAACAGGAGGCACATTTCAAATTTAGAACTGGGTTTGTACTAATAACCAGGGAACAGTGTTCCCTCTAAAGTGTGCGCAAGTGCACGTGCTCACAAGTTTTTTGATGTCCACTCAGTTAATTATCCTGCTAAAGTTGAATCAGGAAGGCCCCACTCTGAATGCATGTGCGCACATACTGCCTTGATACTGCTACCCAGAACAAAACTCATTCCACACACAGATGAAAAAAAAAATTAGAGAGAACACTGCCAAGAAAGGAGAATTCTTCACATAGTCTACTATCAAAAGTAGTTCTTTGGAGAGAGAAAACAGGCAGCCATCCAGTTTTTAATCTGTGCTGTGGTTTATCTGAGCTCAGTCTAGGGATTCAGTCTCAGAGTCATCATTGAGCTCTGGCAGAATAATAAATAAATCTGACTATGTACAGTCTGCCTTTACCTCATCAGTTAGTAACTACAGCCTACCTAAAGAGAAACTCAAGTATGTAGTACACCGCTCCGGGCTCCTCGGAGGAAGAGCAGAATATAAATGTAACAATAACAACCTACAAGAAGGAACAAGTCAAGAACCGAGCAGAAAAATGGAAAAACAAGCCACTGCATGGTCAACATTTGCACAATATAAGTGGAAAATCAGACATCACCAAGACCTGGCAATGGCTTAAGAATGGCAACTTGAAGAAAGAAACAGAGGGTTTAATACTGGCTGCACAAGAACAGGCACTAAGAACAAATGCAATAAGAGCCAAAGTCGAAAAATCCACAACAAACAGCAAGTGCCGCCTTTGTAAAGAAGCAGATGAAACAGTGGACCACCTAATCAGCTATTGTAAAAAGATCGCACAGACTGACTACAAACAAAGGCATGACAAGGTAGCAGGGATGATACACTGGAACATCTGCAAGAAATACTAGCTACCTGTAGCCAAGAATTGGTGGGACCATAAAATTGAAAAAGTGGTAGAAAATGAAGATGTAAAAATATTATGGGACTTCCGACGACAAACAGACAAACATCTGCCACACAATACACCAGATATAACTGTAGTCAAGAAAAAAGAAAAACAAGTCAAAATAATCGACATAGCAATACCAGGGGATAGCAGAATAGAAGAAAAAGAAATAGAAAAAAATCACCCAATACAAAGATCTACAAATTGAAATTGAAAGGCTGTGGCAGAAAAAGACCCAAATAATCCCAGTGGTAATTGGTGCCCTAGGTGCAATTCCAAAACAACTTGAAGAGCACCTCAACACCATAGGGGCCACAGAAATCACCATCAGCCAATTACAAAAAGCAACTTTACTGGGAACAGCCTATATTCTGCGACGATATCTATAATAATAGCAACAACATTGATAATAAAATTCAGCCACTCCAGGTCCTTGGGAAGGACTTGATGTCTGGATAAAACAAACCAGTCAATAACACCCGTCTGACTGTGTAAACAAGAAATAATAATAATAATAATAATAATAATAATAATAATAATAATAATAATACCCTCATAGACCCAGGATTAAACCAGGCACATCCACCCACCCACCCAGACAGGTGAGGGATTCAAGCATTCATTTCCATCATGTAGGCAAGAAAGAAAGGAAAGGTAAGGTTCTGGTTAGGCTGGGAATATAAAGGATGGGGGCTGATAATAGATCATCAGCCTGGGGCTTCATGTGTGCCAAGCTGAGGCCTCAGTACCTGTGTTAATACCAAGGCTCAACGAGAATGGGTGAAACAGTAATAAAGATAATTCATACCAGAGTGCATTTTCCTCATATCAAAATGCACTTTTTCTGAGGGAACATATTCCAGGATTTATGGCTGAAGGATTCAGTGGCTGAGGCACTGAGGCAAGACTCAATTTGTGCCAAGCTCATCAAGAGCTTTTTGTTTCTCTGCCACCAGCGTTCAGTTCTGGAACAAGAGAAGTATGAACAGAGGGTATCAGAGCATGTGCAGGATGCCTTGGCAAACCCCCACATCTACTGCACCAAAGACTAAATGGAAAGCCACACAATTCCACAGTAAAATGTGTGACTTCACTAGCTTCAGGAGGATTGGAGAAACAAATGCAGGAACCCTCTCACATGCCCACATTCTGCAGCCATCACCTCTTTGTGTCTCCCAACTTTGCCTTCCAAAAGTCTTCTCTCATGAGGAGCGCTGATGTAAGGAATGGGCAGCAGAAGTGGTAGCCATCATCTCCTACAGCTTTATTGGGAATTTCAAAAGTACACGTGTGTTCTTAGGGTTGTGAGCTGGCAATTCTGATCTGAGCACAAGATTCCAATATAAAGGTTAGGCACTTTCAAAGAAAGAGCATGTACAGAGTGACAGCTTTGTGAGCTTCAAGATCCATGTCATCAGGATGTTGTAGTCATTCTGCCTCCCCATCCTGGCTACCAGTTGTATTAATTTAACTGAAGGGTTGTTTAGTTTGCAGTTCATTTATTATAAATATTTTGTTTGCATGTAAGATTTACAATGTTTATTAATCCATCACCCGACTCTCTAAAATATGATGGATTATGCTGCATAAAATGACATTCTTTATACACTTTAGGTGGTTTGGCAATTAACACTTCAAACCATCACTGCTATATTGAATCAAATGGTTTTTCTTTTCTTTTTTTGCATTTTTTTTAAATACTGGCCCAAGTCCCTGAAGACTTTTATTGAATTTTAAAATGCATGATAAATCTAAACATTTTGACAGCATTATTCTATCAAGCTGTTTCAAAAGTCCCTTCTTGCAAAGTTACAAAACAAGAAATCAAAGATGGCAAAACATTTGATTAAGAAAATTACAGTGGAAGCTACACCATGCCATTTTGTTCCTGCACACACTCACTTGCAGTCCCAAAGATGTGTGTAGCTGTGATCCTTGGGACTTGATTCTGAATCGACAGATACAATCCAAAGCCAAGTATACAGCATTTATGTATTCTCTTCTATGAAGACACTTAAACACATATATTCCTTACTACACACAAGAGCATTCCTCATTCTGTCAAAATGACGGTGAAGCCCTGGGTACACAAAGCTCCAGCTACAATGATAGTGGAGCTAATGGCTTGCAGTGTACCTACACTCAGATCCAGCTAGGAGATTTCACATCCTCAGCTCTAGCTTGATCAGAAAACATGCATAAGAAGAGCTTTGCTGAATTGGACCATCTTGTTTCCAAAGTGACCAGATAGTTGCTTCTAGATAGCCCACCAGCAGGGTCTGAACGCAACTGTTCTCCATTGTAGGTTGTCTCCCAGCAGCTCAAAGATACACTGAATCTGAACACGGAGGTTCATAATAGGGTTAACATTGACAGAGGTGCACCTAGATAATTTTGGAGCCTGGACTTAAAGGCCTTTGGAGCCCTACCCCCACCCTGCCTATTGCAAGTTAAGCATCATCCTCCTACACACACACACACACACACACACACACACACACACACACCTTGACAGACACAGTATTTTTAACACCTGGTTTTTTTAGGGCACAAACAGCAATTGAATTCACAAGAATATAAAACAGGTATATTTATGCAAATATGCATTAGCAGAAAATTTTCAAAATGCAACTTAACGTATTCCCATCCCACATAAGGACTGGGCCAGTTAAGTATTGCCCCCAATTGAACTCACCCCCCAATTCAGTTCGGTTCAGGGGTGTGTGTGTTAATAAGTAATTAAAACAATAGTACTTACCCCATCCAGGGGGGCTTCTACAAGGTCATGGAGGGTTCACAGAGGTTCCTCCTCCTCCCACCAGCCTTCCTTGTGTCAGAGATTCTGTGTGATCGGGTCATGACCACGATTTTTTGTGGTCATGACCCAGGCAATTTCATGGTCATGAACTGTGTGATTTTTGGCATGAGAAATGCTAGAGGGGGAAGGGAAACCTCCACAGACAGCCCCTGTGGCCTCGAAGCCCCCCCCCCCGGGGGTAAGTACTATTTTTTAAAAACAGCAACTCATTAAACCCCCTGAACAGCCAAGTTGGAGTGGGGGTTCTGTCTGGGGTTGGACCGAACAGGGGGTGGTTTGGTTTGACTCCCAACTGTCAAACCAAACCAGTTTGACATCAAACCTGTTTGCACATCCCTACCCCTCACCATTTCTCCCAAAGAGATGATCAGTTACATTAGTAAGAGGGTACATATTTGCAACTCTAGTTGCTACTTGTACCTACAGTTGGCTTGAGAGAAGAGTATTTAAGGTCAGACTGTTGTTTGGCAAAATAAATAAAATAAAATAAACATCCATTGATATCAGTGTGACTTAGGGTTAGTTCATGAATGGTGGGACTTGGAAGAAAGCTCACACAGCCCCATCATGGAAGGGGGGAAAAAACTTTTATTGAGGCCAGGAACCTACCTAGGAAAATCACCTGAATAGGTCCTGTTTGCACAATTTGTCCACACTTTCTTTGCAGCAGACAGACCACCATGGTTGTATAGGCATTTAGGCACAAAAACATTTCTTAATGTTAAAGGAAACTGAAGCTGTATCACCAGGTGTATCACTTGCTGAAACTGTATCATTTATGAAGCTGTATCACTTGCATTCAGTATGACTGAATGATTCTATCCCCCCCCACACACACACACACACTCCTGCAGATAGAAAACTAACTTATTGAGGAGAACAGTAGGCATGAATTCTTCTTCCTGATGTGTAACATTCCATATGGGAGATTTGTTTATTTTTTGCCAGTAGAGAGTATTTAGTCATGTGAGCTCCACCCACAGGTTTACCATCTTGGTGAGCACTAGACCCAAGGCCTACAATGTTTTATGAAGGCCTGCCTTAAACTCTCATTAGGGTTTGCTTGATATGCCATATCTGAACCAGAAGAAGCTAGGGGATGGCTCACAGTTTTCTAGGATGTGCAGTGGTTCCTTCAATTATAAAAGTGTAACTTGCTAAAAGACTGATTCCCAAGAACAAAAGGGCCAGCAACATGTCTAGATACATCTTGTAGCTGGCATCACACAAGGTTGTATCACATATATTGCAGCAGCAAGCAATACTAAACCGAGAGAAAAGAGAGAATTAATGTACTTGTTTCCTTGCATTGTTTCCATGTTGTATTCACATGGAGTCATATTTTCTGAATTTGTTCCAGTGGTAATGCTTACTATAACCTAATGTAAGTGGCAAATATCTTGGTTCTTATTTAAATAATTCAAGAACATTAATGTCACTTTTTAATGGACCATTTAAAACATCTTATTCAGATACTGACCATTTTACTTGCTATATAAACATTTCATTGTAGTATATTTTAACACTAAAGAGCTTTCCAATGTCAGTTTCAAATGATACTTTCCACTGTGTTCCTTATTATAAATGTTATCAAGAAAAAGGCAAAACCCCAAAATCAATTTTTAATATATTTCTTCCCACCACAGGGCACCAGAAACCTTAACAGTTTATGTATCTACATAATGCCATTTTGCTTGTCCAAATGTGCCTTTTAGGATCAAACCAAAGTTACACAATGAGCAGTCTCAAATGTACATAAACATGTGCATGACACAAAAACATTATTTTCTATTGTGCATGTACATGTGCATTATTTTCTATTCTATACATATCTATATACAAATGTTCTATACACAACATTTTAATAACTATTTAAGAAACTGCGAACAGATGCACATTCCAAACTGTTCAGCATCCTCTACAACAGGCCCACTCAGTTTTGGTGCTCCTGCAGATGTTGGCCTACAACTCCCAAAATCCCTGGATAGTGGCCAGCAGGGGCGTAGGGAGCTTGCCTGCAGCTGGAGAACAAAGTCCTGCCAGCAGCTCCTCCTCCCCTTTCTATTTTTAATCATGTGCACAAAGCGTGTGCATGCCCCAAGCCACGCCCCCTGTGCCTGATGTCAGATGCAGTGGGCGTGGTGGCCATGACTCAGGATGGGGCCAGCCAGTCCCTGCAGAGTTTCCCCAGTCAGCAGTTTGTTGAATCGCTGACAGGGAGCTCCTTTCCCTGCCTCCGCACAAGAAAAAGAAAAAGGGCGTGCTAAGAATGTTTTATTTTTCACCATATCCTTACAGTACTTCCGCAGCAAAGACACAGGGAGGAGGAGGAGAATGTGGGAGAAGGGGGCAGATGTCCATCTTAACTTTTTGTCCCTGGCCACAAAATAGTCCTGATAAGCTTGCTTGGCTTATGCAAACTGGGCCTTAATCAAACGTGCCTGTGCTTGCAAATATGGAAGAAAAACTGAAAATCATAATGGTTTGCATGCCAGCTGAGGAATTGGGAACTATTTCCCAAAGCTGCATAGGATACTCATCGAGCTTCTCTAATGGTTTGTTGTCCCTCAGTTTTCTCTTGACCACTCAAAGTGCTTTTCTTGAAAACTGGGCCAGATTAGTACTAGCACATCTAACCTAGCCTTCTGTCACTGACAGGGACCATCACTAGTAGAGGAAGATATCATGCAAACATTGAAATACCTGTTGTGTGGAAGATTTTATTCTAAAACCATATAATTACAGAACATCTTTGGCTCATTAACAGAAACATTCACTATTGCATTTCTTAACAATAGACCCATCCCAAAAAGATTTTCCATTCTCGTCCTGAATTGTGCCAGACACATAACCTCCGGCATTTTCTGTGGCAGACTTCCACTGCCGGTCTGTTCAACAATCCATTGTGTTAAACTGTTATTTCCTTTCAGCAGTCAAGTCTAACTGGATGTCTTTCAATTTTCTTGAATGTCTCCTTGTTCTTGAATTACGAAAGAGACCAAACGGCAACACTGTACCTGCCTTCTGAATGAGCCTACATGTCTTAAAATAAATATTTTTTAAAAATCTCGTCCTTTCATATATAAGCATCTCCACAGCAAAGCAAATAAACCCCATATTTTCAGTCATCTTCTGAAGGAAAGAGCTCTGTCATCAACCTACTAATTGCCACAATGTGCTTCCTTTGTGACACAGCCTTCCTTGAGCCACATGGCCACCATCTGAGGAGCAGCAGAAGCCCTGATTAAGCAGTGTCCCTGTCATGTACTGCAATATCAGCAAAATACATTGCAAGGTCTACCATCTTTCTATCTTTAAAAGGGCATTCAATGTGCATATCAAAACAATCCACATGGACAAACCCGAAAATCAAGCAGCAGTTAAAAAAGAGAAACCTACCTATTAATTCCTGTAGAAAATCAAACCTTTCAAGGGTTAATCTGTATTCTGAAGTGTTAGTGAATGGTTAGTTTATATAATAACATTGCCCTAATGGCAGTGTTATTTCCTTTTCATTTATTATGCAACCTAACATTCTATTTTATTTTACTGTGGTTACACTCTGAATTGAGGCCTTCATTGAGTCTGGTGACAAATCCTGTTCTGGAGATTTATACTTCTTATCGTTGCCTCTGTCTACCATCCCCCTGTTCTGTTGTCTTCACCTTCAGTGTTTACACTTCAAGTTCCTTGGGCCAAGGGCATTTCTGGCTTAGATGGTAAAATATCATGAACATTAATGGGTATAAGACTTTGTAAAAAAGGATCAGCAGATGTATTTCTGCATTTTGGAGTTGCAGTTCTTTAAACTAAGTGTATTTAATGGGGTTGATGGTGATTCAGTTTACTGACTATGGGCCAGTTTGGATGATACTCCAGTTGGCCCATTTAATCACATCGGAGAGAGCATGGGTGAACTTCAACCTAATCATGTGGGGAGGGTTTATCTGAACCACCCTTTTTTGTGCAATTCAAATACTGGTTATAGTAGTACTTGAAACACATGAATAAGGGTGGTTGAGATGAAGTCCCCGTCCCCCACGATCAGATGCATGTGTGCTGGCGGACTGAGCTGGGGGCGGGGGGTTGCACATGCCCATGCTTGTTCCCATGAGACTAAATAGTCAGAATATGTCAGGGCTCACTCAAACACTGACCCAGGAGAGACTGATCCAGAGGGAGATGGGGAGACTGCCCTGACCTGGATCCTGATCCCTGATGTCAGAATCCAGAACCATCAGAACCAGAGAAGCCATAGCCAACCACTCACCCTGGGGAGTCCTGGATCACTCAGGACCCAGTGCCTCCTGGTGGACTTCTGGCCCCTTCCCTCTAGCCCTCTCCATCACCTCTGGGTCTCCAGGAGCAGAGGCGACCCCAGGCCAAGGTAGCACTCTGGCTCTGAAGGCAAAGCACACACCTGGCCTCTCAGGGTCTTCCTCCACCAAATGGAAAAGTGGAGGAGGCCAGCTTCAGTGCCTCCTTTTGAGTAGGGATCCAGAAAGGGGTGGATACAGCCACAGAAACCCTCTGTCAGCACCAGCCTTCCACTGTTTCAACAGCTCCCATCAGAACTTTTGCCTCCAGCTTGCCTTGCCTGACCCAGGGGTTTAGACAGACTGTCATCCAAATCGGCCTTATGAGTATCCCATATCGATGTCATACCTCGGGTATGCCAGGATAAAGATAATTGGGCCAATTGACACATGGGGCCCTAAACTGCATGTGTGCTGGAGTGATGGAGCAAGCCTCAAGTAATCTGCCATCCCCTGCCAGAAACTATCTAAGAAAATTGTCCTGTTTCTCTCTTTAAGAGGAACCCTGGCATTCTCTTTCAAACTTCACTTTGGAGAAATTTTAGTTCAAATCCTACCTTCACTATTATTTTAAAAACGTATACCACCTATCTTTTAAAAAGCATTCAAGGTGGTGTACAGCATAAAAAATATATCAAAATAATGAAATTTTGAATGCAAATGGTAGATGGATGACATTTGCATTCTAGGCAAAGGTCACAATTAACATTTAAGTTTTCACAGAGGCGTAACTAGGGAAAACGGCGCCCGGGGCAAGCAGTGAAATTGCGCCCCCCGCCATCATGCCTCCCCCGCCACCGCCCCCCCCAGCATACATCTGACTGACACACATGTGTTTTTTCCTCACAACAACCCTGTGAAGTTGGCTTGAATCTCAAACAACAGAATTATGATGCAATGATTGATGGTACACACCTCACAAGCAAGAGAATATCTCCAAAGGTCCTGGCATATAACCCCCTCCCCCATTTTTCTTGCCAAACTTTGTGTCTTTAGCAGGATACCACAGGCACTTGTTAAAGCTAACACTGCAGGTTTTTCTGAGATGGAGCTGTTATAGGAGCACTTCAGCGTAAATTCAGATCACAAGGCAAGCTTTCACAGTGCAAAAACGAGCATGCCAGCAAGCAGAACTCATGGTAAAACTCTCTTGAAACACCTTGTAACAATGCACAGGCAGCTATGTTACACTGCTTGAGTCAACTCACACTGCTGTACTACCCAGGCTGTCGGAATTGACTCTCAGTTCCATATACATGCATGCATTTAAGATTGAGTGCCAAAGAATCTTTATGATTGTTTTTCTTTCTTTTGGGGCGGAGAGAGGAGCGTATAATGCAAACATTAATACCTGTTAGGCACCTGAGAACCATAGTTGGGCAGCTAAATAAAAGCCTTCTTTAATATGTTTTTCCCCCCACATGTGGCTTCTGTAGTTTTTGCAACTCATTCAATTTCTCACCCTGACACTTGGTCTGCTGCTTCCACCCGCCCGCCGCCGAATCCTTTCTTCTGTGCGGGTGTCCGTGTGTGTCCTCGTCGTCCTGCCTGCGACTGCTGGAGTGCAGCCCCAGCAACCAGCCCCAGCCCCAGCAACCTCCGCGACGGCGACCGCGCCACCACGTGCAGGCAAACAGAGGAGGACGGACGCACCGCACGCATGCACAGCGCGACTTGGCACGCCGGCCGAGTCGCGCATGCGTGCGTCACTGACTAGAGACCCTCTGGCTGGCAAGCCACTAGAGGGCCTCTTTCTGGCTGTTCTAGACTAAGCGAGCGACGGAGCAAGCAAGCCTCAGCCAAGGGCCAGCACAGTGAGCAGCATGAAAGGCACCCGCCGCCGCCAAGCCAGGCCACTGACTGGCCGCCAGCAAAGCAATGTGGGGGGCATGGGTGGCGTGGAAGGGGCCGCTCATGGGGGAGGGGGCGCCGACACGCTCCCTTGACTGCTGCAGCACTGCTGCACTGAGCAGGAGAAAATTGTATTAAAAAATTTTTGTTAAAAAAAAAAATTGGTCATGGCGGTGCCCCCCATGTGACCTGAAAAGATGGCGCCCGGGGCACGTGCCCCCCCTGCCCCCCTATAGTTACGCCTCTGAGTTTTCATCCATGGTGGAGGGGAACTCGGGAGCCCTTCAGGGAGAATGGAAACAAAGTGAAACATGTGATCATGCAAGAATCAGCAGTACTGGTACTGCCCTCTTGCTCAGCAGTGGTCGCCAGGTGTTTTTAAGCCCTGGTGTGTGTGTGTGTCTGTCTGTCTGTCTGTCTGTCTGTCTGTCTTGTCCATGTTACACTGTGGGACACATCAGCCAATGGCAGTAATTAGGTGACAGGAAAGAGAATGATCCTGAGAAAGCTCCCTCAGGTAAAACATGAAAACTTGAAACACTTGGAAATACAAACATAGACAAAGTTTTATAGGAATGACCTGACCTGATCTGTACTGGTGCTTTCACTTTTAAATGCCCAGTGCATTTTCATAAATATTTCAAGTCTGCACCCTCTTGGAAAAATTCAGTAAATGAAACCAATTTTCGTCCAAACTTGCTTCTTGGAATCATAATGTCATTAAAATGTAGATTTCAGTCTGGGAATAACCACAAGCAAACTACAGACAGGGTAATATTCTTGTGGTAAAACCTGTTAAGCTCCAGCAAGAGAGATGTCTCTCAGTCAGCAATGCATTTCCTGGAAGGAAAATTGCCATCTTAAAACAAAGTGTGAAATGGGAAAGCTCTCCAAAGAGAAGAAAATATTTTTGCTCATTTTTTCGTGTTAGACTTTTGCTACATATTGATATCCTCTTCAGTACATCATGGAGGACTGGGAAATTCCAAGTAAACAACCAAAAGGTAAACCATTTACCGGCATGGATCTGACAATTAATTGAAAAGCCAAAGGCAGAGTCAAAATGCTTCTAAAACATTTACATGAGATATATAGAGTTTAGATAAGAGAAAGTGGTTTGCCAGTTTGCTTTGCCACTATACACTACACTTCTAATGCAATGATTTTTTTGATGAAATGTCTCAACATTAAAAGGTTTTTACAAAAGACCATCAAAGTGGATGCAACACTCAGCCAAAAACACATTGCTATCAAATCTTTTGTTGCAAGCAATGTTTACTGGGAGAGGAAAAGACTTTCCGCATTTATATTGAATTTTTTTGTGTTTTTGTTAACAATTGTTCTATAAATATCAATAAACATCAACCAAATGATATTACAGGTGAACAAATATAACCTCAGAACAAATGTCTCAAGTCATCATTTTGAGGTAGTCCAAAAATTGTTTCCAAACCATTCGGAAAGTCAAGTCCATCTTCATGATTTTTCCAAAACAAAATCAATTGTCTCCATTTTATTTCAAAAGAGTTGGTATTAATTCTAGCCTAACTTTGACAAAGTGTATTACTATCTTGCATCACAACATTTCACAATCTAATGTTCTTACACTGAGAACTAAACATTCTTTCCAAGTTGTAGATCTAATTCTAAATCCACTTGTTAACTAAATTTAAGAGAACGCCTTCTTTGTTATGAACCCTACCGCCTATTAAGATCATCAGGGGAGGTTTGTCTGAGGGTGCCACTGGCTCGTCTGTTTGCAACTCAAAAGCGAGCCTTCTCTGTAGTTGCTGTGGAATGCACTTGCTGCTGAGATTAGAGCTGCTCCATCCCTAATGGCTTTTAGGAAATTAATGAAGTCACATCTCTTCAGCCAAGCTTTTTAGCTGACATTTTAGTTGATGTTTTTGGTTGAATTTTATTGATTGTTTAAGTTTAAATTTTATATGTTTTAAATGTGTTAATCTTTTGGTTTGTTTCATTATCGTAAACCACCTAGAGACTTCGGTAGTGGGCAGAATATAATTTTTTTAAAAATGAAAATGTCCTAAAAGCAATATTTGAGGGATCTAAAAACTGATTCTCTGTCTTAAATTTATTACATGTTTTACTTCTGTCAATTAGGTTTTAATTTTTGAGCATTCCCACCAATCATGTAAGTACATACCTTTCACTCAACACCAATCCAGTATACATCATTCTCTATTCTAATAACCTTTCTCAGCCTCTCTATATTTGGTACACATCCAAAACACTCTATATTTGGTACACATCCTTCCTCAATGTCCACTATTGGATTGCATCCTAAAAAATTTATTATTCCCAGCTCCCATTAAAATTAATGAGATTAAGCTAATCATGCTTAAGTCCCACTTAATTGAGTCGTGCTAAGTCATGACTCACGAATAGCTTTCGTAGGCTACAACCCAATAGGTTTAGAAGCAGCATGTAATCAAAGTCTTATAAATGTAATACACTATTCCTCCCTTAATCATTCTAGTCCAAATTTGCTCTTCAAAAATTGGTTAACCTTCTAGGTCAGGGCTCTGCAAGCTTTCAAAGAAGAAGAGTCATGATCTTTCACCAAAACATTTTGAAAGCTGTATCACATTCCTATAATGTACACACAGGAACATGATTTTCTCATATTAATTGTGACTGACATAAGAGAAAGAAAAACAATAGTGGAGGGATCAAATGCAGCTCACAATAAACACTATCTGTTTTCTCAAGTGATTCATTACCAAAACAGTTTAATAACTATATGATGTTATAGTTGTGGTCTAAACCCTTTCAAGGCAACTTGTGTTATTGGACGTCTTTATGGAGTTTCTCAGGGTTTGGTGAATATGTTGTGACTTCCATTTTCAAGCAGAATTCAAGGTTTTAGCTGGTGCCTTAGTTTTAATGAAATTCGTGGTACCTACATAACATAAGGAACATAAGAAGCTGCCATATATTGATTCTAGGGATATGCGAACCGGTTCAAATTCGAACCGGTTCAAATTCGAACCAGGGTGGTTTGAAGGTTCAAATTCGAACCGAACCGGCCATCAGTTCGAGCTGCAGGTTCGAATTCGAACCGAACCAGGGGGTGGTTCGATTCAAACAAGTTCGAACTGGTTCAAACCAGTTTGGACACCCAGAAATTGGTAATATGGTAGCTGGCACCCAGGGGTACCAGCCACCAAAACCCCAAAGCAATCGGACACTCGTATGGTTTTTTATAAATTTTTGAAAATTATTTTTATTTTTTTCTCATAGGGTATAATGGGACTTGAACCAGACCATTATTCCCTATTGTGGAGCACCCATGGGTGCCAACAACCATGCAAACCCCGAAGCAACTGGACACCCCTTTGATTTTTTATGAATATTTGAAATATTTTAATTATTTTTCTCGTAGGGTATAATGGGACCAGAACCAGCCCATATCCCCTATTGTGGAGCACCTAGGGGCACAAAAGTGGGGTGGATGGTAGACAACCAGGGGTGCCTACTATCCACAAAGTTCCAAGGCAATCGGACACTCCTCTGATTATTGGTGAATTTTAAAATTATTTTGGAATTCCTCATAGAGAATAATGAGAATTGTAGCAAATGTATAGCCTCATGTTGGGGAGAAAGGGGTGCCCTAGAGTGGAGTGTGGTGGGCGGTAGTTCCCAAGGTGGGCAAGGAAGCTATCAGAATTATTTGAAAGGAATTGGCCAAAAGGCTGATTTTTATGTGATTCCCACATATACATTGCTACCTGCCTAAGGGCCAGGGTGGCTCCCTCACGAGGCTAGGTGAGGTAGCGGCCGCAAGTGGCAAATACACCATGGTGCACCGAGTATGCCCCCTTCCACCCACATCATGGGTGCCGCCACCCCCCATGGAACCCCACCCCAGGGTGTCTGCACCACCACCTCCTTCGCTGGTCCAGTTGACATCCACCCTTCTTTGACCTGACTCCCAACACCAGCTCTCTCTCTCTGTCTCTTCCCTCCAGCACCATGCTTGTCTGGAAACAAAATGGACAAGTCTGATGCTTGATAAAGAGAGAGTGGGAGAAAGAGCAATGGCATTAGCTTAGCAATGCAGCATTTGAAAGGAGAAGCCAGTGCCATATCTTGCCATTCCTCTCCTCCCTCCCCCACCTCTCCCTTCCAGCACCAAACCTGTTCTCTTTGTCTCTGGACACATTTGGTGCTGGACTGTATCCAGTGGACAGAGCTGGCGTTGGTGTAGCTGCAGCATGTAGCATGTCCCAGCAGCTGAGGCCCCAGCCACAAGGGGGAAGAGGCCCATCTTGGGGTAGTGCCTGGGTCAGTGAAGGAGGTGAGGGATGAGGCCATCAATGGGGAAGGCTAGCAAGAGGAGGCTATGCAAGGCAGTTGTGCATATTCTAGCCACAGCAGCTGTAATCCCACCCTGGCCCTCCATGTTCAGCTATACATGGGTTTTTGTTTGTTTTTAGTAGTAGTAGTAGTACTTTATTACAGCCAACGGCCACTCAATACAACAAAATAACACACACAACAGTACACAACACATCTATACATGGGTTAAACATTTGCACAGGTCTTAAGATAGCAATCCTATGCTTTTTACCTGGAAGTAAGCCCCATTGAATTCAGTGGGATTTACTTTTGAGTAAGCATACATTGGACCGGATTGTATCCCAACCTTAAATATTCTAAATTGTAAAGATGAGGGTCTCCTACTCTGTTCATAGGAGTTAATCATTGTGCCTAAAAAAGCACCGAAGCTGCTTCCCCCCCACCCAGGAGGGTCTTGCATTCAGCTGACGCAGAAATCTTCCTTTAGGAAATCAGTATATTCCCCCAACCCCTTTCAGCTATTTATTCAATCCTAGTGAGATCTTTTCTGCCCTTTGTAGGTAGTGTACTCTGATCAACGCTATGTTACCTATCACAACTATTCCTTCATCTGAGAGAGTAGTTAGTGATAAAAGGGAGCTGAGTTTTTATTTGGGCCATAAATGTTTCTAAAACTTTCAGTTGTCCATAAAACTCTTTAAAATATATAAATATTGCTGCCATCGAACTTGATTCATAGCTGCAGCAGTGGGAATTCTAAGCAGAAGAGTAAGTGCACCAACCAAGAATGGCTGGACCACAGTCAAAAAGCTAGGAAGATACCTGAAGTGTACAGAGCATTGAAACTTGTGATACCAGGAAGCAGCAACCCCAGATTAGTGGAATACATGGACGCGGATTGGACTGAAGACAGAACTGATCACAAGTCCACAAGTGGAACACTGTTTTTCTATGGAGGCAGAGCCATCAGTTGGACTAGCTGGAAGCAATTAATTGTTGCACTTTCATCCACAGAAGCGGAGAACATATGAGCTGGCGAAGCATGTCAGGAAGCCACATGGCTACACAAGTTACTGTTAGACTTTGGAATCAATGAGCCAAAGCCAACTGAAATGTTTGAAGAGAACCAAGGGTGATGGAAAAGACTATATCTCAAACAAAGCACATAGACGCAAAGCACCACTATGTTTGAGAGGCACAAGAGAGTAGGCTAGTTAAGCTGAAGTACTGTCTGATTCAAGACATGATAGCAGATAGGCTGACTAAAGAGGCCAGTTCCAGATTCTCAAAAGAAGAGGGAGTTGTAGATTGCAGCATGAGACAGTGAAAAGGGGTGTTGGAGATGCAGCTCCTGATGGTATTGACTCTTAGCACCAGCAACCCTATTGACCACTGGGGCATTGGGGTAGAGATAGCTAGTAAGGACATTCTCCCCAACTGATGCTTTCTCTACTCTGATTGCCCTTTGTTAGACTGGTAGTCTCAGGTTTTATTCTCTCGCCTGGAGAGAGAGATTCCCTTCTTCTCCCTTCCCCCTCTTCCTGTATATAGCTAGCAATGAGGCATGTAGGTCTCAGTCTCTCTCCCTGATGGATTTCGTAAATAAACTACTCTATTTGAAATTTTAACTCCATGTCTCCAGACAATATTAATTAGCTCCCTTACCTGCACACTTCCACTGGAGCTGGGGCAGATAAAGCAATCTCCTCTCCTGAACTCTTTAATAATCAATACACTCAAAAGTTTAAAACAAATCCATATTTTAAACAAACTTAGAGCTGTATTTTTATTAAACTTGTAACTTATCTGTTATTTCCATAATTCCTTTTATTATCATTCCTCTTTCCAATATTTATAAAATTGTAGCACAGGAATTTTATTACACAATGGATGGAAGTCCCCCCCCCTTAATTCTTCCTTAGCTGAACTCTCTCTTTCTTGCATTTCCCAGCATCTTTCAATCAATTTATCTTTTTTGTTCTTCATAAATTTATATATTTCACTGGCAGTTTTTCTTTGCCATTCCACATACTTTTCTGCCTTTAAAACTAATTGTTATAGCATTCTTATGTGTTTGGTAGCAAAGTGTATATGGTTGTATTTTATGTTTCCTTATTTTATATGTAAATTTGCTTAAACAGGAATTTGTTCAAATGTCTCTGGGATAGGAGAATTGATTGGTGGTTAGGCTCCCTCTCATTTTTCTTGGTGGGTTTTTTTAGCTGTTGAATTGTTTATTCTGCTGTTCCTCGATTCTTGTCATTAAATGTTGTTTGATTTTTATTGTAGTTTTATTATATTTTATGACATTTTATGATGTCTGTAAACTGCCTAGAAATCTTTAGATGAAAGGCAGTATATAAATGCAAAAAATAAAATAAATAAATAACTTTTTTTTGCTTTCTGCGCATGCCCGCATATTTCCTTTAATTCTTCCCAATACTGTCAATCTAGTTTATCCCCCTGCATGTTCAGAAATGCACACCTGTAAACTTCCAATTTCTTCATTGTCTGAACATGGCCATATGCACTTCTCATATGGCATTGCAGAGCCATATTTGCCTTGTTTCCCCTAGGTGAGCACAACAGGTGTGCACTAAGTGATACATGAGGCCATTACAGAGGAAGGGAGGACGGTGTGCCCCTCGCATATTTCCTTTGAGGCTTCTCTCCCTGCTTGGTCAAGGAACACAAGCTCCAAGCAGAAGCCATGGACTGAATTGAGATAGAAGAATTGCTCATAAAGGAAGTGCTTTCCAAAGGAAAATAAACTTTCTATGTTATAGGCAATAAATAGACATCTAGGGAAAGGGAGTGGTCTCTGATGAAAAGTATATTGTACTCACAATGCCTTGGGCAAAGTGGCTTTTATAAATAACTGATTTTATCTAGAACCTTCTGAGGTCACCTAGGCACTTTGCAGTTTAACTCCTCAACAGCAGCAAAATGCTTCCGTTCAGGCAAATTGCATTCAAAACGTAAATAGCAAAGTGCCCAGCATGGGAGTAGTCTCACCAGGGGCGTAGCAAGGTTGGAGTGGGCCCAGAGACAAGATTTTAAAATGGGCCCCCCCCCCCCAAAGTCCAGGGCCTCCGCACACCCCAGGCCCCCAAGGATTTAAGTCTGATATTCCAAAATAAGTATGCTGCCTGCAAATACATTTCACTGAATACACACACACACGTCACAATATATAGTGATATACATTGAGTACTATACATTTGTTTTACTTTTAATGCCTAGAACACACTAGAAAGATGAATTATTAAAATGGGCCCCTCGCTGCAGATTAGCAAACGAGACTTTCAACCATGCAGGGTGAGCCTCTGTTTGTTTTCTCAGAATTCTGAACAAATTCAGTCAAGTTTGATTGCAGGAGGTTTTTCACAGGAGGCTTTTAAAGCCCTTTAAGACACATCTCCTCTGGAATGGAGGTGCTGCATTCACATGTTGGCCAGATTTACCCTGAAGTCCCTGCAAGTTATTGGGGAGCAGTTCACACACAAGAAAAATAAAATAAAAGCACCACACATGCTTCACAGTTCTCACTCAGACCTTCTGGGTTGCAAAACAACTTGAACATAAGTGCATTTATAAATGAATGAATGAATAAATAAAATTAATAAAATACTGTTCCAGAAGTTTTTGCAATTTTCTGCCATGAAACAAGCCACTTATAGGACTTTTTAGATAGTTTTTTTTAAGTCAGCAAATTTTCCAAGCTGTTTCAAAATAAATATTCAGAGACTTCTCGGTCCCTTCCCCCCCCATATCCAAGCCCTATGGCAAGCAGATCCCTATATATGGGGGGGGGGGCGGGAAAGGTAACCACAAAAAGGAGTTCACACTCTACCTGGCAAATGCTGGTCTGGGTTAAGCAGGGCAGCAAAGGGTCTTCTGCTGCAGAGAACACTCTGGCTGCCTCCTCCTTCCTGGCTTGCTTGGGCCCTACTCGAGTTCAGGCTTCACTGCGGCCTACACGGAGGCCTCCGTGGAAGCCCCGCCCACCCGCCGATCAGCTGAGAGGCGGGAGCAAAGGAGCTCTTTGCAGCTTGCCTGCCGCCTGGATTGCCGGCCAGGAGAACAAGCTGGAGAGACGGCGAACAGGGCAAGTGGCTGAGGGGCCTTGGGGCTGGGTAGGGGGCAATGGGGAGTCACATGAGGTGCCTCTGGGGTGCCCCTCCAGGCAGTGGGGCCCCCAGACAACTGTCTCCCCTTGCCCTATCATTGTTACGCGCCTGAGTCTCACGAAAACTAACAACCTGAAAAAACAGCAACCTTCTTATGCCAGACATACAATGTTTTATCAATGAATTGCAGTGATTAAATCCAAAACAAGGCATCGGAAATGTGAACAGCACCCTGCTGTCAGCATAGGGACTGCAGTGTTATAACACTGGGAGTGCGGAAGCACACTTTGGAGATACACCATGACCCCATTGCAGGGGAAAGCGCCCTGTGCTTATCTAGGAATGCTCAGGCCTCCCATTCCCACACTATTCCCAGGGCATTTTTCACACAGGGCTTTTAGCTCGCATCTCCTCCTGAATGGAGGGTGTGCATTCACATGTCGGCCAGATTTACCCCAAAGTCCCTGTGAGCTATCAAGCAGCACTTCACACAATTTGAATTTTTCATTGTGTGTTATTGTGTAGTCCAATTTATATCAGGGTAAAAATTGGCAGTTTTTGGGGGCAACTACAAACCCATGGTGAAGCCTTACACTAAACTCATGGTAAATCCTGCTGTGCGAAAAACGACCAGGGGAGGAAACTAAAAGCTCAGTGATGTCCTATGGGGATATCTTTATGTGGAAATCCCACATGGGTAGGATTGCACTTATAATCCTTCTCTTCATTCTCCTTTTAATCACTGAACTGTTCAAGAAATATTTTCATTTAACATCCTGATTCATACAAAAATAATTCTGTGGTTTTTTCCCTGATATTCTACTCAGTTTCTCCCTGTCCCACAATAATGTGTACTGAATCTGAGATGAATCATTGTTCTAATCCCCTTTCCCACTGGATGGGTTCCCTGTCCTTGGGCTTGCAGATAGCTCTTTACTTAGCCTCAGAATCTTGCAACTGTGCATATAAAGGTAAAGTGTGCCGTCAAGTCGATTTCGAATCCTGGCACCCACACAGCCTTGTGGTTTTCTTTGGTAGAATACAGGAGGGGCTTACCACTGCCTCCACCTGTGCAGTATGAGATGATGCCTTTCAGCATCTTCCTATATCGCTATTGCCCAATATAGTACCAGTGGGGATTCGTACTGGCAACCTTCTGCTTGTTAGTCAAGCATTTCCCCGCTGCACCACTTAAGGTGGCTTACAACCCAGCATTTTCCCCAATTTTTTTTTTAAATGTCCTCGGACTTAGCCCTGCTCAGGGCCATAGCTAGGGGGGGACCCATGTTCACCTCTCTCCCCAAGTGGCCCCTTAGAGGGAAGAAGATAATAAAATAGGGAGGGGTGGAGCTGTGGACCCCTCAGGAGCTTTGAACCCATCCACTCAGGTTCTTTGAACCCATCCACTCAGTTATAGCTTCATCCCTTTGCCCCTACTGGGCAAGGAGGCACCATTCAAAGTAGTGATTCTCTTTATATTAAGCAGAGGGGAGCAACTTGCCCTATTTAACCACAGCACAACATCCTTGCAGTGGCTGTTGCTAGTGCCTACCTTGAGGTTCTTTTTAGACTGTGAGCTTTTTGAGCTTAGGCAACCAGACGGATATTATCTTCTTTTTCTGTGTATTATTATCCTTCTTTTTCTGTGTAAACCAGTTTGCAAACTTGTTGTTGAAAAGTGGTACAAAAATGGTGGTGGTAGCTGTACTAGTAGTAACAGGACTTAAGAATCCCTCATAATTCTGCTGCAGGCTTCAAGTACTAAATCTCCCTCATCCGGGACCAACACCTGCCTTTTCCCTAGTCCCACTTTGCTACCCAGTACACCTGCATGCAGAATATCCTATACAAAAAGGTGGAGTAGTAGGCAGTTCAACTGGCGGAATGTTGATCTTGGGCACTAGACACCTGAGCTAAATCCTCCCCATACTGCTAAGGGGCTGAGGCCTTCCTACAGCCATCTGTGAGTTCATAGCTCCAGTGAAATCTGAATCGAGGTTCACAGCACAGTTTCTTAGCTACTACTCTACATTAACTTTCACAGTCCAACGTTGGCTGGATGCTGAGCTGCCCAGTACACATGGGCCCTTCCCAGATGGTGATTTTACTTCACTTCACCACAGGAAGGATGGGTGGGTGGGTGCTCATATGTTGCGGGGATTTATGCTGAAGTCTGTGCGAGACATCAAGATGCTCTCCATACACAATTCGGATTTTCCTCTGAGTACTAGAGCTTGGCCCGCATTAGTTCCTGCTAAAATGTTCCACTTTTTTGGTGCCTTTTGAATATATCCCGTCGTTGCTTCTGAGATATATATGTGTGTGTGTGATACTGATGGAGCGACCTTTCTTAAAGCCTCACTTTTCTTTCTTTTCTTTTTAAAAATAGATCAGAATTTCTTAACCTTGAGTCCCCAGATGTTGTTGGACTACAACTCCCTGAATCCCCAGACATGGCCTTTGTAGCTGGGGATTCTGGGAGCTGTAGTCCAACAACATCTGGGGGCCCAGGGTTAAGAAACCCTGAAATAGATTTATCTAGTTATCTTATAGAAGATTGATTGCCTGAAGGGGGAGCAAAAAGGGGGGAAAGGAGCCCAGATAAATCTATCCAAACACAAAACCCAGCAGAAGAGTGCAGTGGCGTAGGGAGACCATAGGCCGCCTGTGTTCATGCTGCCTCCCCTCCCCAAACCTGGCTGTGCCCCATGCCACACAACTTTCCTTCCCATTGCATGCAGTGGCAGCAACTTCCCTGAAGGAGCAGCCAGGGATAGGTGCAGTGAGAAGGGGCACCCTGCCCACATAGCAAAAAAAGAATGTATAGTACCAAGAGGAAGCAGTCTATGCAAGTGTCCAAGGGAAGGGTATGTGCAATGGGGGCCTAGATGTGTCCCACCCCAAGTGTAAGACTATGCCAGAGTGGAACCTATATGTGTGGTGGGAGCAGCTGCTGGTAGTAGTGGTAGCTGCTGGTAGTGGTAGCTGGGCAGTAGAGGCAGGGCAGTATACCCCGGGCTGCTCCCTCAGGGAGGCTGCTGCTGTCACCACCTCCACTATGAGCTGTGGGAGGAAAGGGGGTGCCAGGGGCCGCCGCCTCCAAGTGCCAGGTTACTGCTCCATCCCTGGAAGATTGCCACCTGCTGGCAAAATAATTTTTACCGCAGGCTTTATGACGGGGAAAGCAATGTGGCAATCTGATTCATCAGGCAAGTTGTTGGTCTTGCAGAAGTCTCTCCCAAAACAAGGAACACCCCCTTGTTTCTAACCGAGCAAAGAGGCACCTTTTAAAAGTGGTGATTCTCTTTATCCCCAGGGGGAGAGCAACTGGCTATCGATGCCCAGCACAGCATCCCTTCAGGGGCTGTTGCTAGTGTCTATCTTATGTTTCTTTTTTAGATTGTGAGCCCTTTGAGAACAGGGAGCCTTTCATTTGTTTGTTTATCTATCTATCTATCTATTTATATCTAAGTAAAACCATTTTGGGAACTTTTTTGGGAAAGCAATACATAAATATTCATTGTATTTGTATGTGTTTTTTTTTAAAAAGGAAATTGAAATAATTTTTCAGAGGCCCAACTCAAATTTGTCAAAGACACAGACCATGCATGTGCCACAACTCATTCTACTTTACCCCACTTAATCCCACAGTAAAGCCCACCATTTGGGAAAAGCTATGGCTATTTTCAGTTGTCCCTGCATCCAGATGCTCTAAGTTATATGTCCCACTTGTAGTCAATTCCCTACCAGACTGGATGTTTTAAGCAGAATTGCCAGATATAGAGAGGAAGAAGTCACAAAAGGAAGTGCTAGGAGAGGGTGCATGCTTGCATAGCATATGCATGAATATGTGCATAGTGTTCCCTTTAAGCACTGGATACTGAAGAATGGTGTCCGCAAAATCCTGGGAGACCCAGAATTTTCTTTTCCACTTTGTGGGTTTCCCCCCACCCCCATTAAAATGAAAGAGACTTGTAACTGAGATCAAGTATCTGGTGGTTTGGACTTTTCTTTTCTAGGGTCTCAATTTCATCTGTTCTTGGTCAACCAATGCCTGTCTGATTGGCTGCTGGGACCCCTTAGCAAGCTTACTCAGATTCTGTATATGTCTTCTATTTCTCTGCCTATGTATGTTTTAACAGTTTCAAATCTCACTTAACATATTTAGCAATTAGAGGAAAACTTTTAACGTTTAATATTTAAACGAAATGTTTAAAAATTAAACAGTAAAGTTGTTGGTAACATTCAGTTCAGTACAATTTTTCCATCCAACATTTAGAACAGTTTGTACAAGCAAACAAGGGCAAAAATGTTAAAGTGGATTGCATAAAATGAACAAAACCCTTCAGTTCAGTTATTTACCAAATGTTATGATGGGAATTGTGGAGTGCTTAGGAAAAAGCCAGACAGTAAATCATGTAAAATTATGTTCTTTTGGAACCTTAAATTTTGCATTTTAATTGTTTTTAAGCTGATCTCATCAGTCTTATGGCTTAAAATAAGCAATATAGTCCCAGATAAGAGAGAGAGAAATAAAATGAGAGATCAGGAAAGTGCAATAATGATAATGGATGGATGTGTTTCCTCCTGATGTGCTGCTTTTTATGAGTGCTAAATCGCGAACAAGCATGATGAAGGGCTTTTTAATAGGGCAGGCCCACTGTGTCAAAAATGGCTGCTACCAGCAAGAGCCTGAAATAAAATATTGCTTTCAGAGACTTCTTAAGTTCTGCCTGAAATACAGAAGAGGTGGGTTTTTTTTTAAAAAAAAAATCCATTTAACACTGTTTAACTGCAAGTAGTTTTAGTATCATTTATATTTTTTTGCAATAATGTGTACATGATACTGAACAAAGGGAGATTTAAATTTGATTATGCAATATGTCAAGGGCATGAAAGAAGAGCAGAAACCTTTGTTTTGTTTTGTTTTAAAGACAGCTGTATCTGCTCTTGCTTCAAATATCTTGGGATGGTCTACACAAGGTCTTATCATTTAACCTCACAAAACTCCTGAAAGGTATAGGTTAAGTAGGGAGAACAACTTGGCCATAGCCACCTATTGAATTTCAAGACTGAAAGGTCCAAGTCCAGAACTCTGTCCCTTACACCACACCAGCTGCTAACTAACAAAATGTTTGTGTAAGTGTAAAAGAGCCTGAGGGTCGAACTACCTCAACCCCTTGCTCACCTACCAATTCTCTACTAAGAATGCCTCTCAGGGCATTTCCCCCTCAGGTGGGTTTTTGAGATTGGACGCGGGACTAATCAAAACAACCAGGGTTGGGAAATATTTACAAGGAAGAATTGTTGGGCACAGGAAAAGTTAACAATCACACTCCTGCCTCTGTTTCTCATAAGTATCCCCCCACCCCTTTATTTGTATTCATATATATCCTTATATTTAGGGGCTATCATTTGTGTATTCCCAACTTGAATATGGGCAATGAATGTAAGGTCCTCTTCCAGGATTTAGGGACAAATTTTATAAATTGGGCTACACCTATCATGGGATGAAAACCTCAAACTGGGTGTGAAGTGCTCCCTGATAGCTCGCAGGGAATTCGGGGTAAATTTGGGTGATATGTGAGGCCAAATGGCTCCCTGAGCCATTTTTGGAAGGGCGGTCTAGAAATCGAATGAATGAATGAACGCCCTCAACTCCTGTCTGTGGCTTCCAGCAGCATCTGGTGGGTCACTGTGCGAAACAGGATGCTGGACTAGATGGGCCTTGGGCCTGATCCAGCAGGGCTGTTCTTATGTTCTTAATGTGAATGCATACCTCCATTCTGGAGAAGATAGGAACTAAAACTGAGTGTGAAAAAGTCCCTGGTTCCTTAAAATGAATTGGCAGTAAGAAGTTAACAGGCACACAAGAACATCTCCCATCTGTTTAAACCTTCCCCTTATTGTCATTGGTATTGCTGAAATCTCCTCATCTGCAGTTCCATAGTATTTGAGGACTTGTTTTAATCATAAAATGCTTACTTGCACAAAGGCTCCTAGCATTTTTTAAATTTTAAAATAGATAAGAGGATATTTGCCAGCACCTCTGTAGGTTGTAGGTTAAACATGCATTGCATCTCACACATTGCATTTCTTTCAGTTTTCTTGGTGACTGCAAAAGAAGTAGCTGGTCCATTGCATTGAATAACCATAAATGCTATTGCTGGAATGACGCACTACCCAAAACATGCAGCTGCTGGCAAAAACAGCAGCCATGTGTCTTATTCTCTCTCCTCTCCTCTCCTCTGTAATATTTTGCATAACTTACTCATGTAATGATATGGCATAATGCATTTCATTGCCTCAACAATGTTTAATATGAAGGGGGGCAAGGAAACACATGCTAAATACTAAGAGAGGAGAAAAATACTAGAGAGGAGAAAAGGAGAGTGAGACATTTTCAATGGCAGCTGCATGTTTCATATATAGTGTGTAGTTCTAGGCTATTTTTGGACTCATCATTCTACCCAAGTTTCAATACCTTACCTTGGTGTGTGGAAGACTCCCTGTGAAATTCCACTAATAAGATTTAAGCTTTCTTAAAATTCCGTAGATGTTTTTTCCTATGAGGAAACCTCAAATTCACCTCCGATATCACGTTTGGTGATATTGGATGGAAAATCCTGAAATCTAAGATCAGACATCATGGTTATTACCCTTGCCAACAAGGCACCATTCAAAGTGATATTCTCTTTATATTAAGGAGGGGAAGAGCAACTGGTCCTATTCAGACCCACCACGGCATTTATTTTGTTTTAATTTATTTATATTGTTAAATCTTTATACTGCCTTTCATTAAAAACAATCTCAAGACAGTTTAGAAAACATTTAACACAATATAAGACTATAAAAATACACAATAAAAATATTAAAATGGAATATAAAAATGCAAATCTAATTAAAAGTTTAAAAAATACAAAATATAACCATATACAGTTTTAAAAATACACAATATAACAATATAACAAAGCAGCAGCAACAACAACAAACACTCAACTAAAAGCCTGGGTAGAAAGCCAAGATTTCACGTGCTTTCTAAAAATTGTGATGGAGACTGAGGAGCGGATGCCCACCAAGAAAACATTCAAAAGTCTGGGGGCAATAACCAGAGGCGTAACTATAGGGGGGGCAGGGGGGGCACGTGCCCTGGGCGCCATCTTTTCTGGTCACATGGGGGGCGCCGACATGACAAAAATATATATTTTTTTAATTTTTTGTTAATACAAATGTTTCCTGCTCAGTGCAGCAGCGCTGCAGCAGTCAAGGGAGCGCGTCGGCAGCCCATCCCCCACGAGCGGTCCCTTCCGCGCCCCCCGCGCCCCCCCCCATTGCCTTGCTGGCACCTGGCGGCCAGTCAGTGGCCTGGCTTGGCGGCGGCAGCGGGCGCTTGTGAGGAAAAACCTAAGTATAATGTAGTATGTTGTGGCACGGGGGGGCGCGGGGGGCGCCATTTCAGTGCTTGCCCTGGGCGCCATTTTCCCTAGTTATGCCTCTGGCAATAACTGAGAAGGCCCTGTCCTGCATGCACAAAACCAAGTCTCCCTCATTTTTGGCACATGGAGCAGTGCCCCCTCCAATGATATCATCAAGTGGGCAGAAACCCTTGGGAGCAAGTCGTCCCTCAGATATTTAGGGCTCAAGCCATTAAGGACTTTAAAGGTCAAAACCAGCACTTTAGTTTGAATTGGACCCAGAAACAAATTTGCAGCCAATGTAGCTCTTTCGAAATGGGTGTAATATGAACTCAGTGGGCAGCTCTGGATAAAATCCTGGCTACCACATTCTGCACTAGCTGCAGTTTCGGAATATTCTTCAAGGGCAGCCCCACATAGAATGCATTATAGTAATGCAGCCATGATGTGACTACGGTGGCTATTGATCCCTCCAGTGGCTGTTGCTAGTTTCTATTTGGTGTTTCTTAATTGATTGTGAGCTCTTTGTGAACAGGGAATAATCTTCTCTTAATTATTCATCTTGAGAACTTTTTTTGTTGAAACACAGCATATAATCGTAATAATAATAATATGGGTTTTTCCTTCATTTAGTTTTCTTCATTTAGATTTCCATATCCATGTGAGCAGACAATTACTAACAAATAAAGAGCCATAAGTCCAATGCAGCTGTGATAATACTTCTGTAATCATATCACACTTAAAGCACAAACATTAATTGTTATTATTCACTAAACTTGTGTTGATCATTCTTTGCTTAAGCTAATTAACTAATTCCAACCAGCCACCTTTCCATTCATTTATGAGAATCCAGAAAATAGACTCTTTGCTCCAAATCCAATGTGTGAAGTCAGTCCACTTCATTTTATAATTTACTATGTGTTTCAAGTGTCATAGTACTGTGCACATTGCAGCAAATTACGCAATATAAATAAAACAATGTACTATAATATGCACATTGTATGTATTAATGCAGTCATTAGTAAGCACAGCCTGCCGCAATATTAATGCATATTAGATTATAGAAAGCAAAACTAATACACATTAGGTTACATTGTTTTCCTGCAGTAATTACTACAATACTGAGTTAACCATGCCATCTGCCTTCAAGAAGTATAAATAAAACCATCTATTTGCTGTTTCAGGCCACGAAGAACACAGTCAACGTCTCTTAAGATGATGTTCCTGCTGAGAAGTATTCCCTTTCCATGGACACGGGTGACATATCTCACAACACTAACCTTTCTGAGTGCTTGGAGAGAGAAATGGTAGTGACATTGTTGCAAACAAGCCTAGTACTGATACTACGTAATAATAAAGTTTCCCCCCAGATTCCGCTGCCTATGTTTCTACAACCTGTGATTTCCATAATGTTGCCCAAAGAGTTTAACAGAACCAGAAAACAGTTTTTAATACAATGCTAAAATGCGGAAGCTGCATCAGAATGTTAATAGGGACTTTCCTAACAAAATCAATCAAGGATTCAATCAAGGTGTAATCAAGGATTACTGTCTATGGTCATGAATCAGGCTTACCCAGCCTTGCAGTCTTGTCCCATGGGTCTAGAACCCACTTGCCCAGGTTCTTTTTTACAGTGCTCCATATCCAAGATCCCTTAATTAAAGGGGCCTGGGGATGAACAAATGCACAAGTTTCACAGATACAAAACATGCAATCTGCCAAAAGACCTACAGCCTCCACCCCCATATAGAAGAACGGATCCACCTTCTTAAAAGTTTTCACATGTGCATCTTTGGGCAGCTTTTAGCAGGAAACACATTAACAAGATCTCAAATTCTTCATTTGAGAATGATGGTTATAGCTAAAGCACAACTGCTGATGCAAACACTCCACTTGCTGCTAAAAAGCACACCCACCAGAAAAACAACAACATGTGCCTGGAACACTCATCCACTATTGATCCTTCTCTTCCTATATTTAAGAAATTATTGAAAACTCATCTTTTGACTCTTGCTTTTCCTTTATGATCCTTCTGGGCTTTTTTCTGAATGATATTTGGCACATTGACTCTATCACACCATTGCCTGGAGCCACAGTCTCCAACTGCCTCCCTTCCTCTGCTTCTGTTCAAAGTCTGTTGAAGTGGCCTCAGAAGTGCTGGGGAGGGGATTAATTGTCACCCTATTCCTCCACCAGCCATCAGGGAGAGGGATCAAACCAGGGGTGGAGCCACCATTGGGCCAATGGGTTCAAAGAACCCGGGCCACCAACCAATCAGGGGCCACGAGAGCGGCCCCGACACGCCCCCCGCATCTGACATCAGACGCAGGGAGGCTAGTTTATCTCCTGAGCGGGGGCCACGCTTCAGGAGCTAAACAAAGGCTGGCGCTGTGTTCGCAGTGCCAGCCAGGAGCGGCTATTTCCTGCAAAGGCAGGGAAGAGCTGCTCCTGGTTGCAGGCTCCAAACACAGCGCCAGCCTTCGTTTAACTGCTGAAGGGGCCGCGCGGCCCCTTCGGCAGTTAAAGGGCAACTCTCTCTCTGGGCTGAATGGAGCCTCATGGCTCCGTTCAGCCAGACCACGCCCCCGCGTCTGACCTCAGATGCAGGGGGCATGGCTAGCCCCAGCGTCTGACGTCAGACACGGGGGTGGGGTCAGCGGGGCCACGGCGGCAGCTGCACACAGGCCGCCGGCAGTCCCGCTCCACCACTGGATCAAACCACTCCTCAATGGGAATCTCTAGGGCCAAGTCACTCACCTCTCTCAAGGTTTTCTCATCCCTGGCCATCCAAACTTTAAATAAAGCTCTGCAACCAGGGCAATCCCAAACACCCTCTACTAATTCTGCCCTCTCCAATCTAGCTGCCTCCCTCCTCCCTCCTTCAGCTCATGCCCACCTTGCCAGCTGCTTTCTATTCTTGGCCACCAGGAAGCAACCTGCTCGGCCATGCTGGCCCACCTGTCTGTTGGCTCCTTGGTGCCCTGGCTCTCTTTGGCAACCTTCTCGGCCCCATGACTGGGTGAGTAATCGGGCCCTCCTGTGTCTGGCAGGACAGCCCAGCAGTATTTCTCCCCTCCTGTTTGCATGCCATGTTTTTACTAGGTTGTAAACTTGCAGGCAGTGGAGCACCTAGGTAATTTTAGAGCCTGGGCCTGAAGGGTCCCTCTCCACTGCACCCCCCACTGCCATGCCCCCCCCCCCATTTTTAAAAGAAAGAAAGAAAAGAAAACCTACATGTGCAAATGTCCTGAGGGGCCTCCCCAGAAGCCTGCCGCTACCCCTCCACTGCCCCACCATGCCAATCTTTGCCATTTTCTTTAAACGTTAAAGTTCTTTAGTTCTTTGCCAGAGGGTCTGGGGTGAGCCGAACAGGTCTCTCCTGTGGTGGCAGTGGTGGTGGTGGGTGCAGTGGCTGGTGGGCCTGTCTGTCCAGGCCTTGAGCACTGGTGAGATGCTCTAGCATGCCTGCACAGTGCAAGTATTGAGCATCACAAGCCCATAACGTCATGGGCTTGCAACATTCAAGATTCACACTGGGTAGGTGCGCTGGAGCATCTTGCTGGTGCTCCAAGCTTGGATGGACACCAGGCACTATGCCTGCCACCACCATGGGGGAGGTCTGCTCAGCTCACCCCAGACCCCATGGCAAAGAACTAAAGAACTTTAAAGTATAAAGAAAATGGCAAAGATTGGTGGGGCAGGCACAGGACAGTAGCAGGGTGGGTGTGGGGTGGTGGCAGGCTTCTGGCGAGGCCCCCATGACATTTGGAGGCCCCCCAGAGACAGGAGTCCATCGACCACACCCCAAGGTCTGGGGGAAAGATTGCCTCTGTTTGCAGGAAGGTTCATGTCTCTTAATTTTTCTATGCTGTCCAATATTTTGATGGAGCAGTATATGTAAGAAAAAAGAAATTATAATGGTGAAATCATTAAAATACAGTACACAGTTCTTATCTTCACATCCCAGTCATGGAGATAATGACAGATGACCCACACTGGAATAATCCTACTCAGTTCAACAGCAATTATACTAGTACAAGTGACTAAAGCAACCCCACAAGGGCAAGAGCAATGAGACTCAACTATCCATGTAACTGTTTGAAGCTTTAATTAGAAATGTGCAGAAATTGTTAGTATTCTTCAGGAAACAAGTGATCGTGCAGATTTGAACATGTCTAAGTAATTCTGGGGAAAGGTGATGAATGAAGAAGTTTGAAGCATGCTTTTCCAAAATGACGAATCATTGGGGAGGGCAATGTAGAACAGGAAAACAGCAATCTGTGATAAGAATCCTCCTGCCACATTTCTACTCTATATTCCCATCTCCTCCAAGCTGTTTTGTTTTTTAAAAAACTAGTCAGGGTTTAGTTATAAGTATGTTTATGTAATGTGTAGTTAGACTCTTAAATCAAGGCAAGCTAACGTGTTACAAAAGTCAATGAAGCTCAGTCATCTGCATGCCTACTTGAGGAAACAAGTCCCACTAATTTCAATGGGACTTGTTCCCAAATAAGTGTGCTCAGAATTGAAGCCTTAGGTGCTTAACTGTGCACTTATTTCCCATTATTTCTCAGAAGACGTTAAGTACATCAAACCTTCTTTAGAGCACATCCCAAGAACCACAACAGCCACTTTAAACACTTCTCCTGTGCTCTAAGACCCTGGGTCTCGTTTATCTAATGATGTTCCTGCCATTATTAGTTAAGATCTCAGTTGCAGCAAAAACCACAAAGAAGGAAAAGGTGATTCCTGCAAATGTGTTCTACGGTTATGCATACTGTATAACCACCCTATCTTTGATCAAAAGGCACTTTAGTAGTCTGATATTCGGGTCAAGGATACCTGAATTAAATCATAGTTTAATTTCTTTGCAGAGTGGGGCGGGATCTGTAAATTATTCCAATTTAATGTAAACATGTGAATTTGTATTATGGATTACTTCATAACACAAAGGTACAAACAACTGCACAGGGACAGAATCTAGGATTTGCAGTAGCCCCCAATGCTGATTCCTATGATGTCTTTCTGTCCCTTCACACCTAACATGTGTAGTTTCTCCAACTCAAAAGCTCTTGAAGGAGTAGTTTTAATAAATACTGTCTGCCATCCTCACTAATGGTACACATGTGCAGCCAAGAAGAGGAAGGGGAAGAATACAGTGCTAGTAGCCCTAATTCTGAAGCACAGATGCTCCCATGAGTGGGGAAGGTGATTCTCTCCATCCCCTCCTTCCTCCTCCAGAAGTGCTCTGCTTGACCCAGGAACAGGTCCCTAAGTGGTGCTCCTGAGTCATTTAGACTCCACAATATTTGTATATGCCGTTATTTTATTCTCCCCATTCAGTTTAATAGGGGTCTGACCCAATGCTATTGTAAAGAAATCCTCAAAAAAATTTTTTTTTAAAAAAAAAAGTATATATGCATGTGTGTGTGATAAACACCCCAAAAGAATAAATTCTTTTATTACATGGATTCTGAAATGGCATCAGTTGCAGGCGGATTACATGTATTTTGATAGTCCTTTTGGGTCAAATATGAGCCAGCATGCATAGGGAAGTAGGGATAGTACAGATAAGGACTGAGAAGATAAGTGCTTCATGAAGTACCATCTTTTCTATTTTAAGCATTATTCTAAAAGACTGATGTAGGGAAGCAGCCACTAAACAAGCAAAACGGATGTGTACACCTTGGCACAGAGGGCATCATTTCCCAAATTTGTGCCAAAGAAAGAGAAAAGTCATGTTGGCAAAGAGCAGGCAAGATATCCAGATGCAGAGGATTATCCTAAGGAGACCACGAGGTCAGGACACCATCTGTGAGCTGTCTAACAGGCAGGATGAAGTAAAAGCTTTCTTCTTCTGCAGGATTCATCCAAGCACATTATTGACTATTCTGTCTGCCAGCAAAATCAGATGAAACATCTTCTCTGCTGCAAAATGGTGATCAGAACTATGTAGGGAAAGGATGTTAGAGTAAGGCCTTCCCACTATCCAACAACTGCAAAACTGTGATGATGACCCAGACTAGGCAAGATGCCCAAATA